>NW_027176229.1:2117500-2512500 GCF_023055335.1 Clinocottus analis | reverse complement strand
CAAGTTGGTGATGCTTTGATGAACCTTAAGAATAATATTTAGAGACCATTAAAGGTTGTGGATTCAAAAGTGCACAAAACGTACCTAGGGCTTATACCAAACATACGACCCAAAACACAGAAGAAGCTCAGTTACAGAAAACAACAACTGGAGTAAATGTGTTCCTTCAGCAGCCATTATTCTGTATTGGCCAATGTGCAGTATATTCTGACCCGTGCATCATCTCTGTTTGAATGTAATGTTTCAGAGCAGTTAATCAAAACGGTGTGATTATACAACATATTATAACTATAATAATATATACCCTAATATGTACAATGGATAATAATATATCAGATATTGACAATGCTATTTGTTAGGACTCCAACTCAGAGTCAACAGTGGGAGAGATGTGGGGAGAGCACACACTATGCACACACTCAGCTAAGAGGTTCTACTCCACTTTACACGTATATAATATGTAACACCTCTATACATTGTCAACACATAATCAAAATCAGAATCAGAAACTTTTCATTGCCACGTCAATTAGTACAAACGAGGAATTTGTCCTGGCGGAAGGTGCATCACAACACAACAACAACAACAAACAACATCAGCAACAACAGAGAACATTTAACTATACAAGAGAAAGTATAAAATAAAATTTGGATAAACAAGTAATAAGTAAGTACAAAGTAAGTAAATAAGTAAGGTGCAGTAAATATGCAGTAAATAATTAGCGATGCAATTAAAAAATAAGAAATAAAGGTAGCGATCAATAATAACAATAATAAGAGTAAAGGTAAAGTAAAGTGCACGGAATCAGGTTATGATTGTTGAAAGTGACAGGTGATGGGTAAAGTGGCGAGTGACTTTGAATGTGTGGAGGGATGTGCAGGGGGGAGAAGGGAGAGAGGGAGAGAAGGGAAGGTCCTGGGGGAGACAGAGTCAGTCAGTGGGGGACCCGGGCTCTGTTGATGAGCCCGACTGCTGCTGGGCAAAAACTGTTTGTGTGGCAAGAGGTCTTGGTCCTGATGGACCTCAGCCTCCTGCCAGAAGGAAGGGATTCAAAGAGTTTGTGTTCGGGGTGAGAGGGGTCGGCTGCAACGTTCCCTGCCCACTTCAAAGTCCTGGAAGCAAACAAGTCCTGGAGGGACAGCAGATTGCAGCCAATCACCCTCTCGGCACATCGGATGATGCGCTGCAGGCTGGTCTTGTCCTTGGCAGTGGCTGCAGCGTGCCAGACGGTGATGGAGGAGCAGAGAATGGACTCAATGATGGCGGAGGAGAAGTGCACCATCATTGTCTTTGGCAGGTTGAATTTCTTCAGCTGCCGCAGGAAGAACATCCTCTGCTGGGCCTTCTTAGTGATGGAGCTGATGTTAAGCTCCCACTTGAGGTCGTGGGCGATGATGGAGCCCAGGAAGCGGAAGGACTCCACAGCGTCAACGGGGGAGTTATGCAAGGGGCGGGTGGGGCTGCGCTCTTCCTATAGTCCAGAACCATCTCCACTGTTTTTAGAGCGTTGAGCTCCAGGTTGTTCTGACGTGTTTCCCCAGCTTTACATGCTGCTTCCTGTCAGACCGGAAGTCTGTGATCCACCTGCAGGTGGAGTCTGGCACGTGCAGCTGGGAGAGCTCGTCCTGCAGCAGGGACGGGATGATTGTATTGAAAGCAGAGCTGAAGTCCACAAACAGAAACTGGCGTAGGTTCCTGAGGAGTCCAGATGCTGGTGGATGAAGTGCAGGGCCATGTTGACTGCATCGTCTGTAGACCTGTTGGCTCTGTAGGCGAACTGCAGGGGGACTAGCAGGGGGTCGGTGATGTCCTTGAGGTGGGCCAGGACCAGGCGCTCAAAAGACTTCATGACCACAGAGGTCAGGGCGACAGGCCTGTAGTCATTGAGTCCTGTGATCCTGGGTTTTTTGGGGACGGGAATGATGGTGGAGGCCTTGAAGCAGAGTGGGACATGGCATGTCTCCAGGGAGGTGTTGAAAATGTCAGTGAACACCGGAGACAGCTGGTCGAGGGGGAGACAGAGTCCGGGCCCGCTGCTTTGCGGGGGTTCTGCTTTTTAAAAAGCCTGTTGACATCTCTCTCCTGAATGGAAAGAGTCGTCACTGGGGAAGGTGGTGGGGGGAGAGGGTAGGTACAGAGGTGTGAACACCTGATGGGCTGGGGGAGGAGGGACTGGGGGTTTGTGGCTGGATGATGGGCCTGTGGGGGATGGCGTCAGGACTGCTGCATTGTCTTTCAAAGCGACAGTAGAAGTCGTTCAGCTCGTCTGCCAGGCGGAGGTCGTTCATGGAATGGAGGGTTTTGGGCTTGTAGTTGGTGATCTGCCTGAGACCTCTCCAGACAGAAGCAGTCACTTGCTGAGAGCTGATGTTGCAGCTTCTCAGAGTACAGTCGTTTAGCATCTCTCACCGCCTTGCTGAACCTGTATTTTGACTGTGTACAAATCCTTGTCCCCACTCTTAAAGGCCTGGTCCTTCTGCAGGCGTAGCGTTCTGAGCTCTGCTGTGAATCAGGGTTTGTCGTTGTTATTAAAAGACACCATGGAGCTGGATGGAACACAGCTGTCCTCACAGAAGCTGATGTACGACGTTACAGCCTCTGTGTACTTATCCAGACTTCAATATATCAATGTGCAGGTCTCTGCGGGATGGTGCCCCGGTTTCCCTTGTCCGGGCGAGGTAACATGTCCCTTGGGGAGGGGCCTGAAGACCTTGGGGTGGGTGCACCCATATCCCTGGCAGAGGTCACTAAGGTAGTTAAAGAGCCCCTTGGTGGCAAGGAAATCCGCCCTGAGATGCTGAAAGCGCTGGACATTGCTGGGCTGTCTTGGCTGACACGCCTTTTCAGTGTCGCATGGGGGTCGGGAACAGTGCCCATGGACTGGCAGACCGGGGTGGTGGTTCCCATCTTCAAGAAGGGGGACCGGAGAGTGTGCTCAAACTATCGTGGTGTCACACTGCTCAGCCTCCCGGGAAAAGCTTATGCCAGGGTGCTGAAAAGGAGGCTCTGACCACTTGTCGAACCTTGGATTCAAGAGGAGCAGTGCGGATTCCGTCCCGGTCGTGAAACAGTGGACCAGCTCTATACCCTTACGGGACTACTGGAGGGGTCTTGGGAGTTTGCCCAACCAGTCTACATGTGCTTTGTGGACTTGGAGAAGGCTTTCGACCGGGTCCCTCGGGGGGTTTTGTAGGGGGGGCTGCGGATGTATGGGGTGCCGGATCTGTTGGCACGGGCTATCCGGTCTCTGTACGCCTGCAGTAGGAGTTGTGTCCGTATCCTCGGTATTGAGTCTGACACGTTCCCGGTGGGTGTTAGCCTCCGCCAGGGCTGCCCTTTATCACCGGTCCTGTTCGTGACTTTCATGGACAGGATTTCTAGACGCAGCCTCTCGGCTGTGTGCAGATGATGTGGTCCTGTTTGCTTCCTCGGACCGTGACCTCCAGCATTCGCTGGGGCGTTTTGCAGCCGAGTGTGAAGCGGCAGGGATGAGAGTTAGCGCCTCCAAGTCCCCCAGAAGGAGCTGAAAAATGTTGCGGGTGAGAGGGAAGCCTGGGTCGGTCTGCTGGGTGTGCTGCCACCGCGACCCGACCCCGGATAAGCGGTGGAAAATGGATGGATGGAATATGAATTTGAGTCCGTTGCTCTTTTTTGTCAAACAAACAACCAATTTTTCAAATTGAAGTGGGTAAAAAAAAAAGAATCTTTTGGAATCTGGAGTCTGGTTTTACCCTCTAAACAGTCCTTTAAATTACCTATATTGTACAGGCACCCAGATCTGTCACAAATAGAAAATGTCAGAAAGATAAATTCAGGGCACCGGGAGGCCGAGTCTATTGATTTCTACATGAGTACATCAGCAGATTGGCCACATTCCTCTGTTGCTGCCTCTTGGGACCTGCTGTTCTTCCAGCTTGCTCTCAGCTGAAATTCAGTTCCAATCTCTAGTTTGCTGAGCCTTTTTCCCCTGATTCACCCCAAACGCCAAAGATACATTAATTTGCTGCCATTTTAAAATACATTCAATAAACACTAACGAGAATATACAGCATCTCTGTCATGGGAGAGCTGTATAAAGTCGACTCAAGCTTTTTTCCCGCCTTTGGACAAATGGTGTACGTCTTCCCTTTGGGTCCGTAACCCTAATTTAAAATCCATGCTAAACATTAAAACAAAAAAATGCTAAGTCGTCAATCTGCAATCACAATGTTGAAAAGCTCTGCGTTCTGAATGTTGTATTCTCTTTCTGAACACGCAAGGATTTCATCTGACAAATTAATCATTCATATTTTTCCCGCAGGCGAAATCCTTAGCTACTGTATTAACCCTTGTTTGCCCATTAACTCAGGCACAGTTGTATTAATGAATATTTTCACTGACATACAGCACATGCTTATCTGCATGCAATTTTTGTTGAATATTAGTTAGCTAGTTAGCTCGTGTTGCAATATGTTTTAATTCCTATTCAGTTTCTATTTTAGTGTGGCTGAATGAATGTTAATTTGTCATTAGTATTTTCATATTCCTCTATGTTTCTCTAAGAACTGTCTCCACATTCTGACTTATATCCAATTTTCTGGGTCACTTCTGTCACTTCTGTCTAACATGTGCAGCTTAATGTAAGTGATTTGGAGAAATCTGGAGCTGGAGCTAAAATGATCATGACCATGGCTCTTCTTTATTCATGTGTAACTGAGATTATAATATGATAACTCCAAGGTTTCTGTTGACAGTGAATTAATGATATAATACTAGCTGTACAGTGATCCCTCGTTTATCGCGGGGGATACGTTCCAAAAATAACCCGCGATAGACGAAATCTGCGAAGTAGTCAGCTTTATTTTTTACCATTACTATACATGTTTTAAGGCCGTAAAACCCCTAACCACACACTTTTATACACTTTTCTCAGCCAGGCATTAACATTTTCTCACATTTCTCTCATTTAAACACTCAAAATTTCGCGGATTTAAAACCATGCCTCTTTGTTCCGGCCGCTCCGCTGACTTTTTATTAGGACGTATTCTGTACTGTACAGGAGACACTGCACGTAGGGGAGACACATTGACAAGGTGTACAGTACAGTCCCTTAGCTTAATGAGGACGCAGAACACAATGCTCGTTCATACTGTAGCTGTAAAAAAAAAAAAAAAAAATCCACCAAACAGCGAGTCCGCGAAAGGTGAACCGCGATATAGCGAGGGACGACTGTATTGTAATATGCATGGTAATCTTAGTCAGTTAGTCCATTGGTCGGTACAAAGATCTCGAAAAATTGGCAAAGAAATTTATGATCCAAGATCAACTGTAATAACTTCACTAATCCACTGTTTCATAAAGCACCATTTATGAAGAAATGTCTGCAAAACTAATGTTAAATCCATCAACTTTAGTGTACCTCAAAAATTGCAAATGTTAGCATGCTAAAGTAAAATGGTGAACATCATATTTGCTAAACATCAGTATGCTGTCATTGTGAACATGTTGGAGAAAAATAAGTCACATGTGTATTCTTAAGGAAAATATATAGCTTAGAAACTGATATGTGCCAGATGTGAAATGGATATCAGTGTCCAGTTGGGGTCAACATTCCGAGAGGAATGAGGAGACAGAATGTTTACTTTCATGTGACCTTTGCTCCCTTCAAGGTAGACTGTTCTGTGTCTGTGTCTCTATCTTGGGGGTTCATCAATGACGGATGACGGAGAAGGGAGGCTTCTCTGGAGGATATAAGTTGACTATTCATAGAGTACGAGGCCAGAATCTTCTGTCTCTTCACTGGAGGAGGAAGAACATTCTGAACCATTCAGCTGAATGTACTGCGACTCCTGTCTGTATTATAGCTCATGTGCAATTGACATGTAACCTTGTTAAGTGTGGCTTCAGCCGCATGGGGTCATAGACCCCATGCTGCAAGCCAACTTTATGTTCTCCTGCGGGCTTATTAGTTGGAATGCTGCAAGCATTCCAACTATTGTTCTTCAAATCTTTATTAAACTTTTTATTATTAGTTGGAATGCTGCAAGCATTCCAACTATTGTTCTTCAAATCTTTATTAGTTGGAATGCTGCAAGCATTCCAACTATTGTTCTTCAAATCTTTATTAAACTTTTTATTATTATTATTCTATTTCTTCCATCCGTATTTTGGACCTCTTCAACTCTTTCATATTTTCAGCTACAGAAAAAAGTTCAATTATTAAAATATTCAGTTACCTAAGGACACGATGGCTGAGACCTTTCATATTTTTGACTTTTCAAATCTTTGAATTATTAAGCTTTTTATGATTTTTTTTATAATGGGACCCAATGGGGAAATCTTCAAATCATCTTCAACTTCAAACGTTTACAGTTTCTTCATACGTTGAGCTTTAGACAATATTTAAAATTCCACATGTTGACAGAACCTTCAGCTATTAATCTACGCTTTTACATTTTTCATATTTTCTCAAATTTTAAAATTATTCAGCTTTTTATAAAAAAAAAAAAGAATGGTTTCCAATGAAGAACATCTTCAAATCCGCTTTCAACTCTTCAACTTCAAAAGGTAAAGGCTCTGCCATGCCTCCAGCTAGAGACACCATTCCACCTTTAAAATGTTGACAAAACGTTTAGCTGTTATTGTATTACTCATCTTTTTGATATATCCTATATTGTTTTAACTGTCGGCGTTTTCGTTTTATAGTTTTTCCGCACCTTTTCTGCCTTTCTCATTATTGTGTGTTGGGCAGCTCAGAGCAGTGACGTCATTCTCCAGAGCGAGGGCACTTGGCGATACACATATTTTAAACTTGCTCTCTACTCCAAACCGTATACTCTTTGGACATAATTTATAGCTCAAAACGTTGGAAATCTTGTCTTCTGCCGTAAACTGCGGTCGATAGGAATCCAACAGATAAGACGTGTTGACGTCCGACTGAATGGGAGAGCAGGTCCGTCCCCAGCAGCAGCCCTTTGGTCTGTGCATCTACAGGCAGCAGGCACGTAAGCGGCCGCACACGCGAACGGGTCGCGCACATGAACGGCCGTGCTCGCGCGTGAACGTGTTATTATGGTCGCGTGCACGTTCGTGTGTGTGTGCGCGCGCGTGTGTGCAGGTCACTTTGGTTATAGACGTCAGGATTAACAGCGTCACAGACGTTCACGTTCTGAGGTTTGACGGATGGTTTTGTAGACACTCAGTAATATCAGGTCTCTCACCAACTGCACCTGTAGATCAGTGGTTAGCAACTCCGCCTTAGGAGCAAAGGGTCAGTGGTTCAAACCCCACCTATGACAGGTTATAATTTTTCAAAAAAACTTTTTTTTTTCTTCTGTTGGACTGGACACTGTGGCGGGCCGGGTCGTATGTTTGACACCCCTGATTTAGATGATGCAGTTTTCCTTTTAACTTTTCCAATTATACATTTAAACGACAATGATTTTCAACAGTTCAATGAAATGACTTCGAACTGTAACATTTTTCAGCAGGTATTTTGCCTTTTCTATATTTTCAGTAATGATTTGCTATTTATTTATATATTCATCTATTCCGCAATTTTCAGCTATATTAATATATTCAGCTGTTTTTACATATATTCAGCTATTCTTTCATTTTCAAATATATTTAGCTATATTTAGCTAATTAGTTGGAATGCTGCAAGCATTCCAACTATTGTTCTTCAAATCTTTATTAAACTTTTTATTAGTTGGAATGCTGCAAGCATTCCAACTATTGTTCTTCAAATCTTTATTAAACTTTTTATTATTATTATTCTATTTCTTCCATCCGTATTTTGGACCTCTTCAACTCTTTCATATTTTCAGCTACAGAAAAAAGTTCAATTATAAAAATATTCAGTTACCTAAGGACACGATGGCTAAGACCTTTCATATTTCTGACTTTTCAAATCTTTGAATTATTAAGCTTTTTATGATTTTTTTTATAATGGGACCCAATGGGGAAATCTTCAAATCATCTTCAACTTCAAACGTTTACAGTTTCTTCATACATTGAGCTTGAGACAATATTTAAAATTCCAAATGTTGACAAAACCTTTAGCTATTAATCTACGCTTTTACATTTTTCATATTTTCTCAAATTTTAAAATTATTCAGCTTTTTATAAAAAAAAAATGAATGGTTTCCAATGAAGAACATCTTCAAATCCGCTTTCAACTCTTCAACTTCAAAAGGGAAAGGCTCTGTCATGCCTCCAGCTAGAGACACCATTCCACCTTTAAAATGTTGACAAAACGTTTAGCTGTTATTGTATTACTCATCTTTTTGATATATCCTATATTGTTTTAACTGTCGGCGTTTTCGTTTTATAGTTTTTCCGCACCTTTTCTGCCTTTCTCATTATTGTGTGTTGGGCAGCTCACAGCGGTGACGTCAGACTCCAGAGCGAGGGCACTTGGCGATACACATATTTTAAACTTGCTCTCTACTCCAAACCGTATACTCTTTGGACATAATTTATAGCTCAAAACGTTGGAAATCTTGTCTTCTGCCGTAAACTGCGGTCGATAGGAATCCAACAGATAAAACGTGTTGAAGTCCGACTGAATGGGAGAGCAGGTCCGTCCCCAGCAGCAGCCCTTTGGTCTGTGCATCTGCAGGCAGCAGGTACGTAAGCGGCCGCACACGCGAACGGGTGGCGCACATGAACGGCCGTGCTCGCGCGTGAACGGCAGCACAC
This sequence comes from Clinocottus analis, assembly GCF_023055335.1. NCBI lineage: Eukaryota > Metazoa > Chordata > Actinopteri > Perciformes > Cottidae > Clinocottus > Clinocottus analis. Next base: position 2,503,821 of record NW_027176229.1, on the reverse strand, counting down.
GTAAACGCCCACTAACGTGAAACGGCCGCGCGTGTAAACGCTCGCCAACGGGTGCGCCCGCGCCTCAACGGCCGCGCGCGTTCACGGCCGTGCGCGCGCGCGAACGGCCGCGTTAACGTGTTATTATGGTCGCGTGCACGTTCGTGTGTGTGTGTGCGCGCGTGTGTGCAGGTCACTTTGGTTATAGACGTCAAGATTGACAGCGTCACTGACGTTCACGTTCTGAGGTTTGACAGATGGTTTTGTAGAGACTCAATAATATCAGGTGTCTCACCAACTGTGCCTGTGGATCAATGGTTAGCAACTCCGCCTTAGGAGCAGAGGGTCAGTGGTTCAAACCCCACCTATGGCAGATTTTAATTTTTCAAAAAAAATTTTTTTTTTTCTTCTGTTGGACTGGACACTGTGGCGGGCCGGGTCGTATGTTTGACACCCCTGATTTAGATGATGCAGTTTTCCTTTCAACTTTTCCAATTATACATTTAAACGACAATGATTTTCAACAGTTCAATTAAATGATGTTGAACTGTAACATTTTTCAGCAGGTATTTTGCCTTTTCTATATTTTCAGTAATGATTTGCTATTTATTTATATATTCATCTATTCCGCAATTTTCAGCTGCATTAATATATTCAGCTGTTTTTACATATATTCAGCTATTCTTTCATTTTCAAATATATTTAGCTATATTTAGCTAATTTAAGCTATATTCCACTATGTTCAGCTATATTCAGCTATTTCTTTCAAATATTTCAGCTATAAGCTTCAGCCTTTTGCATTCCAACGCATTTTCAGCAGGAAATGCTCTTTCTAGTTAGTTGGAATGCTGCAAGCATTCCAACTATTGTTCTTCAAATCTTTATTAGTTGGAATGCTGCAAGCATTCCAACTATTGTTCTTCAAATCTTTATTAAACTGTTTCTTCTTCTATTTCTTCCATCCGTATTTTGGACCGTAACTAGTCCTTCATATTTCCAGTTACAGAAAAAAGTTCAATTATTCAAATATTCAGCTAGTTAAGGAGACGATGGCTATGACTTTTCATATTTCTGACTTTTCAAATTTCCAAATTATTAAGCTTTTTATGATTTTTTTTATAATGGGACCCAATGGGGAAATCTTCAAATCATCTCCAACTTCAAACGTTTACAGTTTTTTCATACGTTGAGCTTGAGACAATATTTAAAATTTCACATGTTGACAAAACCTTTAGCTATTAATCTACGCTTTTACATTTTTCATATTTTCTCAATTTTCAAAATTATTCAGCTTTTTATAAAAAAAAAATGAATGGTTTCCAATGAAGAACATCTTCAAATCCGCTTTCAACTCTTCAACTTCAAAAAGGGAAAGGCTCTGTCATGCCTTCAACTAGAGACACCATTCCACCTTTAAAATGTTGACAAAACGTTTAGCTGTTATTGTATTACTCATCTTTTTGATATCTCCTATAGTGTTTTAACTGTAGGCGTTTTCGTTTTATGTTTTTTCCGCACCTTTTCTGCCTTTCTCATTATTGTGTGTTGGGCAGCTCACAGCGGTGACGTCAGACTCCAGAGCGAGGGCACTTGGCGATACACATATTTTAAACTTGCTCTCTACTCCAAACCGTATACTCTTTGGACATAATTTATAGCTCAAAACGTTGGAAATCTTGTCTTCTGCCGTAAACTGCGGTCGATAGGAATCCAACAGATAAGACGTGTTGAGGTCCGACTGAATGGGAGAGCCGGTCCGTCCCCAGCAGCAGCCCTTTGGTCTGTGCATCTACAGGCAGCAGGCACGTAAGCGGCCGCACACGCGAACGGGTCGCGCACATGAACGGCCGTGCTCGCGCGTGAACGTGTTATTATGGTCGCGTGCACGTTCGTGTGTGTGTGTGCGCGCGCGTGTGTGCAGGTCACTTTGGTTATAAACGTCAGGATTAACAGCGTCACTGACGTTCACGTTGAGGTTTGACGGATGGTTTTGTAGACACTCAGTAATATCAGGTCTCTCACCAACTGCACCTGTAGATCAGTGGTTAGCAACTCCGCCTTAGGAGCAGAGGGTCAGTGGTTCAAACCCCACCTGTGACAGATTTTAATTTTTCAAAAAAACTTTTTTTTTTCTTCTGTTGGACTGGACACTGTGGCGGGCCGGGTCGTATGTTTGACACCCCTGATTTAGATGATGCAGTTTTCCTTTCAACTTTTCCAATTATACATTTAAACGACAATGATTTTCAACAGTTCAATGAAATGACTTCGAACTGTAACATTTTTCAGCAGGTATTTTGCCTTTTCTATATTTTCAGTAATGATTTGCTATTTATTTATATATTCATCTATTCCGCAATTTTCAGCTATATTAATATATTCAGCTGTTTTTACATATATTCAGCTATTCTTTCATTTTCAAATATATTTAGCTATATTTAGCTAATTTAAGCTATATTCCACTATGTTCAGCTATATTCAGCTATTTCTTTCAAATATTTCAGCTATAAGCTTCAGCTTTTTGCATTCCAACGCATTTTCAGCAGGAAATGCTCTTTCTAGTTAGTTGGAATGCTGCAAGCATTCCAACTATTGTTCTTCAAATCTTTATTAAACTTATTATTATTATTATTATTATTCTATTTCTTCCATCCGTATTTTGGACCTCTTAAACTCCTTCATATTTTCAGCTACAGAAAAAAGTTCAATTATTCAAATATTCAGCTACTTAAGGACACGATAGCTATGCCTTTTCATATTTCTTACTTTTCAAATTTCCAAATTATTAAGCTTTTTATGATTTTTTTTATAATGGGACCCAATGGGGAAATCTTCAAATCATCTTCAACTTCAAACGTTTACAGTTTCTTCATATGTTGAGCTTGAGACGATATTTAAAATTTCAAATGTTGACAAAACCCTCAGCTATTAATCTACGCTTTTACATTTTTCATATCTTCTCAAATTTTAAAATTATTCAGCTTTTTATCAAATTAAAAATGAATGGTTTCCAATGAAGAACATCTTCAAATCCGCTTTCAACTCTTTAACAGGAGCCTTTTAGTCTGTGCATCTGCAGGCTGAAGGCACTTGAACGACCCCACACGCGAACGGGTGCGCACGTGCACGTGCGTGAACGGTCGCGCACGTAAACGGCCGTGCATGCACGTGAACGGCAGCATAAGTGAACGCTCACTAACGTGAAACGGCCGCGCGAACGGCAGCGCTAAAGTGTTATTATGGTCGCGTGCACGTTCGCGTGTGTGTGCGCGCGCGTGTGTGCAAGTCACTTCAGTTACAGACGTCAGGATTAACAGCGTCACTGACGTTCACTTTCTGAGGTTTAACAGATGGTTTTGTAGACACACGGCAAGCCAATAATATCAGGCGTATGACCAACTGCGCCTGTGGATCAGTGGTTAGCAACTCCGTCTTAGAAGCAAAGGGTCAGTGGTTCAAACCCCACCTATGGCTGACTTTAATTTTTTTTTTTTTAAAAAAGCTTTTTTTTTTCTTCTCTTGGACTGGACACCCGGGCGGGCTGGGTCGTATGTTTGACACCCCTGATTTAGATGATGCAGTTTTCCTTTCAACTTTTCCAATTATACATTTAATTTTCAAATATATTCAGCTTTTTTAAGCTTTATTCAACTATATTTCACTATGTTCAGCTATATTTAGCAATTTCTTTCAAATATTTCAGCTTTATGCTTCAGCTTTTTTGCATTCCAACGCATTTTCAGCAGGAAATGCTCTTCCTAGTTAGTTGGAATGCTGCAAGCATTCCAACTATTGTTCTTCAAATCTTTATTAAACTTATTATTATTATTCTATTTCTTCCATCCGTATTTTGGACCTCTTCAACTCTTTCATATTTTCAGCTACAGAAAAAAGTTCAATTATAAAAATATTCAGTTACCTAAGGACACGATGGCTAAGACCTTTCATATTTCAGACTTTTCAAATCTTTGAAATATTAAGCTTTTTATGATTTTTTTTATAATGGGACCCAATGGGGAAATTTTCAAATCATCTTCAACTTCAAACGTTTACAGTTTCTTCATACGTTGAGCTTGAGACAATATTTAAAATTTCACATGTTGACAAAACCTTTAGCTATTAATCTACGCTTTTACATTTTTCATATTTTCTCAATTTTCAAAATTATTCAGCTTTTTATAAAAAAAAAATGAATGGTTTCCAATGAAGAACATCTTCAAATCCGCTTTCAACTCTTCAACTTCAAAAGGGAAAGACTCTGTCATGCCTTCAACTAGAGACACCATTCCACCTTTAAAATGTTGACAAAACGTTTAGCTGTTATTGTATTACTCATCTTTTTGATATCTCCTGTAGTGTTTTAACTGTAGGCGTTTTCGTTTTATAGTTTTTCCGCACCTTTTCTGCCTTTCTCATTATTGTGTGTTGGGCAGCTCACAGCGGTGACGTCAGACTCCAGAGCGAGGGCACTTGGCGATACACATATTTTAAACTTGCTCTCTACTCCAAACCGTATACTCTTTGGACATAATTTATAGCTCAAAACGTTGGAAATCTTGTCTTCTGCCGTAAACTGCGGTCGATAGGAATCCAACAGATAAGACGTGTTGAGGTCCGACTGAATGGGAGAGCCGGTCCGTCCCCAGCAGCAGCCCTTTGGTCTGTGCATCTGCAGGCAGCAGGCACGTAAGCGGCCGCACACGCGAACGGGTCGCGCACATGAACGGCCGTGCTCGCGCGTGAACGTGTTATTATGGTCGCGTGCACGTTCGTGTGTGTGTGCGCGCGCGTGTGTGCAGGTCACTTTGGTTATAGACGTCAGGATGAACAGCGTCACTGACGTTCACGTTCTGAGGTTTGACGGATGGTTTTGTAGACACTCAGTAATATCAGGTCTCTCACCACCTGCACCTGTAGATCAGTGGTTAGCAACTCCGCCTTAGGAGCAAAGGGTCAGTGGTTCAAACCCCACCTATGACAGATTTTAATTTTTCAAAAAAACTTTTTTTTTTCTTCTGTTGGACTGGACACTGTGGCGGGCCGGGTCGTATGTTTGACACCCCTGATTTAGATGATGCAGTTTTCCTTTCAACTTTTCCAATTATACATTTAAACGACAATGATTTTCAACAGTTCAATGAAATGACTTCGAACTGTAACATTTTTCAGCAGGTATTTTGCCTTTTTTATATTTTCAGTAATGATTTGCTATTTATTTATATATTCATCTATTCCGCAATTTTCAGCTATATTAATATATTCAGCTGTTTTTACATATATTCAGCTATTCTTTCATTTTCAAATATATTTAGCTATATTTAGCTAATTTAAGCTATATTCCACTATGTTCAGCTATATTCAGCTATTTCTTTCAAATATTTCAGCTATAAGCTTCAGCTTTTTGCATTCCAACGCATTTTCAGCAGGAAATGCTCTTTCTAGTTAAACTTATTATTTTTATTATTATTCTATTTCTTCCATCCGTATTTTGGACCTCTTCAACTCTTTCATATTTTCAGCTACAGAAAAAAGTTCAATTATAAAAATATTCAGTTACCTAAGGACACGATGGCTAAGACCTTTCATATTTCTGACTTTTCAAATCTTTGAATTATTAAGCTTTTTATGATTTTTTTTATAATGGGACCCAATGGGGAAATCTTCAAATCATCTTCAACTTCAAACGTTTACAGTTTCTTCATACATTGAGCTTGAGACAATATTTAAAATTCCAAATGTTGACAAAACCTTTAGCTATTAATCTACGCTTTTACATTTTTCATATTTTCTCAAATTTTAAAATTATTCAGCTTTTTATAAAAAAAAAATGAATGGTTTCCAATGAAGAACATCTTCAAATCCGCTTTCAACTCTTCAACTTCAAAAGGGAAAGGCTCTGTCATGCCTCCAGCTAGAGACACCATTCCACCTTTAAAATGTTGACAAAACGTTTAGCTGTTATTGTATTACTCATCTTTTTGATATATCCTATATTGTTTTAACTGTCGGCGTTTTCGTTTTATAGTTTTTCCGCACCTTTTCTGCCTTTCTCATTATTGTGTGTTGGGCAGCTCACAGCGGTGACGTCATACTCCAGAGCGAGGGCACTTGGCGATACACATATTTTAAACTTGCTCTCTACTCCAAACCGTATACTCTTTGGGCATAATTTATAGCTCAAAACGTTGGAAATCTTGTCTTCTGCCGTAAACTGCGGTCGATAGGAATCCAACAGATAAGACGTGTTGAGGTCCGACTGAATGGGAGAGCAGGTCCGTCCCCAGCAGCAGCCCTTTGGTCTGTGCATCTACAGGCAGCAGGCACGTAAGCGGCCGCACACGCGAACGGGTGGCGCACATGAACGGTCGTGCTCGCGCGTGAACGGCAGCACACGTAAACGCCCACTAACGTGAAACGGCCGCGCGTGTAAACGCTCGCCAACGGGTGCGCCCGCGCCTCAACGGCCGCGCGCGTGAACGGCCGTGCGCGCGCGCGAACGGCCGCATTAACGTGTTATTATGGTTGCGTGCACGTTCGTGCGCGCGTGTGTGCAGGTCACTTTGGTTATAGACGTCAGGATTAACAGCGTCACTGACGTTCACGTTCTGAGGTTTGACAGATGGTTTTGTAGACACTCTGCAACCTAATAATATCAGATGTCACTCCAATTGCGCCTGTGGATCAGTGGTTAGCAACTCCGTCTTAGATGTAAAGGATCAGTGGTTCAAACCCCACCTATAGCAGACTTCAATTTTTAAAAAAAAACAACTTTTTTTCTGTGTGTGTGCACGGGTGTGTGCAGGTCACTTTGGTTACAGACGTCAGAATTAACAGCTTCAATGACGTTCACGTTCTGAGGTTTAACGAATAGTTTTATAGACACTCTGCACACTTGGAGACATTCAGTCAAAGGCATTGTAACTCCTGTCTATATGTCTGACTTAGCTTTCAAAATAAAAGCCCCATGAATTAACTGCATTTTAACAAAGCTCAAATGAGGATGTTTTATTGAATACTTAATGCTCCAATTTTATTTTGACTTTCAGTGGAGGGTCGATCAGGTTACACTCCACTTCCTCCCACAGTGCGTTGATTGTCTTTTGCGTTCGATGTCTGAATTTCCGAATGATCCTGAACGCCTCAGCGATTCGTCACGTCAACAGTGCTGTGCTCCGCCAGTTTGTCCCGAAGTAATTTGGTAAGTAAAGTTGAGCTCGTCTGCTAACGGCTAATGATTTAAATGTTTTGAATACAGTTTTAGCGTTTGAAAATGACATTGAAATTGGTGTGTAACTCATACAGAATTTATACAGAGTTCAAATATGAACGGAAGAGTGAAACATTTCCTCTGTAGTTTACAGGTCGTGACTAGCATGAGCATAGCAGCTAACGCTGACTACCCATTTTATTGAACAGATGAGTGAAGATGGCTAAACTACTCTGTCAGTAAACAAACTAACTAGTTCTATATAGTTCGCGAACTGACAAAGTAGTTACGCACGATAACTAGTTAACTTGCATGTAACTCCGCTGACTTTAGCCTAGTCAGTTAACTTAACTAACTTGCTAGCAAGGTAACTAACATATAGCTATATAGCGTTAACTGCTATGCTAGCGTTAGCTAAGGGTTAGCGCCATGATGTCATGTTCAGACCAAACGCAACGCGAATTCTTCGCGCGAGTAAATTAACACATGTCAAGCAAGAGTGATGTTGAAGCCTATCTGCCTTTAAATGCTCCTTCTGTCATTACTGAAGGTGTTCACCAAGAGCTTTATGATACTTAAAATTAGCTGAGAACAGACACAACTATGTACATGAACCATATGGTACAAACATTATATAAGCATGTATGACGTTATTTTGAGTGTTGATGAATACTACAAATTTAGTTTAGCATAGCACCGATCAATCCAAGCTCCATCCAGAAGAAAACACGCATTTTAAAAGTGATTTGCTCGTTGCCTTGTGGCGAGAGCTTCGGATTGCAGGATGCTATATATATTGCATTTTACATTCTGTTTTGTTTGTTTTCACTAGAAGTTACACATCACATATCCTAATGAAAACTGTATCTTAAACAACCGTAATGAAGGACTAAAGTTGAATTAAATCTTGATTTGTCATATCATGCTGGTAATATTTAACAGTACTAGTCTACCTCTGTAAAGTATATAGTGCATTACAGAATAGAAAGTGCATTACAGAATAGATGCTTTGTTTTGTCATTTACAAAGTTTTTGTTTGGTTTGAAGGCTGCAAGTTTAACCTACTTATTTTCAGATTGTCATATTGTTTTCTCTCTTAGACAACATCTATCAATAGCTACGTTGTAGTTGGTAAGTGTATATATATATATATATATATATATATATATATATATATATATATATACACACACTGTAATTTAATTGATTGTTTTAGCCACAAATTACAGCTATTCAGTTTACTGTCAGAGTAAAGCAAGCAAAAAATATGAACACCTCAGAGACTGGAACTAATCAATTAATTGTGGCAGCTACAATGTTGTGTACAATGCAATAGAAACAAATGCATATTTAAAGTACCTGACAGTCAATAATTCATATTGAAGCGAAACAATTTTGTAGTCTGTTTTACCAATCAACTCACGTTTACACTGCAATATACATTTCAACTTTCCAGAAAATTAGGAGTATTAAATAAGACATTTATAATAAATATGGATATAAAGAAAGTACTTATAATTGAAATATGCTATAAGTTGATTTTTTGAAGTGAACTGAAAATATTTTTTTCTCTCTCTCTACATTCCTCACCTGCCTTCCACTCCTATTGTCTCTGAATGCAGATTCTGTGCTCACAACTCCTTGGTGACTTGACAGTAAGTTCTCACATATGAATGAAAACTGAATGCAGTTTCTTAAAACACGTAAAGTTGTTATAAAACACTGATGCTCAAGTCACACTGCCTGTGTGTATTTATCACATTTAGCAAGATGCAGCTAAAGCTGAAGTGCAAGTATACCAAAATATATTATGATTTTGCTTTTACATGAAACTGACATTTCACTGATTAACAGTACAGGTCAGGGGTATTCAATAAAAAATTCACCATGGTTCCTTTTAAAGATAATGTCCTTATGCCAAGGTATATCACAATAATCTTTAACTTGTGCTATGATTTAGTCCCATATATATATATATTGCAGTCCTTGACAAATGAGGCTTCTAAAAGTGAAACATGAAAATTTGTTTCAAGTCTCATTTTTTACATAACTCTTTACAGTCTTAGATGTATTTTTAATAATTGAAAATGCACAACATATATAAAAAATAGAATATGAAAAATGCAAGTGTATATACAAAAATAATAATTTGTGCTAAGAAGTAGCCAAACACACAACAGAGTAACATTTTTATAGTTGACTGATTGATTTGGTGACATATTATAGTGTTAGTGCAGTGGGCAGGAATGTTCTCCTGTAACTGTCATTGTGACGGCAGAGCTGGAAGAGTCTGTTGGAGGAAGTGCTCCACTGTCCCTGCAGTAGTGGGGGAGAGGGTGGTCCAGGTTATTTAATATGGCTAATAATGTATGCATAACCTGGATCCAGACCATGTTTGACATATTAGTGATCTCTTGTTTAGAATGTCCTCTTAATGCGTAATGTTACACCTCAATAACTAGAATTACATGATATTAAGGGTCTTTGAAAAAGTGTGACACCTTTTACAAAACACATGTTTTGCCATCACCAGCTGGGTGTTGCCAAAGGTACAACCACAGGTAGCTGCAGTAACTGGCCTTCATGATCCACAGTATTTAATGAGCTGTGAAGTTTTCTGAAATTAAACTGAAAATGTGTCTTTCTCCCCTCACTCAGCCTCACTACCTTCCAGTGCTTCTGGCCTCCTTCCTGTGTCCGCTTTGTGCACCTGTGTACACCTTTGTGCGTGTGCTGTTGGTAACTATGTGGTGATTCAACAGTAAGTTCACAAACAATGAATGACTTGTTTCGTTAAATCAACACACTGCATTATGGCGTTTGTAAATACAGATATTTCTTGTATACACTAAAACACAGATACTTGCAAAATAGCCCACTGAGTAGATGCATTTAATTAAAACCTCTAACAAAATGGTTGTCTTTCTTCAGTAAGAACAAGCTAAATTTATAATGTAAATACTACTGATGCTTGTCTCAAATGTATTATGTTCACCAGCAGTTGTATCTGTTGACAGCATTCAGTTAACATTAAGGCAAAAATAGTGTTAAATATGATTTTCAGGTTGTTATATATATATATATATATATATATATATATATATTGCATTTGACATTCTGTTTTGTTTGTTATCACCAGAAGTTACATATCACATATCCTAATGAAAACTGTATCTTAAACAACAGTAATGAAGGACTGAGGTTACATTAAATCTTGATTACTCATATAATGCTGGTAATATTTACTAGTACAAATCTTTGTCTAATGGATGTGTTTATTGTGTGTTACAGGTGTCCTGCTGTCCAGCATCTCTCCTCTATCATATTGGTTCTCTATCTATCCTATACCTTGTATCCACTCTGTCTACATATTGGCTCTCTATCTATCTGTCCCTCTACCTTGTATCCACTCTTTCTAAACATTGGTCACTCAAGCTTTCCTGTCAAATCTACCGCTCTGTCTTTGCATTTGGAAATTCATTCTTTGTATCCCCCTTTTATCCCACTTCATCTGTTATATGAAACCTGGCTTGAAAAACATGGAACAAAAACCTTGCCCTGAATAACTGAACTGAAGAACTCTGATTATAACCATTCACGTTGGTTCTAAGGTTACAGGTACCTGTCTGTTCATAAATACCCTGAGAGTTTCTCATCTCTCACGCTCTCTGTCTCTCCTCTGATCTGATCTTGATCACTCACCTCAGGTTATTGGTACCTGATCATACCTATTTGAATACTCTGAGAGATTCTCTTCTCTCACGCTCACCTCTTTCAATCTTCTATCTACATTACATACACCTAACTATAGAATACTATTACTATTTTTTACAATTTGGACAAAGCATTTGCAATATTATTTGAGACTATTTTTCAACAAAATTGGTTTTAACAAAATTGAAACAAGTTAATTCATAAACTGTAAAGAAACCACACATAGCATACACATTATTTGATTGTAATTGATAAAAGTTACACTTTTTATACTTTAGAATTTAATCTAGTAAATTTCCAAATATATCATTTTTTATAAGTGCATAATTTAACATATTTAAAAAAAACTTGCAGTTTTGTTAATATTCATAAAACCAATTAGAATAAAAATCCATAATAGAAATTTAGTTTAGCTGTTACTGATCTTCATTGCTGTGGAGCTCTGTTGGTTTGTACCCAAAGGTTTGTTTTGGTAGCAGATATTTTCACACTGTTGGTAACTTGACGTACTTCATTTATTATTATTATTATTATTATTATTATTATTATTATTATTATTATTTAATTTGTAAAATAATTTAGCATATGAACATTTTGTTTCAATCATTCAGTGTATGTATGCATTTTGTTGTTTAACCTGTTCATATGGAAATAATGTACAGGGCTCTATAAGGAGGAACTGGATATATTTGGAGTGCTGATTGGTATCTGCAGACCCAACCTTCTTCAGAGGCATCATAACACTGTCATAACACTGTCAAGAACCTGCTCCTGATTTTGAATATAAACCATAACATTGTTATATAAGTTATTCTCTGCTTACTTAATCAGACCAAGTAGCGACCTGCTCACATTATTTATATCAGTAGATTGAAGTGCTTTGTTGTTTCAAACTTCATATGGTAATAAGTCTAATAACAACTGTATTCTTTTATTTGAGGTTTTAAATATACACCATAATATAATAAAAATAAGGATTATACTTGAGGTTGATTTCACTGGATTTGACATTCAAATATTGTTTTTCACATACACTAAAGTAAATAAATACCATTGTAACATTTTTGCAATAACATTTGTGGTTTTAAAACAGCAACAATGCCAAGGAAGGGTAAGAGGTCACAAGCACAGATCCTGCGCTGGCAGAGGTCCAAAGACAATCACTGTGCAACAACTGAAAAAGCGGAATGTGTTGGTCTTCAGAGCAGTGAAGAGATAAAGATGTCAGCAGCATCTCATGCTGGAAGTGTGAAACAGGGAGGTCAGCCTGATGCTGCATGTGTACCACAGCTGTCTTATGCAGATGCTGTCAAGAGAGGACACCATGATAATCCAAGTGCAGCAGGACCTTCTAATGTGAACCAGGTAAACCCCAGAGGTCAAAGTGATGCCTCATGTATACCACAAGTATCTTATGCAGATGCTGTGAAAAAAGGACAACGCAGTGATGATCCAAGTGCAGCAGGGCCTTCTAATGCAAACTTTGTAAACCTGGCAGATCAGCCTTCTGAAAAACATGTCCGTGCATCCCGCAGCCAGGCTTCTATGAAATATGGTGAATTCAGAAATAAGCAGTGCACCTGTAACTCACTAACCTTTCTTGCATTCCTTCATGAGAATGAAAACATCACCAGACCAGACCTCAACCTTGTTTTGGATAAAGGTAACACGATGTATCGAGAGATCAGGAAACAAGTTGAACACGACTTTTTGACTACAGATGAGCTCACTGATGAAGTTCCTGCACGCAGGTCTACACACTATGCCGACATGACTCAACTTTCAAGGTATGGCACATTTGGTGAACCTTTAGCTCGTACTGTAGACAGTTTTCTGGACCTGGAGTCAGGACTGAGCTGCTTGTTGTCTGACGTGAAGTATGCTTTGCTGTTGATGAGAAATCTATGTATTGCAGTGTTTAGAACCAGATCAGGCAGATATGGTTTCTTTGACCCACACTCCAGAACAGCCACTGGTTTGCCCCGACCGCTTGGTTCACGCACTTTTGGTACTGCTGTCATGGTGACATTCACATGTCTCAGTGATATGATTGACAGGATCATGAAGTCTCACAGAATGATGGAGACACTGTCCTCCTGTAACTATGAGTTGAAGCCTGTTGACTTCTACAATGTGAACACAGTCAACATGAACAATGCTCTCCCAAACACAGACTGCAGACCTCCATCTGTCATTGTGGATGAACCTCCTCTGTTGGATGAAGCTGCTGGAAACAAAAACACAGCCACTGATCATCCTGAAACTGTGTTTCCTGAAGTGTCCCCTCACACCACAGCTGTGAAACAACCAGAGGTACTCAACACGTCATTTCTATCACATGATGCTCCTCACAGAGAAACAGAATTGATAAACCCAGTTCTCAGTGATCCCACTATTACTATGTTGACAGGAGCATCCAGTGACATCACGTTCACATTATCTATGAGACAAGAGTTTGTCTACCCTGTTACCGAAAATGAACCAAAACCCTCATGTGAATTGAGTTTCCTTCCATCACATGATGCTTCTCTCTGTGAATCAAACAGTTTTTCTTCAATGATAAATACTGTCACTAGTGATTTATCTGATCCTGTATTACACAGAATCCCCTGCAACTTCACAAAGCTTAGTAAACAGCAAAGGAAAAAAAATAGGAGAAGACTACTGGTCTCAGAAAAACCTCCACAAAGAAAAGAGAATCAGAATAGTAAACAAAGAGAAAGGTATGCGTCAAATAAAATGTATAGAGAAAAAAGAATAGCTGATGCGAGCAGGAAATATCAAAACAATCCCGAATTTAGGCAAAAGAAAAGAAATAATACAAGAGACAATGTTGACTTTCAACAAAAACGGAAAGAGTACATTTCCTCCCGGTACAAGGAAAATGCAGATTTTAGACAAAAAAAGAAAGAAATCTTGGTCTCCCGTTACCGAAACGATGCTGCATTCAGACAAAAACAGAAAGAAATCTTGGTCTCCCGTTACCGAAACGATGCTGCATTCAGACAAAAACAGAAAGAAACCTTGGTCTCCCGTTACCGAAACGATGCTGCATTCAGACAAAAACAGAAAGAATCCTTGGTCTCCCGTTACCGAAACGATGCTGCATTAAGACAAAAACAGAAAGAAACCTTGGTCTCCCGTTACCAAAACGATGCTGCATTCAGACAAAAACAGAAACAAATCGTGGTTTCTCGTTACAGAAACGATGCTGAATTTAGAGATAAACAAAAAGAGCATTTTAAAGCCCATTACCAAGGTAATGCTGATTTCAGGCACAACAAAAACCTGTATTTTACTGCTCTTTATAAAAACAACATAGAGTTCAGACAGAAACAGAGAGATCATATCACTCAGCGTTATGCTCATGACCAAACATTCAGGCTACGTCACAAACAACTAATGAGACAACGAATGCAAAACAGAAATAAAATCAATCCTACATTTAGGAGTATGCATAACATAAGATGTGCCATGAAAATAAAAAGGAAATACAGGCGGATAAATAGACAAACAGAAGAAAGTGACAACAGTTTGATCAAAGAGGCCATATCTGTTTTCAGATCACAAATAAAAGCCAGTCCTACTTATGTCTGCACTGTCTGTCATAAGGCATCATTTCCAAACCAAGTACGACCCTGTAAACGGTCAACCTATGTAAAAAATCCAGTCATAGTTGCAGCGTGCCTTACAGGAAAGTACCTTCATGTTTGTGATGATGAGTGCAGAAATGAACAGCAGTGTAATGTGCCTGATGAAAGGAGGGAAGAGTGGATTTGTCACACCTGCCACAAACATCTTAATGATGGAGCCATGCCAAAACTCGCTGCAGCCAACAACTTAGAGCTCGCTGACATTCCACCTGAACTGTGTGATCTCAACATATTGGAGAGACATCTCATAGCTAAGTGCATAGCTTTTGCCAAAATTATTCCTCTTCCCAAAGGAAGACAGAGATCCATACAAGGTAACGTGGTTTGTGTCCCATCTGAGGTGCAGGAAACAGTGGAAGCATTACCCAGACTGAGAAGTGAGTCTCAAGTGATGAGAGTAAAACTGAAGAGACGATTGTGTTACAAAGGCCATCAGTTGCTCCAGACTGTCACCTGGTCTAAACTCGTGCAGGCGTTGCATAAACTCAAACACATTCATCCACAATATCAGGACATAACCATCAGAGATGAGGCTGAGCTTTGTGACCCAACACTTCCTGACGACAATGATGATGAAACTATGGACGAGGATGACTATGATGAAGCTGATTTAATGGACATTGACATGTGTGAGAAAAGTGCACAGTGTGATGCAGAAAATAAGAGCAAAGGTGACGAGGATATGGAAATGTCTTGTGATGGTGACAAGGATATGGAAATGTCTTGTGATGGTGACCAACCTGAAGAACGGAGAGATGATGCAGGACAGGAAGGTGACATGCCCAACGGTGGTTTTGCTCTTGAATCATGCCTTCAGCCGTGTGACGTTTCAGAGGAGATCTTATGTTTCAGTGAAGGAATCTACTCTGTTGCCCCAGCTGAAAGAAACAGTCCTGTTGGCTTCTTCAAAACCCCTAAACTTGAGGCGATGGCTTTCCCTGTGCAGTTCCCTACCGGTCAAAACACACTAGATGAAATAAGACACATTAAAGTAACACCCAGCAGTTATTTCAAAGCAAGGCTTTTCTGTATTGATGATCGTTTTGCCAGAGACACCAACTATTTGTTTTTTGCACAGTTTGTAACTGAAATCCACTTGGCCACATCCAGCATGTCAATACAGTTGAGGAAAGGAAAGCCTCTGACCAGAGATGGACGAAAAATAACTTCTAGTATGCTGCAAAATAAACGGGAGGTTGAGAAGCTGGTGAGAAATAAAGATGCAGTCCGATTCATGCAACCGCTGAGAGGAACACCAGCTTATTGGGAGAAAACCACAAGAGATCTTTTTGCCATGATCAGACAACTGGGAACTCCCACATTCTTCTGTACATTTTCTGCAGCTGAGATGCGTTGGCCTGAAGTGATTGAAGCAATTCAAAGACAACAAGGTGAGGAGGTCAATTTTGAAGGGCTCGACTGGTCAGCAAAGTGTGACGTACTGAGAAGCAACCCTGTGACAACAATGCGCATGTTTGATAAGCGCGTTGAGGCGTTATTCAGGGATTTGATCTTATCTCCTGCACAGCCTCTCGGCAATGTTGTTGACTTCTTTTACCGAGTTGAGTTTCAGCACAGAGGAAGCCCACACATTCACTGTCTCATATGGGTAGAAGGTGCACCCGTGTTTGAAGAGGACTCTGATCAGACTGTGACAGATTTTGTGTCCAAATACATCACTGCTCAGCTGCCTGACCCACATTCACAACCAGAACTCTACAAGAAGGTCACAGAAGTACAAATCCACAGCAAAAACCACTCTAGGACATGTTTCAGAAGTACCAGCTCTGGTTGCAGATTTGGATTTCCTAAACCACCTGCCAGAAACACATTCATAACTAGACCTGATGAGACTGTTGATCCACTCCAAGTGCAAACAGCAAAGGAAAAGCTCCAACCACTGAACTTGTTGCTGAATGAACCTGAAACTGCTTCCCTCAGTTTGCAGCAGCTTCTCGCTAAATGCAACTTGACACTAGATGAGTATGAAAAATGCCTCAATATGATCAACAAATCCAGTACGGTGATATTGAAACGTGAGCCAAAAGACTGCCGGGTAAATGGATATAATCCACATCTACTTGAAGCTTGGGATGCCAATATTGATGTAAGTTACATTCTCAATGCATATTCATGCATCATGTATCTCACCAGCTACATAACCAAAAAAGAAGCTGGACTTTCAGAGTACCTCAAAACAGTCATCACAAACTCCACCAGGGACAATGTCAATGAATGTGATGAAATGAGGGAAATCATGCAGGCATACTCTAAAAAGAGAGAGGTCAGTGCTCAGGAGTGTGTGACTCGTGCATGTGGCATTAACATGAAGAAGTGTTCACGTGGTGTCATATTCATACCTACAGATGACAACGCACTGAAAATGAGCCGTCCCATGTCTTACCTGGAGAACACAACGTCAGAAAGTGTAAATGTGTGGATGACATCTTTGACTGACAAATACAAAGCCAGACCTGAAACACCAGAGTATGAGGAGATGTGTTTGGCGGATTTTGCAGCTACTTGCAGAATTGTCTATGGACAACAGAAAAATGGCAAAGATGTGTTGCCCCTCCTCAATGAGATGGGATTTGTGCAAAAGCGGAAAAACGATAAGCCTGCAATCATCAGATTTTACCGCTGCTCACAGGAAAAATACCCTGAGAAGTTCTATGGCACATTACTGAAACTGTACCTTCCTTACCGATCAGAGCAGGAACTGAAAAGACCGTATTTTCCCACGTACGAGTCCTTCTACAAAGATTGCTGGGTTCAACTACGAGGTTCTGACCATCCGGAGTATGTCAGCCACATTGTGAAACAAAACAGAGATAAATATGAGAAAAACAGTGAAGAGATTGAGGATGCGGTCGAAGAATTTGAACAGAACAGAGGCGTCATAGATGAATGGTGTAATCTGGCTCCAGAATCTGAAGTGGTGAGGTTGGAATGTGTAGAAGAACTGGAGGCAAGACAGCCAGATCATGAAAATGTTCAAGAGAATGTCCCAGAATACAGTAATCAGGCTGATGCTGTAACAGAAGCCAGAGTTGTCAGAGAGCCCGCTGTAATAGACCCCACCCTGTTACGACAGATGTATCAGAACCTGAACCAGAAACAAGCATGTGTGTTCTATACAGTCAGAGACTGGTGTTTAAAACGTGTCAGTGGGCCAAATCCTGAGCAGTTTTTCTTCTACATCAATGGTGGTGCTGGAACCGGAAAGTCACATCTCATCAAATGCATCTACTCTGAGGCATCGAAGATACTGAGCAAACTGCCAAGACAGTTTGAGGAGGCCGACATCTCTAACCCCATTGTTCTGTTGACTGCTTTCACTGGAACTGCAGCCTTTAATATATCAGGCACAACACTGCACTCTCTGCTCAAGCTCCCACGAAGTCTGAAACCTCCATTTCAAGGACTTGGCAACAAACTGGATGAAGTCCGAGCAGAACTTGTAAATGCTGAAATCCTCATCATTGATGAAGTGTCCATGGTGTCAAAGCCCTTGTTTGCTTATGTGGATGCAAGACTGAAGCAGATTAAAGGCAGTCACAGACCCTTTGGAGGAATGTCAGTATTAGCTGTTGGAGACTTTTATCAACTGCCACCAGTGCGACAACCCAAGACCCTGTGCGTGTATGAGCCATGTGAGATTGACCTTTGGCAGGAAAACTTTCAGATGATCACTCTCACTGAGATTATGCGTCAGAAGGATGATCTTGCCTTTGCAGAGATGTTGAACCGGATCCGTGTGAAAGGAAAGTCGGATGAGTTGTCTGAAGCAGACAGAACTTTATTGTCACAAACCATCACTGAACCTGCACTTTGTCCAGCTGATGTCCTGCACATCTTTGCAACTAATAAACAGGTTGATTCACACAACTCCACTACATTAGCTCTGCTACATTCTCATATCACCAAGATTGATGCAGATGACTACAAGAAGGACCCACGAACTGGAAGAATGGCTCGACAAGACAAACCATATAAAGGAAACAAAAATGAGGTCCCAGATACACTAAACGTAGCTGAAGGTGCTCGAGTCATGCTCACCAGAAACATAGACGTGTCTCAAGGATTGGTGAATGGTTCGTTTGCTACTCTCGTCAGAATAATAACCTCAGAACAAAGTGGTGTTGCTCATGTCACTATGCTTGGACTCAAGATGGATGATGAAACCGCTGGAAGGAATTACGGAAGCAGACCACCAGGCAGACCTGACGATTTAGTGTACATAGAGAGAGCCGAGGAGAATCTGAAACAGAAAGGAGTGGTACGCAGACAGTTTCCTGTTCGACTTGCTTTTGCTTGTACAATACACAAGGTTCAAGGTATGACACGGGCGTCAGCTGTAGTCTCACTAAAACACATTTTTGAACCTGGCATGGCTTATGTAGTGACCTCTCTCAGTGGACTACACATGCTAGATCTGGATGAGAGGAAAATCTATGCCAACCCGGAAATCACTGGAGCCCTCGAGACCATGAAACAAGTCAGCTTGGACAACATGATGCCTCTTCTTTGTATCCAACAAACATTGAGCAGACATGACACTCTGACCATTGTTCACCATAACACAGAAGGCTTGCCATGTCATGTCAATGACATCAGGAGTCATCATGAACTGTGTCTTGCAGATGTTTTGTGTCTCACAGAAACTCACCTTCAAGGCTCTTTTGTTGCAGACAGTCTCCAGTTAGAGGGCTACAACATGTTCAAACGCAACAGGCACGTCTCGTACACAAATGTTCCACAAATGGCCAACAAAGGTGGTGGTGGAGTTGCTGTTTATGTAAAAAATAATATTCAAGTGTGTGAAAAACGGTACCTACATAATGTAACTGACCTTGAGTTTGTGGTTTTAAAGGTTGAAGCCCCAGTGAGTGCTCTGATTGCAGCTGTATACAGACCTCCAAACTACAGTGTGACATCATTCCTGTCAAACCTAGGGAGCCTTCTGAACTCATTGGAGATCATGGACTGTCAGCCCATCATTATCTGTGGTGATTTCAACGAGAATCTCTTCTCCAACATTGGTAAGCCAATACTTGATCTGTTTCAGTCCAGGGGATATGCACAAGTCATCACTGCTGCAACCACAGAGAAGAACACACTGCTGGACCTCATCTTCGTCTCCCAACCACAACGTTGTCTCCACTCTGGTGTGATGAAAACCTATTACAGCTATCACAACCCTGTCTACTGTGTCATGTCCTGGAGCAATCCATAAATGTACCAGCTGAGTTTAAAAGAGAAAATACTAGGTCATGGGATATTGTTGCACTTGTTTTTGGTAAGTACAATGGCAATTTATTTGGTAATTTTACTTTTCACAGAATTGAATAATATTATGGATCATATTTCTTTCCAAGTAACTTTATACCTACACATCCTACCCGCATGTAACCATATATTTTAGCAACATTTTCAACATATTTGGGCCTGTGCATTTATCAGGGAGGGTTTGGGTCAGGGTTGATAAATGCACAGGCCCAAACTGTTTCAGTAGCTGTGTACAGCATTGTACACAGTTGCTAACTGTTACTGTATCAGAAAGTATGTGTTCTAGGTGTAACACATAATTTCTGATGTACTAATACCTAACAGCTAAAACACCAAATTTCCACCCCACCCAATTTCACACATTACACTCTCGCAGGGCATGTGACCTTGCTACTGACTGTTACTAGTATAAGTTTCCTTTTTTGATGGTATTCTGTAATGTCAAGTTTCCTTTTTTGATACTGTTCTCCTGTGTCCTCTGTAATGTTAAGTTTCCTTTTTTTGACTGTGAAGTTTAAACATGCTGCAACACGCCAGAGACTGCAGCTCCAACTAAACTGTCAATCAACAGAGGTCCCGTCACTGTTGGAAAACATAGAGACACGTTTCACTTCCTGCATGTCTCAGTCATTTTTTAAAGCTGAGGATGAGTAAACACCGGCCTGCCTTTGCCTCACCTTCAGTCTGGCTCTGGGATACTTGATCAGCTCATAACAACCAACACATCATGCCACAACAGACCAGATGCTGCAACACCAACTAAACTGTCCATCAACAGTAGAACCGCCAATGCCGGACAACACAGTTCTCCTCCTTCCTGCCAGTGTCAAGGTTTTTTCACAGGAGAGCATAAGGTATTACTTTCTTATTTCATGTGCTTTACAAATTTAGCTGTAATTGTGTGTTCATTAATATATTCACTTTTCAACAGTTTTAATAAGACTTATGTTATAGTTATTATACCATTGTAATGTATATAAACCTCTTGCTTCAGGTCTTGCTCCACTGTCATCCCACCCACTCCACTGTGAAAACACTCAGGACTACGTAGAGAGCTACACACAAAGAAGCTGAACATCATGCAGCCCTCCTAAACTTCTGTGAGAAATGGCTTGTTGTTTTGAACTGCAGCAAAGTTCAAGGTATTTGATTATTGTAAATTATGTAACTTGTTAACATGTTTGGTGTCAGTCTTCAGTTTATTACAATAGCTTTTCTCTTGTCAGGACCAGCTCCATTGTGCTACCTGAACATCACCATCGGTGCATCCATTGCTGTGCTCAGTTCAGCTCATCAGAGACTAACTACAGTTGATTCTGAAGCAAGTGATCAGGTGTACGGCTACAGGGAACTAAACTGCTGCAGATCAGGTGTCAAGCAGTCATCACTGATTTGTTCTGGTCAAGTTCCTCCCTAAACAAGCTGTAAAGGTAACATATCTTCTTTATTCCCTTAGTTTAATACTTCTCTTTGACCGCAACAACAACACACTGTTGGATGTACTGCTTGCATGCTATTTACACCAACAGGAATAAGAATAATGTTTCTCTCTGTTGTTCTCTTTAAGGCCTCTCCTGATCCATGTTGCTTTTCGTGACATTGTCCTCACACCAAACTTTGACCAGATAACTGGAGAAACAGTTCTACAGCCACTGAACAGGTCAAAGATCATGTTACAGCCCTTTACAGTATCACACTGACACTGAGATCTGTTGACAGTTTGGTTTGTGCCAAGAACAGACAGATTCAACAAACAGCAAACATACACTAATCCCTTACAAACAGAATGACAACAGGGCAGCTATTTATTTTTTGGTTTGTTTGATCTCTACCTTGTTTATTTTATGTTTCATCACGATTTATTATTTTATTTGGTTACATTTATTTATTCCTGCCATCCTTCCTTTTTCCTATTAATCAGTTTTGTAAAACATATATGGCAGATTAAGGATGAAAATATGTCAATTAGTTCAATTGCTACATGCATAGGAACTAATAGACCTGAAAGAAAGAACATATTTATATTCTAATGTTTTGATTCATTAGTATGAGGTTTCAGCTTGTACATATATTCAAGGTTTTTCACATATGTATAACTTTAAGATAATCAAAGCCCAATTGAAAAGCTCTTGCACATGTAAACTCAGTGTTAATGTTACACAGACAAGATGAAGCTATTGTCTTCAGACTAAAACACACAACTTTGTTCAACGATTTAATTGGAAAACAAATCTACCCAAGTTTGCCCCTTGTGTTTCTTTCTGGTGGGCCAAAATGCAGATACTGTGAAATCTTTGGGCAAAATGAAACCATAAAGATTTTTGCAAATAGTTTCATTTTGATTTTGAATTAATTTAATTTCTGTTCAATTTATTTCAATGTAATTTATTTCAGATTAATGCAGGTCAATAAACATGTCACCCTTATTTGGATAATAAAATATGCAAAAATGTTTGTGTTTTTTTTACTTTGTCAGTAAGACAGTCTCTCACAGTTTTTATATGATTTCTTCTGATTTATTGCTGTTGATTCTAATGTACTGTGTTAATTACTTTACAAATGGCTTTCTAAATGGTAAGTTAAATATAAACAAATAAAATATATTTATGATGAGGTCATTGTCTGGTTCATAATTGCTGATGGAACTGTTTCTTCGATTACATACAATGATACTTCTGCTGCTACCACTAATAAACTTTCAGCTGTTTAAATTACTACATGTTTGTTATGATTATACTTCTACTACCTCTCCCACCTTTCCCATGTCTACAATTTCACAAATTATCTTCTAGTTTTTTCTGGATTGCAATACATCTCTTGGATTATTTAAAATGATGCTGTTTTCCTTCCATCTTTTGCAGTTCTACATTTTAACTATACAGATGTTTAGCAGTTCTGTTCAATGCTTTTCAGCAGCTAGTTTTCCCTTTTCTGTATTTTCTGCTATTTTGAGCTAAATTCAGTTGAATTCAGCTAAATTCAGCTATTTACACATATATTCAGCTATTTTTTAAAAATATTTCAGCTTTAAGCTTCAGCTTTTCAATAATGATTTGCTATTTATTTATATATTCATCTATTCCGCTATTTTCAGCTATATTAATATATTCAGCTATTTTTACATATATTCAGCTATTCTTTCATTTTCAAATATATTTAGCTATATTTAGCTAATTTAAGCTATATTCCACTCTGTTCAGCTATTTCTTTCAAATATTTCAGCTATAAGCTTCAGCTTTTTGCATTCCAACGCATTTTCAGCAGGAAATGCTCTTTCTAGTTATTATTCTATTTCTTCCATCCGTATTTTGGACCTCTTCAACTCTTTCATATTTTCAGCTACAGAAAAAAGTTCAATTATAAAAATATTCAGTTACCTAAGGACACGATGGCTAAGACCTTTCATATTTCAGACTTTTCAAATCTTTGAAATATTAAGCTTTTTATGATTTTTTTTATAATGGGACCCAATGGGGAAATTTTCAAATCATCTTCAACTTCAAACGTTTACAGTTTCTTCATACGTTGAGCTTTAGACAATATTTAAAATTTCACATGTTGACAAAACCTTTAGCTATTAATCTACGCTTTTACATTTTTCATATTTTCTCAATTTTCAAAATTATTCAGCTTTTTATTAAAAAAAAATGAATGGTTTCCAATGAAGAACATCTTCAAATCCGCTTTCAACTCTTCAACTTCAAAAGGGAAAGGCTCTGTCATGCCTTCAACTAGAGACACCATTCCACCTTTAAAATGTTGACAAAACGTTTAGCTGTTATTGTATTACTCATCTTTTTGATATCTCCTGTAGTGTTTTAACTGTAGGCGTTTTCGTTTTATAGTTTTTCCGCACCTTTTCTGCCTTTCTCATTATTGTGTGTTGGGCAGCTCACAGCGGTGACGTCAGACTCCAGAGCGAGGGCACTTGGCGATACACATATTTTAAACTTGCTCTCTACTCCAAACCGTATACTCTTTGGACATAATTTATAGCTCAAAACGTTGGAAATCTTGTCTTCTGCCGTAAACTGCGGTCGATAGGAATCCAACAGATAAGACGTGTTGAGGTCCGACTGAATGGGAGAGCCGGTCCGTCCCCAGCAGCAGCCCTTTGGTCTGTGCATCTACAGGCAGCAGGCACGTAAGCGGCCGCACACGCGAACGGGTCGCGCACATGAACGGCCGTGCTCGCGCGTGAACGTGTTATTATAGTCGCGTGCACGTTCGTGTGTGTGTGTGCGCGCGCGTGTGTGCAGGTCACTTTGGTTATAGACGTCAGGATTAACAGCGTCACAGACGTTCACGTTCTGAGGTTTGACGGATGGTTTTGTAGACACTCAGTAATATCAGGTCTCTCACCAACTGCACCTGTAGATCAGTGGTTAGCAACTCCGCCTTAGGAGCAAAGGGTCAGTGGTTCAAACCCCACCTGTGACAGATTTTAATTTTTCAAAAAAACTTTTTTTTTTCTTCTGTTGGACTGGACACTGTGGCGGGCCGGGTCGTATGTTTGACACCCCTGATTTAGATGATGCAGTTTTCCTTTCAACTTTTCCAATTATACATTTAAACGACAATGATTTTCAACAGTTCAATGAAATGACTTCGAACTGTAACATTTTTCAGCAGGTATTTTGCCTTTTCTATATTTTCAGTAATGATTTGCTATTTATTTATATATTCATCTATTCCGCAATTTTCAGCTATATTAATATATTCAGCTGTTTTTACATATATTCAGCTATTCTTTCATTTTCAAATATATTTAGCTATATTTAGCTAATTTAAGCTATATTCCACTATGTTCAGCTATATTCAGCTATTTCTTTCAAATATTTCAGCTATAAGCTTCAGCTTTTTGCATTCCAACGCATTTTCAGCAGGAAATGCTCTTTCTAGTTTAAGCTATATTCCACTATGTTCAGCTATATTCAGCTATTTCTTTCAAATATTTCAGCTATAAGCTTCAGCTTTTTGCATTCCAACGCATTTTCAGCAGGAAATGCTCTTTCTAGTTATTAGTTGGAATGCTGCAAGCATTCCAACTAATAACTATGCATTCCAACTACTGCAAGCATTCCAACTATTGTTCTTCAAATCTTTATTAAACTGTTTCTTCTTCTATTTCTTCCATCCGTATTTTGGACCGTAACTAGTCCTTCATATTTCCAGTTACAGAAAAAAGTTCAATTATTCAAATATTCAGCTAGTTAAGGAGACGATGGCTATGACTTTTCATATTTCTGACTTTTCAAATTTCCAAATTATTAAGCTTTTTATGATTTTTTTTATAATGGGACCCAATGGGGAAATCTTCAAATTATCTTCAACTTCAAACGTTTACAGTTTCTTCATACGTTGAGCTTTAGACAATATTTAAAATTCCACATGTTGACAAAACCTTCAGCTATTAATCTACGCTTTTACATTTTTCATATTTTCTCAAATTTTAAAATTATTCAGCTTTTTATAAAAAAAAAAAAGAATGGTTTCCAATGAAGAACATCTTCAAATCCGCTTTCAACTCTTCAACTTCAAAAGGTAAAGGCTCTGTCATGCCTCCAGCTAGAGACACCATTCCACCTTTAAAATGTTGACAAAACGTTTAGCTGTTATTGTATTACTCATCTTTTTGATATATCCTATATTGTTTTAACTGTCGGCGTTTTCGTTTTATAGTTTTTCCGCACCTTTTCTGCCTTTCTCATTATTGTGTGTTGGGCAGCTCACAGCGGTGACGTCATACTCCAGAGCGAGGGCACTTGGCGATACACATATTTTAAACTTGCTCTCTACTCCAAACCGTATACTCTTTGGACATAATTTATAGCTCAAAACGTTGGAAATCTTGTCTTCTGCCGTAAACTGCGGTCGATAGGAATCCAACAGATAAGACGTGTTGAGGTCCGACTGAATGGGAGAGCAGGTCCGTCCCCAGCAGCAGCCCTTTGGTCTGTGCATCTGCAGGCAGCAGGCACGTAAGCGGCCGCACACGCGAACGGGTGGCGCACATGAACGGCCGTGCTCGCGCGTGAACGGCAGCACACGTAAACGCCCACTAACGTGAAACGGCCGCGCGTGTAAACGCTCGCCAACGGGTGCGCCCGCGCCTCAACGGCCGCGCGCGTGCACGGCCGTGTTAACGTGTTATTATGGTCGCGTGCACGTTCGTGTGTGTGTGCACGCGTGTGTGCAGGTCACTTTGGTTATCGACGTCCACTATGTTCAGCTATATTCAGCTATTTCTTTCAAATATTTCAGCTATAAGCTTCAGCTTTTTGCATTCCAACGCATTTTCAGCAGGAAATGCTCTTTCTAGTTATTAGTTGGAATGCTGCAAGCATTCCAACTATTGTTCTTCAAATCTTTATTAAACTGTTTCTTCTATTTCTTCCATCCGTATTTTGGACCGTAACTAGTCCTTCATATTTCCAGTTACAGAAAAAAGTTCAATTATTCAAATATTCAGCTACTTAAGGAGACGATGGCTATGACTTTTCATATTTCTGACTTTTCAAATTTCCAAATTATTAAGCTTTTTATGATTTTTTTTATAATAGGACCCAATGGGGAAATCTTCAAATCATCTCCAACTTCAAATGTTTACAGTTTCTTCATACGTTGAGCTTGAGACAATATTTAAAATTTCACATGTTGACAAAACCTTTAGCTTGTTGACGTCCGACTGAATGGGAGAGCCGGTCCGTCCCCAGCAGCAGCCCTTTGGTCTGTGCATCTACAGGCAGCAGGTACGTAAGCGGCCGCACACGCGAACGGGTCGCGCACATGAACGGCCGTGCTCGCGCGTGAACGTGTTATTATGGTCGCGTGCACGTTCGTGTGTGTGTGTGTGCGCGCGCGTGTGTGCAGGTCACTTTGGTTATAGACGTCAGGATTAACAGCGTCACTGACGTTCACGTTCTGAGGTTTGACGGATGGTTTTGTAGACACTCAGTGATATCAGGTCTTGCACCAACTGTACCTGTAGATCAGTGGTTAGCAACTCCGCCTTAGGAGCAAAGGGTCAGTGGTTCAAACCCCACCTATGACAGATTTTAATTTTTCAAAAAAACTTGTTTTTTTCTTCTGTTGGACTGGACACTGTGGCGGGCCGGGTCGTATGTTTGACACCCCTGATTTAGATGATGCAGTTTTCCTTTCAACTTTTCCAATTATACATTTAAACGACAAGAATTTTCAACAGTTCAATTAAATGACTTTGAACTGTAAAATTTTAGCAGGTATTTTGCCTTTTCTATATTTTCAATAATGATTTGCTATTTATTTATATATTCATCTATTCCGCTATTTTCAGCTATATTAATATATTCAGCTATTTTTACATATATTCAGCTATTCTTTCATTTTCAAATATATTTAGCTATATTTAGCTAATTTAAGCTATATTCCACTATGTTCAGCTATATTCAGCTATTTCTTTCAAATATTTCAGCTATAAGCTTCAGCTTTTTGCATTCCAACGCATTTTCAGCAGG
The DNA here is from genome assembly GCF_023055335.1 of Clinocottus analis. Classification (NCBI taxonomy): domain Eukaryota; kingdom Metazoa; phylum Chordata; class Actinopteri; order Perciformes; family Cottidae; genus Clinocottus; species Clinocottus analis. Next base: position 2,476,480 of record NW_027176229.1, on the reverse strand, counting down.
AAATGCTCTTTCTAGTTGCTTATTATTATCAAAAGTTTGGACCGCTACTCCTCCCACAGCGTTGCCAGCACATGCGTCAAAATACATCAAAACGTGCGGCTTGCACGGGAATCGTGAGCTATGACTTTTCTAAGAGATTCACCTGGCCGTTTTCCCGAAAATCGCAAAACCGCGAGAAATTTTCCCATTGACTTTGAATGGGGTTTCGCCGCAAAAAAACACTCATCTTTGTGCCCATAGTGACTCGCCATAATAGGAGGTAGAGAAATGAATTAAAGTTTAAAACGTCGACAAAAGGCTTGAGTTCATTTGCCTAATTGGACATTTTTTGATAGCTAGTACAGTGTTCATGTAATTATTGTTTTAGTTTTATGTTTTTTTCCCGCCTTTTCTCTCTTTTACATGAGTGTGTATTGCGCAGCTCAGAGTGCGTGATGTCATAATGAGAGGGCAGAGCGACGTCAGTTGTTGTGGGAATTTTTTTTTAAAATTTGCCGTAAACTCCGTACCGTGTACTCTTTGGGCATAATTTATAGCTCAAAACGTTGGAAATCTTGTCTTCTGTCATAAACTGCGGTCGATAGGAATCCAACAGATTCAGATGTCTTGAAATCGGACTGAATGTGAGAGCAAGTCCACCTCGCTCTGCCATCCGCCGCCATGTTAAATCTCCCTCCAAAACCACTTCTCCCCTGAAGTTCGTACCTGATTTGTAAATCGCCCGTACAGACACATGTTTTATCGTACAGACTCGCCAGTCACAGTATCTATTTATCAGGTCTTCCTAACGCTCAATATGCGATATCGAAGCAATAGTGGCTTTTAAAGTACCATTTTTTTAAAATAGTTTGAAAGGAGTTCCACAGCATTTAGGTCTATTAAGCTCAGCGTAAGGAAGTCCGTTTGAAGTCATCACCATGGCAACCTTTGATCTAGCGACCCACAGGTGTTCTCGTTAGGGCAGTTTAACAGACACACAGACACTTACACACGCACACACAACACAGATGACTTCTGTCTGTCTCTATGTTTGTCTCACACACACAGACACACATACACCCACACAAATAAACAAACAAACAAACAAACACATACACACACACAAACAGACACACACACACACACAAACAGACACACACAAACACACACACACACACACAAAGACGTTTACGTGTGTTTTATATTGTGTAGTTGTCAACACTGTGATCATTAATAAGGTCATATGATATTTCATATACGTTTGTGTGTGTTCAGGACGTTCAGTAGTTTATTTCCTTAAGTCCACAGTCCAGTCTGCCTCTAATCAGTCTGCTGGCGCTCACTTGGTCACCATGACGACGGCAGCACACAGGTGCTTCTTATCAGCCAATCAGTTTAACACACAAACCAACTCAAGTGCTTTGGAGGAGAGACGGGCGTCAGAAACAAAAGCTATATATTGCGACGTCTTACGGCAGTAGTAGCCACACTTTCAAAATTTCTTGCGAAATTTTCTAGTTATATTCTTTTATATCGTATCTGAAATAAATTGTTAAAGGACTAACTTGCTCAAAATACTGTTGATTCTCACGAGGAAACTCTTAATTTCCACCACACATGTAAAGCATGCTGACCTTTGAATTTAGATCATAGCACAGCTGCGCCCAAGATGTGGCTACATTGACAGCCTATCAAAATATGTAACTACAGATTAATAACTCTTGTTATGAACCGTAAACTCTGTGTATATAAGGATGAAGGAGAGTGACAACACTCAGCTTTAGGTACCACACAATATTTATATAACAGAATTTAGCAATAGATTCAAATTAGGACACCACCCAACTTTGGAAAACATTGGGGAGAAAAGTATGTTCATTCAATTAAGTGTCATAATCTCAGGGTTACTATAGAGATCTTGTCGTACAGTGACTACTTATATCATACACACAAATCAAATAAGTTTCTTACGAATGACATTTCTATTGAACTTTACTTTTTCAACTAAGAAAACAAAGAAAGAAAATAATGAATAAAGAACCTATCAATGCATCAATTATGAATACATAATGACTACAATGAACCCATAATGACAAAGTGAAAAACGTTTTTTTCAAATTTTTGAAAAGAATGAACATATACTATGTACATAAGTATTCACAGCCTTTGCCATGACACTCAAAATTGAGCTCAGGTGCATCCTGTTTTCACTGATCATCCTTGATGTTCCTACAACTTGATTGGAGTCCGCTCAATTCAGCTGATTAGACATGATTTACAAAGGCACACACCTGTCTATTTAAGGCCCCACAGTTGACAGTGCATGTTAGAGCACAAACCAAGCCATGAAGTCCAAGGAATTAATGGTAGAACTTCAAATCAGAATTGTATTGAGGCACAGATCTGGAGAAACATTTTTGCAGGATTGGCGGTCCCAATGAGCAAAGTGGCCTCCATCATCTGGAAATGGAAGAAGTTTGGAACAACAAGTAACTTTTTACGGAGATAAGCCACGGAGATAAGCCCCCTTCACAGCGCGAATGACGCAAATTAACCACATAAAGTCGAATGAATATTCACAACACTTTTGGTGTGAACGCAGCATTGGAACTGCAAACCTTGATTTCAAACGTCCAACCTGAAGGGCTGATAACGCTGCTGGACCTGCCACTCACTAATCGTTGCAATAACAGCTGTTTCCTCCACATGTCAGCAGTAGTATTATAAAATGCAGAATTTAACTGCACAACAGCTGTTAGCAAAGACAACAAGGTCAGCAACGCCTGTAACTCATTATCCATGGTCAATTAACCACTTGTAGACGATCGGCAATGAAGGCTGACGTTCGATTGTTCTTCCAGCAGCGTGACGAATCAGGGAAGAACATGCTAAAACCCTTTAAAGTAGTAAACTAGTGTCTAAATCATCATTTGTTTATCATGTTTATCATGTTTTATCACTTTTTCAATAGTCTCCCTTCTTCGATCATCATATGCAACATTAGCTACAAAGGAGTGTATCTCCTCAACTTGATAATTCTAATGATACATTAACAAGATCATTTAAAGGCTTTTTGTCATTCAAATAACTTTCATGTTTCATACACAACCTACTTTTTAAAGATTACATTTAAGCAAATCATGATGTTACAGTTTTCACTAAGGAAGAGCTTAAAATCATAATAATTTTAGTTAATGCAACCCTCGTACATCGTGCTGTCAGCTCCCTTATAAAGAGGTCTTTGTCAGGCAAACACGCAGGATGAGCCGGTCAATACAATTACTCTGACCAGCAATAAAATCAGTGTCTGATCAATTTGTTTAAAATGTTTTATGGTTGTTCCTCAATGTCTTATGGTTGTTCCTCCATGTCTTATTTTTAACTTGAAGTTGTGACAAATTGCAAGCTTTGTCTTCTGCACTCAAGCCGTCAAACTTTCATAGCAATGAAAGGTTGAAGGGCATTAATATCTGTGCCACTGTACCAATGTAAAAGTATCATGCAGCAACGTGTGTAAATGTGATCGGCAAAAAACATGTAAGTAAATATTAGACTGATCGGACATCATGGGCAATCAGCTGAAAATTAGCCAGTTTTGAACATCAGTTAATGGATTGGTGCAAGTCTTTACAGGTGTTTGATGCATTCATGTGGCATATGAAAACAGTGTGTATTTTTTTGAGGTTTTCAAGGGGTAAACGGTATGGGTTTGCTTTGCAGGGCTGTAGATTATTTTTTTAATGGATTGTTAGGTTGTATTTATTTACTCGGCGATAAGCTAAATCTTCTCACAAAATATCCATGAAGCCCAAAACAGAGCAAATAAAAGAGCCAAGTGCATAATAAGACTGAGCTTTAAATTTACAGCTAACAAGTACACAGAACGCAAAGGTTTCAGACAGCAGAGCAAAAGTGTTTGCTGCAGTGCTGCTTTTGCACCAATAACACCTCCTATTTGTTTCAATTCCCTACTGATGGAAGCACATACACAAGCTGCTCTGTAGTTTATGAAATGCATTGAAATTGCTTTGTAAAAATAAGGCCGTTCATGTAAAAGAGCCTTTTGAAATGTATGCTTGTCATCCAGTGAGAGTGGTACGCATCTCCCTGCAGACACTCTAAGTGATGTGAATATGATTATTACTGCCACAGAGCATGTCTCTGTTGAAGGACAGGGAAGCTACCATCTTAATAAGAATTAATTTGGATTCCAAGTAGAAAAACTAGATCCAGAAGAAAACCAGGCCACTAAAATGCTGCAGTGTGCATGTATGCTTGGATGTCCTCTGACTAACAGCTACAATGCTGCCATCATAAAATGTAGTATATGTGCTATCTCCCTGACTTGATGATAAATCAAGACCATCAGGCTAGAATGACTCATACCCTGCTGATCTAAAAAAAAGTTATTCTCAGAAAAGAAAGTAAATGTCTTCAGGACAATGCCACAGTCCTCTTAGAGTGTTTTTAGAGTGTTTCATGTCCATGCTGCAAAAGAAGGTATATTTTGTCTTGCCTGCATTTAAACCTATAATGTTGAAAAGCAAGGGCTTTTTCATTTACAAGTGTCCTTCATGCAGCAGGTGCCACAACAAAGCAAAACCATCTACCGCTTGGCGATGGCAATGAGCCCCACCTTCTGAGCCAAGCTGAACCCTCAATCAAAGCACCAAGGGGTGTAAAACAGTATGGCTCTAATGATGTACTAAATGGGAGGAAAGGGTTTCATTCCTTTATGTGCCTGCTGGCTTATGTACGAGACACGAGTCATCGTGCAAAAACGTGATATGATATAAATGAGGAGTTGGTCACCTTGAACGTGAACACACAAAACTGGTGGGCTCGAAGACAAATCACTCTCTGTCGTAGAGAGTATTAAATCAGTGTGGTTACGCTTTACTAGAGGAGGATAGTGTATTGTGAGATTGCACTGATAATGACAAATGAGCTTTGCCAAGGTCTTGTAATCATCCTTTGTGTTGAAAGGAGTCAGCTGAGGTGGTTCGGGCATCTAATTCAGATGCCTCCTGGACGCTAGACTTCCCAACATGTATTTATCATTTTCATGTTTGTTAAAAAAATGCAGCTAAATACAGCTAAACAGCGAGCTGGCACTCACTAAAAAGCTATATTTAACATGGATTACTTTGTGAACACAAACTACAAGCATGAGTACTTAAGACATGGTAGCTTGACTTTGTCTTCATCTTATAAAACTCACCTTTTAACAAATTTTCATGCGTTTAATCTGCTATGCCCTGCTGTGATGACAGGCATATCTGCCCTTATTGTGCCCCCTTGATGTGATGTTTGTCCTGTAAGTGTGTAGGGCTCATATGAATTGGTGTTTGTTAAAGATTGTGCTCATATCTTCAATAAAGGTTTTTAGACCTAAGAAACCAAGTGTGATAGGATAATTTAATTTATTCAATTTTGGAACAAATGTCCACTTGGAAATGTGGTGATCAATATCACTGACCTTACGAAACAAAAAACTCTGGCCATAAGTCAATAATATTATGCTCATTACGACAATTTGACACAAGTCTAGGATAGAATGGAACTATAAGAAATGTCAAAGCAGGTGTAATAGAATTTACTGGGAGCATCACCAAGTAGAAAGACGGAGGCCTATTAGAACGAGGGTGCACATTGCTGTCACATCTGATTTCTAGGAGGAGATAATTAACAAAAAAAGCTAAATATTTTGAGATTAAAATCTGACATGTAACACATCCACCAAGTTTAGTTAAATGAACATGAAAATAACTTTGAACACTCTTTTTCGCCCCATGGCAGGACTATTTTGTCATTGCATTGCAATTGTACGAAGCAGAGTCCAGTTCACATTTGCCACATTTTCGCCATTCATTTCTATTGAAAAGCAGCTGTGATTATAGGTATTTCTAATGAATAAACTCATAGCCTGAGTAAATATTGAGCAAATCTGTGCTGCTCACAGCTGTATATGATTTTTTTTTCCACTTCTTCAATCAGGATCTCTCTCGCAGCCTCTGAGCTATCTTGATCATGAATATCTGAAAGCTCTGGTAGATAATTTACCTCAAACCCTTTTTGTATTTTGAGATCTTTTGAAGCCATTTCTGGGGCACCTTGTTTACACCCATTTATAACAACCTCGAAACATCCATTTAATGCCACAGAATGGTTACGGTCTTCTTTTGGATAGGCATCAAATGTGAAAATTATTTCAGCAAGCTTTTCAAAAATACTATGCTTCCTATCTCTTGGTACAATCTGGTATGTCTGGTCTCGGAGACGTGCAAGATTAGCCGGCCTCAGTCTAAATTCCACATCAACTGAGATATTTGAAATGTCAAAAAACTTTGGCCATCGCTCTTTTCTTGTTGATGATAACCTGTTTTGACAGAATCTCTGTATCATCAAAGGCGTTGGAGGCATTCGACAAACTGATGGTGGGAGGCAGTCACCAGCAATGGAATGACCTTCACAGTAGTAACTCTTGTAGCTGGCAAGTCTCCTGTCATTAAGGCTGCAGAGGGCATTATTGAAGTCAGGGTATTTATACACTTTAATTCTTCAATCATTTATGGTTTTCTATCAAGAGATACTTTCCGTATGTCCTGTTCAGCTATCATTAGTCTTAGTTTATAGCTCTCCATGGTCCTAAAAAAAGTAAATATTACTTTAGTGCCCATTCCCATATGGTGTTCAGTATAATATGTAACGCTTTAGTAGCACATACACATTGCCTTTAAGTAGGATGATGAGGGAAAAAATCATTTAGCTCAGACAGCTGGGTGGCTGTAAGAGACCCTCCCCCGTTGAAACTACTCGTAAATGTTCAAAAGCCTAAGGGTAAAACACCTGCAGACTAACAGTATTTCTGTGTTGATGACAACAATGTGTTATTTGCCTAAACTTTTGGAAGACTTGAACAAACTCTCTCTCTCAATCTCATCCTGTAAAGAAACCTGTTCTTCTTTTTTCCCTGTGAAAGGGTTTTTTCAATTTCTTTGAGGAGTTTTTCCTGATCTGATGTGAGGTCCTGGGACAGGGATGTCATATGTGTACAGATTAAACTAAATACTTTAATGCACTGCAATCTGTACATTTTTCAAATGAAAGTACATAATCAATCCTGATGAAAATATGGTATTGGCTGTTGCAGAGTGAAGGCCTCATGTTTAATAATTTAGCATTTGTGTGCAAACACATCAACAAAAACAACAAGCAATGCACAGAAATATATATATTTTGTTTAAGTAAACGTAGTTGTCTGTCATGCTTCCTGAGAAGTTTACACAAGTCAAATAAGCTAGCTAAGCTCACCAATGTTCCTTGTCTAATGTTACCATAGGATGCAGATTCATTATCTTTTACAACAGTGCTAGCCATTTTGGTGCCGTAAGCATAACTCCTTCACTCCTTTACTCCTGCGCCTCTTCGCTGCAAAATCACAAATTAGGTTATCATATGACAGCTTCTGAGCTACTTCACCATTGATGCTGATGACCGCAAGACCACTTAGACATTCCGGCCCCATTGTTGAAGGCAAGTATGTTTTAATGAGCTTTAGTTTTTTTAGTTTTTTTTTTAGGTTTTCTGAGCACACCCAACAATTAGGAGACACCAGAGAAGATCCAGAACACACTGGATGGATTATATCTCTAAGCTGGCCTGGGAATGCCTTGAGATCCCCTCCAGAATGAATGAGAAAATGTTGTGGGGGAGAGGGAAGTCTGGGTCAGCCTACTTGGCCTGCTGCGGAATTGATGGGTGTGAATAGGTGAATGATAACATGTAGTGCTTTGAGTGGTTGGAAGAATAGAAATGTGCTATACAAGTCCATTGACAATCTACCCAATGACAAATATTATTACTGGTGTCAAGAATGTGCACCATTTGAATAATAGCTTGGCAAAGTTAGTACAGTAAAATCAGGTCATTTCAGAGAATGCTGTGTATTGAGATTGATGCTGATAACAATTTCTAATGTGATACTGAAGCGTTACACTTTACATAGCTGTTGACTAAGATGCCAGTATTGTCAGGACGTGTATTAAGTTAAATGATTCATTTTAAAAATGAGTAGATTAATACCACTCCCATGTCTGCACATAGAGTGAATTGAATTCAATACTGAAGTTAAATGGGAAATAAAGTGAGAAATCCTTGCTTTTGTGCAGTCATATTAAAGTGTCGTTAAATGAATATGAGAGTGGCACAACTGTAACATCTGTCTATTTTCATATAGCCTACCGCTGTATTTTATGATGACTGTCAGATGAGCGTTAAAGTGATCATGAAGTTGTATATTTATGTTTAATTTAACTCTCATTTCATTACTCATAGCTCCTCTGCAGGCCTCCTCTCACTTTGAGATGCATTTTTTAAGGACTTAGGATAGCAGGTCACAGGAAAGAATACTAAGGAGACACGGAAACAATGGGTAGAGTAGCAAAGCAACTGCACTCCAAGTAATGATAATAGTAAAAAGCAGCAAACATACACTATGAAGTCAACATGTTGCCAGGAATCAATCATTGTCTCTTTTGTTCTTTGTCATCTCCACAAACATACATATTTAACCTTCTTTGAGTTTTCCAAAGCCTTTAAATTGTCCAAGAGCTGTGCTTTCAGGTTATGTCTCCTCGGCCCTAACTGAAAATTAGACTTTTGTTATCCATAGATAACCAACTACCAACTATAGTTTTCTTACTGAATAGCAAAAGAGCAGGTGGGGCTCCTTCAATCTCAAGCTTAGCATGTAGGCTGGCTGTATAATGGCTAGTTTGAGTCCTTTAGTCACTGATGTATGTGGATAATGCACACCCCAAGCCACTTTTCTTTGAGCAAGGCATTCAATCCAAAAACAGCTCATGGGCTTCTGTTCTGCCGCTGACCTCTGACCTCCTTGCAAAGGGGACTACAACTATTGAATTAACAGTTGGCATTGGCATTATATTTGGAAAAGTCACCCTATAACCAAAAAGTCACAAATTCAAATTCTACAAATTAGCTAGTTGCGGTTGATGAGAGCACCAGCCAAGTGCTTATGTAAAACATAATGCAACTTTAAAGTGTGCTCTGCCTATAGTTCAGCTCTGAATCTCTTCAGGCTAAACTCACAGAAAGTAATATGCTGATCGTTGAGGTTAAGTGCATTCTCTCTCCCGATGGTTTTCACTGGAGTTGCCAATTTGTAATGTCGACTGGTGTAATGGAACGTAATTGGACAGCACTAAATGTTGACTTAGGGTGGACTGAGGGCTCGAGGGTTGAAACTGATTCGGTTGATGCACATTTTGCATTGGGGAGCGCTCAGTGCAACACGGCACTCGTTTGGGGTTAATGCTGTCTTCCATGCATGAAAGCACAAGTGGGCAGCCACGAGGAGAGTAGGCTCTTCAATCCGTTTGCCAAGTAGAATTTAGGTTTCCCTCTTCAGGCATTAATTGGAGATAATGGCTTGTTTTTCAGGGGGCTGCGGAGCTGCATTTGTTGCTGCATTGCTGCTAATCAGTGCTTATTAAAGCCCTTAAATTGTTTTCTGTCGGATGGCTACAGACGTCCACTTTAAAGAAGTCAACTTTTATTAAGTGTGGCTTCAGTTGCAAGCCAACTTCATGTTCTCCTGCGGGCTTATTAGTTGGAATGCTGAAAGCATTCCAACTATTGTTCTTCGAATCTTTATTAAACGTTTTTTGCTATTTCTTCCGTACGTATTTTGGCCCATTTCAACTGCTTCATATTTTCAGCCACAGAAACCGTTCAACTATTAAAATATTCAGCTTCTTAAGGACACGTGTGCTATATCTTTTCATATCTTTAACTATTTAACTTCATGAATTATTAAGCTTTTTATGAAAATTAAAATGAATGGGATCCAATGGGGAAAATCTTCAAATCTTCTTCAACTTTAACAGCTTACAGCTTCTGCATACATTCAGCAAAAAACACCATTTAACTTTTCAAATGTTGACACAACCTTTAGCAATCTTTCTATAATTTCAGATTTTTGAAATATTTTAAACTGTTTAAACTGTCTGCGTTTTAGTTTTGTTTTTTTGCCGCCTTTTCTCTCTTTAACATTAGTGTGTATTGCGGAGCTCAGAGTGCGTGATGTCATACTCAGAGGGCAGAGTACGTCAGATCTTGTCGATTATTTTTTTTTTTATTTATTTATTTTTTTTTAAATTTGCCGTAAACTCCGTACCGTGTACTCTGTGGGCATAATTTATAGCTCAAAACGTTGGAAATCTTGTCTTCTGTCATAAACTGCGGTCGATAGGAATCCAACAGATTCAGACGTCTTGAAATCGGACTGAATGCGAGAGCAAGTCCACTTCGCTCTGCCATCCGCCGCCATGTTAAATCTCCCTCCAAAGCCACGTCTCCCCTGAAGCTCGTACCTGATTTGTAAATCGCCCGTACAGACACATGTTTTATCGTACAGACTCACCAGTCACAGTATTTGTTTATCAGGTCTTCCTAACGCTCCATATGCGATATCGAAGCAATTGTGGCTTTTAAAGTACCATTTTTTTAAAATAGTTTGAAAGGAGTTCCACAGCATTTAGGTATATTAAGCTCAGTGTAAGGAAGTCCCTTTGAAGTCATCACTATGGCAACCTTTGATCTAGCAACCCACAGGTGTTCTCATTAGGGCAGTTTAACAGACACACAGACACTTACACACGCACACACAACACAAATGACTTCTGTCTCTCTGTCTGTCTTCTTGTCTGACTACTGCTGCTAACACTTTGACTATTACTACTGCCAACTACCACTACTAATCTCTCTCGCTCTCTCTCTCTCTCCTACCAAAATAAAAGCCCCGTGAATTAACATAAAGCTCAAATGAGGATTTTTTAATTAAATAATTAATGTTCTTACTTAAGTCCACAGGCCAGTCTGCCTCTAATCAATCTGCTTACTCTTGGTCACCATGACGACGGCAGCACACAGGTGCTTCATATCAGCCAATCAGTTTAACACACAAACCAACTCAAGTGTTTTGGAGGAGAGACGGGCGCTATATATTGCGACGTCTTACGGCAGTAGTAGCCACACTTTCAAAATTTCTTGCGAAATTTTCTAGTTTTTATATGCTATTAGTAGTCAGCATTCTTGGTTAAAACCCTAACGCACAACATGTGACTTTTAAGCAATATGTTTTAAAGTAGTATCCTGGTTATATTTTTAAGCAATTTTTCCTGAATTGGGAATTTTGATGTTGTGGCCATTTCGGCCTCAATTACACTTTGTCATATAAATATATCCAATGCAAGAGTTATACAAGTTTTATTCTCTTATATTAATAACAGCCAATTCAGAGTGAAATATATTGAATGCAATTTTATTCAATATTAAACATAGATATAACTATAATCATGAAATAAATATTGGAAGAATTAGTGAGGCAATAAATTAATACATAGATACATAAATGTAAATATAAATGATGCAATATAGTTCAACAAATGAATAAATATGTTTTTGAAAGGACTGCTTTTTAATGTATTTTTTTAGACTTTAATTTTTTTTGTATCTGTAATCAAATAAATGTGGGCTTTTCTCACATTTTCACACCAAACACAATAATTAGATAGAGACAATATATTCAATATTTATATTAAATAAATATTGATGTTAGATAACCACGCCTTATTCATTTAAATATAATAACATTATATCAACACATTTATGTATTCTTATTTACCTTTGTACCTTCATTGATTTATTTTATATTGAATGACATGGCGTTACATTGAATTTACTCTGATATGATGCAAGATGAAAAGACTGCACACATTACCAAGATGATACAATAGATAATTAACAAGTGTTGCTAAAGGTATATATTAAGTCACGTGTCTCTTGAACCAGTAAAAGCTTTGCAGAACCTCAATTCTATGTTTTGTTTTTGTGTTTACTTCAGAGGCATCCCCCAGTCCTGTTAAGAGCTCCCCAGAAACGTCTCCCATGACCTCCCCGCGACAGCGCCGTGACTCAGACCGCTACTGCCAGCTATGCAACGCCTGGTTCAACAACCCTGGCATGGCTCAGCAACATTATGATGGCAAAAAGCACAAGAAAAATGCTGCTAGAGCAGACTTGCTCGAGCAGTTGGGAAAGACCCTGGACATGGGAGAGATGAAAGGTAGGAATCACTGCCAAAGTCAATTTGCATGTTCTGACCAAGCACATACTCAGACCAAATGCTTTAGGAGTGAGTGAGTGAGTTAAAGGACATTAACCCAGAAGACTGCTTTTCCAGTACAAAACCTAACATCAAAGTAGATTTATTTAAGAAATGTTAAGTAACTGATAAGAAATGTTCAGGCAGTAATATAATTAGGTAAGTACCTAACTTCAATGTCATGAAATGTAACTGAAGTTACAAAACAAACATACTCATTTTAACCAAAACCACAAAAATGGAAAAGCTATTCTTCGATTAAAAAAAGATCTTCAATTAGCAAGCTGACTGAAGCTAAAGTGTCCTTGATCAAGAATCTGACACTCGATTGGTTCCACGGTCCTGTTCTGACCTCTGATGTTGGCATGAAAGTTTCATTTCTACCAACCTAAATTATCCACACAATTATGGAATGAGTATATGTCGTAGAAGTGAACAAAATGGATAATCACAAGAATAAATATTCAATTTGAACAGTCAAATAAACCAGGTCTGGGCAGATTAAAGCGTTAACTCAAGTTTATCTGGCAATCCTTTAACGGCGTTAACTATTTAATCATGCTTTACTGCATGTTGTTTTTTTTTTTAAATCTCTCCTAGACGGCGTAGTTCAAACCTGGGCGTCTTACGGCTCTCCCAGTCCGGCCTGCGTGAGGTCAATCAAACATGAAAAATAAATAAGATGCACGCCATGAATGCAAATACAGCGACTATGCTTTTACTTTGAAGGCGATTTATGTAGGTGTGTGCGCGCTTCCGTAGCCTTACCGACAGGCAGCGTTGACAAATTGAGCCTGCCATGAAAGCACGTATTGTTATGTACTTTCTGTTCTCAGTGCAGCAAAAACCAGCAAGTGCTGCAACGAGGCTTTGCGTCCAGATTGAAAGTTAATCACGCATGCGCATGCAAAGCACTCTTTGCTCTTCTCTTAAAGAGGAGAACTTTCCACACATCACAAGATGTTCAGTGCACTTGTTCAAGTCAACAAACTTGACTTTTCTCACTGAGGAAGAAAAACTGAACTATACTGGAAAACATAAAAAAGCATTTATTGCTTTTGTATGAAGTGAATCAATTGCTTTTAACATAAGCAACAAACTTAAGGTAAGCAACAAACTAAACATGGACAAAAGAAGGAGTGGTTTGTCCCTCACAGGGACCCTTACTACTGAACAGTACCTGTTCAGAAAAAGCGATGTATAAACTTTATATGAATGTTTACTTGCTGTTGCTCCAGAGTGCCTGTTATATTACAGGCAACAACATTACTACTGAGCAGACTGTTTCTATTGTTCCCTGATAAAAGACAAATGTTTCCTGGTACCTATTCATAAAAATAAAGAAAACTGATTTATATACTTTTGTTAACTTACTGTTGGTCTGAGAGTGCCTAGTATATTGTTCTGATAACATTTTTTTTAAATAAAAATACACATTACTTCATTATTGAATTTAGCACATAATTCGATTAATCGCAGAAAAATCATGTGACTATTTTTTTTTAACTTTGCCTAGCCCTAGAATAAACAAACTGATTTAACACAGCTGCTCTTAGTCTGCTGAATCTGATGAAGATCAAGAAATGTGCATGATTTAAAATTATTATTATTGGGAACTCTATTTTTTAAATTATTATTGGGAACTATTTTATATCCACTTTTTGGTTGTTGTAACAGGTACATTCACATGGGTTTGGCAACATGAGCATTTCTTTATTTGATGTTTCTTAAATGTGTTAAGAAAACTAGCCATGGAAGATTATTTTTTACAGCTGTGGATGTGGTAGATGAGAGCATTCAAACTGAAGCAAAACAGTAAAATTGGTTTGCTGGAAGACGCTCTGTTGAGCTTAGGTGAGTTAATGATAATTATCTGTTGATTCTTCACGACAAGACCCTTTTTACATTAATCCCCTGGGGTCGTGGGTCATTTTCTCGATTTTTGCATAATTTCTTAAAACTTCTTAGTGATCCAGACTGGTCCAGACAATCCAATCCCTTAAAAGATTTTGTCAAACACCTCCATTACATCATAAATATCCACAAACTATACCCATTCTATAGTCTTTAATATGTGTATGTTCCCATGCCCTTTGATTGCTATATTTTGTGTGTCTCCTGTTGTGAGAAGGTTTCCTAGATGTCAAGCTGATGCTATTGCATTTGCTGCTCTGATAGCCAAGCGTCAAATATTGCTACATTGGAAGAACCCAAAGCCGCCTAGCACACATTCCTGGTCAGAAGAGGTTATGTCATTTTTACACCTTGAAAAAATGAGATACACTGTCAGAGGATCTCTGTAGAAATTTCACAAAACTTTGGACCCTTTCCTATCTTATGGAAATAGCTAGCCATCTGTCAACAGCTACCCCCAACCCCCCCAACAAATTGTTGTTGATGATCAAGCAATAATACGGCAGCAGGTTCTTAAAGCTATAACATGTTAGGATTTCAGTGTGAACGGGTTTATTTGAGAAATTAATTTGATGCACTAAAGAGGACACAGAGATGGGTGGGAGATGCTTGCTCGCTGCCTGTTTGGATGGGGGAGGGTAATTTGTGTGTAAGAAAAAAACAAAAAACCTGTCAAACCTTGTTAACCATAGTTATTTCCTACACAGCTTCATGTTTTGTGGTTTGATCAATGAACAAATTTGCAAAAAATAAATATGCACGAACTGGTGATACATCATTTCATATCAGCTGGCAGATATGACACAATATTTCTGCATTTTTACTCACGAAAGAAGTTTGCATGAAAGCACAGATGTAAATGTGTATTCATGTGTAGGCTGAATTCTGTCCTTTCAAATGAATCCCCAGTTGAACTGATAGGAGCTTCATGTCCTGAATGACAGGCTACACAAGCAAACAAGAATCCATGTTGAAGAACAGGGTCTGCCTCTTCTTCCATATATGGGTCAAGCATGTCATGTGATACCATTCGGATGACAGACGTTTCGTATAGCCAATGAAATTGCGCAAAAAAACGCACAGCAACATGAGGGGGTGGGCATAGGCAGAAAAGGGACAGACTTCATGCTAAACAAACTCCTATGACAGATGTCATTGAATAAGCAGGAAAATACATTTATACTTCATTTACTCTGTCAACAATACTGGCAGTAAATATGAATATTACCTCTAAGTTTGCACGACTTTAAGCCTTTTTAATCGGTATATAGTATACATCATACTCTGGGTCCTTTTGCAGTCTCAAAATGGCAAAACACCTAAACTTTGCATTAGAAAAACAATACTACACAATATTTATTTTCTGTGGGATATCTGCTTTTTACTTAAAATAAGGCTTCAGGCTATAGTCCCATTGTGTTTTCCAGGCCGGTATACTATAGGGGTAGAATCGCATGATCTGTTTAACTGAGGATGTGTGCAATTTTACTGGAGGTGGCCAGTATCATGAGGAGTCAAAAAATTACTCAGGCCATGTTTTAGGAAGGTGACGATAGAAAGGTGACAATAACTATATAGCACTTAAAGTGATTTTGATTCAATATATACTCTATAACGAGTCACCTTTGTCCTAAGGCACAAGTGTAAAGAGATAATATGACCCTGAAAAATTGAAGCTCTTTTTAGAAATTCTTCAAATCTTCTGTTTTCATTCTTCAAATGAAAACATATCTTTTTCTATGTAGACAAACTGCTTTTGTGTTTGAATTTGGTTTACCAAAGGTCTTAGGTTCACAAAAGCAGTGGGATATATGAATACAATGGGTATACATACAAATTTTACATACTTTGTTTGTTTGTCTGTAACTACTTTCATCAAAATGAGAGAGGAACTGAGATCAAATGGGACTGAGGAATAACTTCATACTACAAGTCAAGCTTCATGGGGTGTGTGCAAATGAAAAATTAACGGTCCTTTGTTTTCAAACAAAATATTTACTATGAGTCAAAATATGTACTTTTTATAAAAAAAAATAACTAGTTACTATGTTTACACAGTGTGTATGTTTCATTTTCATTTTTTCAAGAACAGTTTTCACAACAAGAACACAATTTGTACTCTGTACTATGTACTCTTTACCAAGCGCATAGTCGTGTGTTGTGTTGCACAGTTAAACTGAACAGCTGATTTGAGATGATGCCGTCTCTCTGTGGCCAGTGTTTTTTTGCAGCGTACTGCAAAAAAACACTGGCCACAGAGAGACGGCATCATTTTCAGTGGGTAGGTCTGTCTGGTCTCTGACTGAAAGCCAGTGTCTTTTTTGTATCTAATCAGATGGTAGATTAACAATAAAAAGTCAATAGTCAAGTAATGTCAATAATGTGATATGTGTAATTATCAGTGAGAAAAAGCAACATTGGACTACATCTGTAAAGAACTATGATCATTTGTAAGTCCTCTACTGGTTGCCCTCTTGACTAAAACTGTCAGCTTGACCCCTTCTGGAGTCCACCAGTGTGTCACAAGCTATTAACTTTACAGAGAAGGATGGGAGAATGTTCTTGCTTATCCTCTTCCCGTCACAATATGTCAATAGCAATTATAGAAAATTATTTCCGGCTGCCAGAAGAGCAGAGGGAGCCCAGAGGTGTTATAAAGTGTATTGACGCGTGATCGCACCAAATGGGCAAAACAAGTCCTGACAGCTAATTTGACACGGAATCCTACTCCAGGCCTGATTGGTTCTTTATGTCTAAAAGCATGGTTGAGGGCATGGCTGGTGGGCATGGCTAGTTGAGGGCAAAATAAATGGTTGTAGTCAGTTCAGTCCTGTTGGCTATTGAGGTTATGACAACATGATGTCTATTTCAGGTTCAGAACATTTGGTCACTACTAAGCACTGCGATTCAATTTAATTAGTTGTATATTATATAACTTGTGTAACCTGGGATATTGCTCTTTGATGCTTATTTTATTTCAAAAGTTGGAAGTTTTTAGAAAATCAGAGGCTTTATTTTCATTAAAGTCCTCTAGCAGTAGGGTAGAATAATATTCTAAGGCCAATAGTCCGGCAAAACCCTGCAGGATTCCTTTAAAACATTAAGTGTGCAGCATCTTGTCTGTAAAAATGTTGTAGCTGGTAGAGGTGTGTTTTGTTAGAGCAGTGGTTCTCAAACATTTTTTGTAACGCCCCACTTTGGAGGAAGAAAAATGTTCGGGCCCCACCGACCCAACAACATTGGAACAAAATGGTTCAACTTTTTGAGACGCCTCCATTTGTGTTTTTTTTTAATTAATAGATTAAAGAAAATTGAAATCCGAAGTAAACCAGATTGCTCTATCAGACAAAAACTAATAACATGTGCAATCACCTTTGTTAAAATTATGCAAAAAAGTTATATATGTTCAAAAAACAACTAAAATTTGGCAAAAAAGATTATCAAGGAAGCCGGTTGGATCCCTGTTTTCTCCCCATAGTTTCATGTTTAAGTGTCCTTGAGCAAGACACTGAAGCCCCAGTGCTTCATAGCAGCACAAAGCTCCTTAATTACTAGTATCGTCTAGGTACTAGACTAGGTAGTATCGTCTTGTAACCTGACTTTTACGTCTGTTTGTGTCTGGCGGCCGGCTCCCGGCAGTGACAACTCGACTTCCTGGTTGCGACCGAGGAGGGCGGCGAGATCTCGAGCATGCGCAAAGACCAGCTGCTCTGAGCTAAACAAAGTCTAACTTTGCTAAACAAATTGTCTCTCTTTTCTCGTTTTTGGTTTCAGACGTCAAAAACGGAAGGTGTGAACGCAGCGTTACTTAAAGCCATTCCTATTTTTTAGGCGAGGCAAGTTTATTTGTATAGCACATTTCAGCAACAAGGCAATTCAAAGTGCTTCACATAAAACCATTAAAAGCATATTTAAAAACAGTTAAGAAAACATTAAAACAGTCAAGAAAAAATTAAAATAAAATTAATAAAAGTTGCACTGCAGTTTAAGAAATAAAATGCAGTAGTGAGATGCAGCATTGAGTCTGGTTCAATTAAAGGCAACCTCAAACAAAAGTCTGCAAACTGGTTTTAAAGGAGCTAAGGGTCTCAGCAGACCAGCAGCTTTCAGGGACCTTGTTCCAGATATGTGGAGAAAAAAAGCTAAATGCTGCCTCTCCATGTTTAGTTCTGACTCTTGGAACAGAAAGTAGACCAGAACCAGACAACCTGAGGGGTCGGGATGGTTCATAACGTAACAGCAGATCACAAACATACTTTGGCCTTTTTTTTTTTTTTTCACTCAATCTCTTTCGCACTATGCCTGTTTTGTGCTATACACGGAAGAGATGGATTTGCAAACATCAACACAGTCATTATGGAGAGGCTGAAAATGTCAGCGTAATAGCTGCACCACTCAGCATTTGGGCTAATTAGCGTTTCTCTCCAGCGATTATCAATTAGTAATGAAGTGGCAAATCTTCCTATCAGGCAAAACCAGCACTGTGAGCTCATGTAGAGAGGAGAACGGAACCGCAGCAGGCGTAGCAGGTGGCCAAGCTGTTGGGATAGAGAGGGGACGTAGGAGGGGCTGCTGCTGCTGGTGCTGGAGAGAACACACCCTTTATCACTTCTGCCATGGATTGTGGTTATTTGGATCGTGGTCCATGCCTGCTATTCGTTCAATTATTAATTTCTGTCATTCATTGAATGTGTTGTAACTCCATTACATTATTCATTCTGGTTACATGACATCCATGTGTACAGATTGTAAAGCCCTCCGAGGCAAATTTTGTATTTGTGACGTTGGGTTATATACAATAAACTAAATTGAACTTCTCCATGGAGCACTTTTCTATATTCCTCTTTTTATCTTCCTCTGCACCTCCCTTTTCTCTTCTCTAGCCCATTGTCTGCTTACCATTCGCTCTCCCTGACCTGCGACATCCATGCACACTTCTCAACTTGCTGAGAAAGTGCAGTCTGACTCAGATGTAATGAAATATTTAACAGCTTCCATAAAGGAGGAGGTGCTGTTTTCCATGGGTCTGCATATTGTTGTTGTGTATTCAGCACTATGCAGTGTATGGGGAAGAAAGGAATAGGGGGAAAAGACAGCCAAAAGACATGGGCAGGCCATTAGCCCTCGACCGTTCCTGTGTTTGAATAAGAGAAAATAGACTTTTCAGGGGTTAAATGCCAGCTATTGCTGTAGCTCTGATCACCACATGATAGAAAAAAAAAAAACTTTTTTAAAAATAGGTCTTTAAAAGTTCTTCCTTCTGTGTGGAGTTTGCATGTTCTCCCCGTGGTAGTGTGGGTTCTGTCCGGGTTCTCCGGTTTCCTTCCAAAGAAATGCAGGTCAGGTGGACTCTAAATTGCCCATAGATGTGAATGTGAGCGTGAATGGTTGTCTGCCCTGTGATGCCCCTTGACAGCTGGGAATCGGCTCGAGCCCCTAATGAGGATAAGCGGTTTGGATAATGGATGGATGGATGGAATTTCCCAACAATCTCTTTGAGTGTGAAATTTAGATGATGTAAATTCTGCTTGGGAACATTTAAAAAGCCCTCCATCTCAATATCTTATTGTCTGTACAAACTGGCTTTGCACCTGCCTCGGTTCGGATTTAAAAAAAAGTGGCCAATAAAAGTGGTCAGTTCAGCTCAACGCAACTGGCATTGAACCTGACTGTTGAAGACTAAAAAAGCATAAATACAGAACAGAGAAGCAAAGAGAAATAAAAGCTGAAAGTGGCATTGACTGGGCCTTCGAACCTTCACGCACGTCAAGGGTACTTGCTGGACGCCGGAATTTGCTTGACCGTCAGACGTAATTTCATGCGTAGAGCAGCGCTGTTGTCATGCCATTTTGTAGGGGCTCATAATCCCAAGCTTTTTTTTTCCTGATTTCACAGAGATGAGGAAGTGTGTTTTAAAAAAAAACTAAAATCTTCTTATACATCATCCACAGGTCCAATCTAATTCATTTAAAGTGCTGAAGTACTGTAACCGTTGTGAGAATATATGTGACCGTTTTTTCTAAAAAGATTGTTATATTTAAAAAATGTGTAAACTCCTAAACATGACTAAGCCATTATAACACTAAATCACTAATTTAGTATCCCTAAAAACGGCGGATTTCACTCAAAGTACTATGATTGTAACCGTAGAGATTGTGTGAACCTAACAGTAGTAGCAAGAGCACTGTATTATATTATTGGAGTCTCAAGCTGCCAAGCAGGAAACAGAGTTTTTCCTATCTTTTTCTGGCACATTTCGAGGTCCTATAATTTTGTCCTTCCACATGTGTCAGATGACACATGTGGAAAAAGTTGATCAGTCACATAGGTTGTTTGTCATGGTGGGACAAAGGAAAACTCAATGTAGGTAATCTTTCAATTTCTGAAGCAAAAAACACAATTTTTACCAGGTAAACATTCAAAGTTTACCTCGTAAGCCCCAGGGTCCCCTAATTAGGGTTTACCTCATTGTAGCAAGGCATAGTGTATGAAGATACCAGGCATGAAAATCACCTCACGTTTTGGCGAAATTCGCAGTTTTGAGGGGGGGGGGGGGTTGTATTCAGTGAATTGTGATCAGATGTGCGTGCCAGAAGGGAGCACCAGTGCATGGTAATATAATAGTTGATGGTCTATCTAAGTTATGTTACCCAGGAGCTCTGTTGACATAGACTTAGCTAACGTTAGCTACAGCTTGATGAATTGAGTCATTGAACACAGCAGAAGAGAATGCGACGTTAGCCAGCTAGCTAACGCTCTGGTGGAAAGTTATTAGCTAACGCTTCCGTTAATGAGGAGGTAGATTCAGAGGTGAGGGGACTGAGGGTCCGATCACACAGGACGAGACTTTTTAAAGCGCAGCCGCTTAAAAAACTCCTTGACAAAAACGCACCGGGCGTTTTTTTTTTTTTTTCAAGAGAATACGGCAAATAACTATCCTCGAGTTGTGTCTGGATGACGAGAGCTTTAAGTTGTATTTTGAGCAGAGCAGGAGTCAGTTGTAGCGTCTTCTGAGCAGAAGAGTCGTGTTTCCATCTAGAATTGTAAAGCTCTTTTACATGTGTCACTTTCACACATTCATGCATTCCGTGCATTTTACTTATCCTTATTTTCATTCTTTTATTTTTTGCTTTTTATTCCCTGCAGAATCAACTGTAAATATTCAATACTCCCAATTACATATCCACACTGCCTCCTTATTGCACTCTGTTTCATATTTAGCATCAAATGTTTGTTGTGGGTAACATCCTTCTCACCTTTTTCACCCCTGACCTGTTTTCATGCCTGAGATGCGATAAGCAATATTATTATCATATATTATCATAGCAATACTATTATCATATTTATCATAACAACACTGTTATCATATTTTATCATAGCAATACTATTATTATATTTCATCATAGCAGTACTATTATCATATGTTTGTGCAATACAGTAATATCTTAGCCAAATTGCAATTTTGAAGCATTAAAATTAAAACCACAGCAACAGCGTTACACGAAACATCAAAAGCTTTGTGGGCTGGCATCATGAAAGTCTTACGTTTGTTTGGAAGTCATCAATGTGATTTAGCTATTAAGAGAAGCAAGCCAAAGGATCAAAACTTTTACTTTTTTTAAGAGGCGCTATGACTGATTTAAAAATTGGACTACACATATCTTCAGTCCTAAAGTCTCATCAAACATGTGAAATTTGGAAAGAATCTGATCATGTGGAGTCGAGTTACATTGGTTCATTCGCTCATGGGGAAGGATCAAACTTCGCCAATGCTCCGACTTGCCGCCCTATAACGAATCCTTACAATTTTTACAGTGATGAAGAGTCTTATGTCACTTCTAAAAAATGTTGAGTGATCTGATAATTCTGTGAGGAGGAGGGTAAAAAAGTAGAAAACATGTAATTTCCTGTTGCCGTAGGTGAAGCTATGGCTAGTATTCAAAAAGTGAAATTTGTTAGACTACAACACCTGGAAAGAAAGAAAATGCAAAAATTGAGCAATTCACTACATCGCCATTGGGGTTTAAATATTATGAGAAAATTATGGTACATTATCCCTTGTATTGTGTTAGGGTCTGTGGTAATTGTTTTCCTTTTTCGTCAAAACACAATTTTTTCGAACTCACACTTATTGGCCTTTGCTCATTGTCTGCGAAGAACATATTTTAAACAAAACTTTCATCGATCGCACACCGTAACTAGGGTGACCAGACGTCCGGATTTATGTCAGACAGTCCGGATTTTCCATGCCCTGTCCGGCAGCATCAAGCCGGACGCGTATTTGTACTCCTTTTTGGAGCTGTGCGACCACGCCAGCGTTTCAGAGATTGGGCTGTGAGATGCGGAGAAAAGTTGATGTTGTCATCTTCATAAATAGAACATCTTTGATGTGACACCTCGAGTCTTGACCAAGCAGCGAAGGATGTCTACAGCGGCCGTTTCGCAATATGCGATCTACTCTGTGCTTGATAAGAAAACTCACAACTGAAAGTTTAGGTTCTCTGAATACTACTGTTGTTGAGTCACACAATTTCATTTTAGGATGTTTTCAGGCGAGAAGTTAGTTGTTTAAGCATCAAATCTGTGGTCTGTTTGTCGAGAATCAGTCAACTTAAATGCTACGGAAAATGCTGCAAGACATTGCTGTGACTTTGTCGCCGGCCGCATGTTCCGTAGTTAAGGGTTAACCAATGATATAGGGTTAGAACAGTGGGGGATTTTATTATTATCCATGTCATATTTATATATAGCTAAGGGGCTGTACTGTACACCCTTGTCAATCAATCTACTCCGTGCAGTGTCTCCTGTACAGTACAGAATATGTTCGGCTAAAAAGCCAGCGAGTGGCGCCAGGACAAAGAGGCACGGTCAGAGGACCTCGTAGATTGATCATTAGAATGAAATTTGTTAAACATGTTTGGGCTTTTTTTTTTTTAATCCGCGAAAGTTTGAACTTTGAGAGTGTTTAAATGAAAGAAATGTGAGAAAATGTTAATGCCTGCCTGAGAAAAGTGTTTAAAAGTGTGTGGTTATGGGTTTTACGGCCTTAAAACATGTATAGTAATTGTAAAAAATAAAGCTGATTACTTCGCGGATTTCGTCCATTGCGGGGTTTTTTTGGAACGTATCCCCCGCGATATACGAGGGACCACTGTGTGTGTATATATATCTATATAGATATCTAGATATCTATATAGATATCTAGATATCTATATAGATATCTAGATATCTATATAGATATCTAGATATCTATATAGATATATATATAGATATATATCCTTAAACCTGAATTTACTCAAGGAATCCAAAGAAACAAAGGAAGATTTTGTCAGTGCTCACTTGAAAAGACAACATTCGGACACTAAATTTAGTTTAGCCAGTCAAACACTGCAACAAACAAATTGTGTTTTTTCCGACTCCATCGTAGCAGTTAATGCGTTTCTGACTGATATGATCTAACTGTTAGATAGGAGAGGGATGACAGGAAGACAATGTGTTAAATTCTAACACATTGTCTTCCTCTTATCCCTCTCCTATGCTTTCCAGCTCTTCCGTCTACAGAGACATTTAGTTGCAGTTCTCAAGATGTCGATCTTGGCTGTATTATATTTGCCACTCTATTTCATCCTAAAATATCTATTAATAATGTAATAGCTGGCTGATTAAGACCTTTAAGGAAACAGGGCAAAGTCTGTTCTCAGGTACAATTTAAAGACTAGATTGGACCAGCAGGTCCAAGCATTTTGTGTGTGTGTGTGTATATATATATATATATATATATATATATATATATATGTACACTGCTGCCGTCATTTTTATCTGCCGAGGGAATTTACGGAGATTCTGCTAGTCGCTGTTTACATCCCTCCGACCCCCAACAACAGTGACAAAAACGCGGCACTTTGTGAACTGTACCAGGCCATCAGCGAACAACAGACGGCTCACCCAGACGGCTTCACCATCTTTGCTGGGGATTTCAACCATGCAAACCTCAAGACTGTCCTTCCAAAAGTACACCAGCATGTTGATTTCCCAACAAGAGGAGACAACATTTTGGATTTGGTCTACACATCACACAAAGGAGCGTACAAGGCCTCTCCCCTCCCCCACATAGGACTCTCTGACCACATCACCGTCATGCTATTGCCAGCATACAGACCCAGGGTGAAAGTCTCCAGACCGGTTCTGAAGCAGGTCCGGGTGTCGCCGGAGGGGGCCTCCTCCACTCTCCAAGACTGCTTTGACTCAACAGACTGGGGAATGTTTAAGCACACATACAACAACCACACATACATTGGGGAGTACACAGACACCGTTACTTCTTACATCAGTAAGTGCATTGATGATGTGACCCACGTAAAGACCATCATCACTCAGGCTAACCAGAAGCCATGGCTGACAGGGGAAGTCCATCGGCTGCTGAGGGCCAGAAACAAGGCTTTCAGAGCTGGGGACAAAACGAACCTGAGAACAGCGAGAGCCAACCTGTCTCACGGCATCAGGTAAGCAAAACAAGACCACGTGAATAAAATAACCCGTCACTTTCAAGACAGCAGAGACACACGCAGCCTGTGGCAGGGCGTTCAAACCATCACAGACTATAAACCCGCGCCACAGACCTGCGCCAGCAACATCTCTCTGCTCAACGACCTCAACAGCTTCTTTGCACGGTTTGAAGCTCAGAACAACACTCGTCCACACAAGACTCCGCCTCCTCCCCACGATCAGGTTCTGTGCCTGTCTGCTGCCAGCGTGAAGAGGACTCTCTCCACCATCAACACCCACAAGGCAACAGGTCCAGACAACATACCTGGTCATGTGTTGCGAGACTGCGCAGAGGAGCTTAAGGACGTCTTCACGGATGTCTTCAATACTTCTCTGAGACAAGCTGTTGTTCCGTCATGCTTTAAGACCACTACCATCATACCTGTGCCAAAGACATCCACTCCGTCCTGCTTCAATGACTATCGTCCAGTGGCACTCACCCCGATAATCATGAAGTGCTTTGAACGACTAGTCATGTCGCATATCAAATCCACCCCCCCCCCCCACACCCTGGACCCTTTCCAGTTTGCATACCGGGCCAAACGGTCCACAGAGGATGCAATCTGCTCCGCTCTCCACCCAGCCCTCACCCACTTGGACAAAAAAGACTCATATGTGATAATGCTGTTCATAGACTTCAGTTCAGCATTCAATACCATCCTCCCACAACAACTTATCTACAAACTTGACCAGCTGGGGCTCAACACCTCGCTGTGTAACTGGCTGCTGGACTTCCTCAGTGACACAAGCGGTACGTGTCGGCAACAACACCTCGAGCAGCATCACATTGAGCACCTGGGCCCCTCTGGGCTGTGTGCTCAGTCCTATGCTCTTCACCTTGCTGACTCACGACTGCAGAACCAGCTACAGCACCAACCACATGGTCAAGTTCGCAGACGACACAACGCTGATAGATCTCATCTCTAGATCTTGACTTTCGGAAAGGCCACACTCATCACCCATCACTGACCATCAACGGTGCTGATATTGAGCAGGTCAGCAGCACCAAATTCCTGGGGGTGGACATCAGTGAGGACCTCTCATGGACAGCCAACACGACATCGCTGGCAAAATAAGCACAGAGGCGCCTCTACTTCCTCTGCAAGCTGAGGAAAGCGGGAAGCCCCCCATCCATCATGTGCACCTTTTACTGTGGCACCATCAAGAGCATCACTGTGTGGGGCGGAAGCTGCACAGACTACA
The DNA here is from genome assembly GCF_023055335.1 of Clinocottus analis. Lineage (NCBI taxonomy): Eukaryota > Metazoa > Chordata > Actinopteri > Perciformes > Cottidae > Clinocottus > Clinocottus analis. Next base: position 2,450,649 of record NW_027176229.1, on the reverse strand, counting down.
ACTGAAAAGCTCTGCAGCGCATCGTGAATGCAGCTGGAAGAATCATCGGTGCTTCACTCCCCCCCCTCCCCTCCCTGGGGGACATATACAACACATGCCTCACCCGCAAGGTGACCTTGATTGTGAGCGACCCATGCCACCCCTCACACGGTCTCTTCCGCCTCCTGCCCTCTGGTAGGAGATACCGGAGCCTCCGAGCTCGCACCACCAGGCTGTCCAACAGCTTCATCCACCAGGCTGTCAGGAAGCTGAACTCTCTCCCCACCGTCTAACTCCGTCCTCTTCAGACTCACATGTCGAAATGCTGAAAGGGAGTTACAGTCATTTATTACAGTCATTTATTTATCATTTATTAGTTGGAATGCTGCAAGCATTCCAACTATTGTTCTTCAAATCTTTATTAAACTTATTATTAGTTGGAATGCTGCAAGCATTCCAACTATTGTTCTTCAAATCTTTATTAAACTTATTATTAGTTGGAATGCTGCAAGCATTCCAACTATTGTTCTTCAAATCTTTATTAAACTTATTATTATTATTATTATTATTATTTTTATTATTCTATTTCTTCCATCCATATTTTGGACCTCTTAAACTCCTTCATATTTTCAGCTACAGAAAAAAGTTCAATTATTCAAATATTCAGCTACTTAAGGACACGATAGCTATGCCTTTTCATATTTCTTACTTTTCAAATTTCCAAATTATTAAGCTTTTTATGATTTTTTTTATAATGGGACCCAATGGGGAAATCTTCAAATCATCTTCAACTTCAAACGTTTACAGTTTCTTCATATGTTGAGCTTGAGACGATATTTAAAATTTCAAATGTTGACAAAACCCTCAGCTATTAATCTACGCTTTTACATTTTTCATATCTTCTCAAATTTTAAAATTATTCAGCTTTTTATCAAATTAAAAATGAATGGTTTCCAATGAAGAACATCTTCAAATCCGCTTTCAACTCTTTAACAGGAGCCTTTTAGTCTGTGCATCTGCAGGCTGAAGGCACTTGAACGACCCCACACGCGAACGGGTGCGCACGTGCACGTGCGTGAACGGTCGCGCACGTAAACGGCCGTGCACGCACGTGAACGGCAGCATAAGTGAACGCTCACTAACGTGAAACGGCCGCGCGAACGGCAGCGCTAAAGTGTTATTATGGTCGCGTGCACGTTCGCGTGTGTGTGCGCGCGCGTGTGTGCAAGTCACTTCAGTTACAGACGTCAGGATTAACAGCGTCACTGACGTTCACTTTCTGAGGTTTAACAGATGGTTTTGTAGACACACGGCAACCCAATAATATCAGGCGTATGACCAACTGCGCCTGTGGATCAGTGGTTAGCAACTCCGTCTTAGAAGCAAAGGGTCAGTGGTTCAAACCCCACCTATGGCTGACTTTAATTTTTTTTTTTAAAAAAGCTTTTTTTTTTCTTCTCTTGGACTGGACACCCGGGCGGGCTGGGTCGTATGTTTGACACCCCTGATTTAGATGATGCAGTTTTCCTTTCAACTTTTCCAATTATACATTTAATTTTCAAATATATTCAGCTTTTTTAAGCTTTATTCAACTATATTTCACTATGTTCAGCTATGTTTAGCAATTCCTTTCAAATATTTCAGCTTTATGCTTCAGCTTTTTTGCATTCCAACGCATTTTCAGCAGGAAATGCTCTTCCTAGTTATTATTATTATTATTTTTATTATTCTATTTCTTCCATCCGTATTTTGGACCTCTTAAACTCCTTCATATTTTCAGCTACAGAAAAAAGTTCAATTATTCAAATATTCAGCTACTTAAGGACACAATAGCTATGCCTTTTCATATTTCTTACTTTTCAAATTTCCAAATTATTAAGCTTTTTATGATTTTTTTTATAATGGGACCCAATGGGGAAATCTTCAAATCATCTTCAACTTCAAACGTTTACAGTTTCTTCATATGTTGAGCTTGAGACGATATTTAAAATTTCAAATGTTGACAAAACCCTCAGCTATTAATCTACGCTTTTACATTTTTCATATCTTCTCAAATTTTAAAATTATTCAGCTTTTTATCAAATTAAAAATGAATGGTTTCCAATGAAGAACATCTTCAAATCCGCTTTCAACTCTTTAACAGGAGCCTTTTAGTCTGTGCATCTGCAGGCTGAAGGCACTTGAACGACCCCACACGCGAACGGGTGCGCACGTGCACGTGCGTGAACGGTCGCGCACGTAAACGGCCGTGCACGCACGTGAACGGCAGCATACGTGAACGCTCACTAACGTGAAACGGCCGCGCAAACGGCAGCGCTAAAGTGTTATTATGGTCGCGTGCACGTTCGCGTGTGTGTGCGCGCGCGTGTGTGCAAGTCACTTCAGTTACAGACGTCAGGATTAACAGCGTCACTGACGTTCACTTTCTGAGGTTTAACAGATGGTTTTGTAGATACACGGCAACCCAATAATATCAGACGTCTGACCAACTGCGCCTGTGGATCAGTGGTTAGCAACTCCGTCTTAGAAGCAAAGGGTCAGTGGTTCAAACCCCACCTATGGCTGACTTTCATTTTTTTTTTAAAAAGCTTTTTTTTTCTTCTTCTCTTGGACTGGACACCCGGGCGGGCTGGGTCGTATGTTTGACACCCCTGATTTAGATGATGCAGTTTTCCTTTCAACTTTTCCAATTATACATTTAATTTTCAAATATATTCAGCTTTTTTAAGCTTTATTCAACTATATTTCACTATGTTCAGCTATATTTAGCAATTTCTTTCAAATATTTCAGCTTTATGCTTCAGCTTTTTTGCATTCCAACGCATTTTCAGCAGGAAATGCTCTTCCTAGTTTTTATTATTATTCTATTTCTTCCATCCGTATTTTGGACCTCTTAAACTCCTTCATATTTTCAGCTACAGAAAAAAGTTCAATTATTCAAATATTCAGCTACTTAAGGACACGATAGCTATGCCTTTTCATATTTCTTACTTTTCAAATTTCCAAATTATTAAGCTTTTTATGATTTTTTTTATAATGGGACCCAATGGGGAAATCTTCAAATCATCTTCAACTTCAAACGTTTACAGTTTCTTCATATGTTGAGCTTGAGACGATATTTAAAATTTCAAATGTTGACAAAACCCTCAGCTATTAATCTACGCTTTTACATTTTTCATATCTTCTCAAATTTTAAAATTATTCAGCTTTTTATCAAATTAAAAATGAATGGTTTCCAATGAAGAACATCTTCAAATCCGCTTTCAACTCTTTAACAGGAGCCTTTTAGTCTGTGCATCTGCAGGCTGAAGGCACTTGAACGACCCCACACGCGAACGGGTGCGCACGTGCACGTGCGTGAACGGTCGCGCACGTAAACGGCCGTGCACGCACGTGAACGGCAGCATAAGTGAACGCTCACTAACGTGAAACGGCCGCGCGAACGGCAGCGCTAAAGTGTTATTATGGTCGCGTGCACGTTCGCGTGTGTGTGCGCGCGCGTGTGTGCAAGTCACTTCAGTTACAGACGTCAGGATTAACAGCGTCACTGACGTTCACTTTCTGAGGTTTAACAGATGGTTTTGTAGACACACGGCAAGCCAATAATATCAGGCGTATGACCAACTGCGCCTGTGGATCAGTGGTTAGCAACTCCGTCTTAGAAGCAAAGGGTCAGTGGTTCAAACCCCACCTATGGCTGACTTTAATTTTTTTTTTTTAAAAAAGCTTTTTTTTTTCTTCTCTTGGACTGGACACCCGGGCGGGCTGGGTCGTATGTTTGACACCCCTGATTTAGATGATGCAGTTTTCCTTTCAACTTTTCCAATTATACATTTAATTTTCAAATATATTCAGCTTTTTTAAGCTTTATTCAACTATATTTCACTATGTTCAGCTATATTTAGCAATTTCTTTCAAATATTTCAGCTTTATGCTTCAGCTTTTTTGCATTCCAACGCATTTTCAGCAGGAAATGCTCTTCCTAGTTATTATTCTATTTCTTCCATCCGTATTTTGGACCTCTTCAACTCTTTCATATTTTCAGCTACAGAAAAAAGTTCAATTATAAAAATATTCAGTTACCTAAGGACACGATGGCTAAGACCTTTCATATTTCTGACTTTTCAAATCTTTGAATTATTAAGCTTTTTATGATTTTTTTTATAATGGGACCCAATGGGGAAATCTTCAAATCATCTTCAACTTCAAACGTTTACAGTTTCTTCATACATTGAGCTTGAGACAATATTTAAAATTCCAAATGTTGACAAAACCTTTAGCTATTAATCTACGCTTTTACATTTTTCATATTTTCTCAAATTTTAAAATTATTCAGCTTTTTATCAAAAAAAAATGAATGGTTTCCAATGAAGAACATCTTCAAATCCGCTTTCAACTCTTCAACTTCAAAAGGGAAAGGCTCTGTCATGCCTCCAGCTAGAGACACCATTCCACCTTTAAAATGTTGACAAAACGTTTTTGCTGTTATTGTATTACTCATCTTTTCGATATATCCTATATTGTTTTAACTGTCGGCGTTTTCGTTTTATAGTTTTTCCGCACCTTTTCTGCCTTTCTCATTATTGTGTGTTGGGCAGCTCAGAGCAGTGACGTAATACTCCAGAGCGAGGGCACTTGGCGATACACATATTTTAAACTTGCTCTCTACTCCAAACCGTATACTCTTTGGACATAATTTATAGCTCAAAACGTTGGAAATCTTGTCTTCTGCCGTAAACTGCGGTCGATAGGAATCCAACAGATAAGACGTGTTGAGGTCCGACTGAATGGGAGAGCCGGTCCGTCCCCAGCAGCAGCCCTTTGGTCTGTGCATCTACAGGCAGCAGGCACGTAAGCGGCCGCACACGCGAACGGGTCGCGCACATGAACGGCCGTGCTCGCGCGTGAACGTGTTATTATGGTCGCGTGCACGTTCGTGTGTGTGTGTGCGCGCGCGTGTGTGCAGGTCACTTTGGTTATAAACGTCAGGATTAACAGCGTCACTGACGTTCACGTTGAGGTTTGACGGATGGTTTTGTAGACACTCAGTAATATCAGGTCTCTCACCAACTGCACCTGTAGATCAGTGGTTAGCAACTCCGCCTTAGGAGCAAAGGGTCAGTGGTTCAAACCCCACCTATGACAGATTTTAATTTTTCAAAAAAACTTTTTTTTTTCTTCTGTTGGACTGGACACTGTGGCGGGCCGGGTCGTATGTTTGACACCCCTGATTTAGATGATGCAGTTTTCCTTTCAACTTTTCCAATTATACATTTAAACGACAATGATTTTCAACAGTTCAATGAAATGACTTCGAACTGTAACATTTTTCAGCAGGTATTTTGCCTTTTCTATATTTTCAGTAATGATTTGCTATTTATTTATATATTCATCTATTCCGCAATTTTCAGCTATATTAATATATTCAGCTGTTTTTACATATATTCAGCTATTCTTTCATTTTCAAATATATTTAGCTATATTTAGCTAATTTAAGCTATATTCCACTATGTTCAGCTATATTCAGCTATTTCTTTCAAATATTTCAGCTATAAGCTTCAGCTTTTTGCATTCCAACGCATTTTCAGCAGGAAATGCTCTTTCTAGTTTATAGTTTAGTCCTTCATAGTCTTAATAGTTCCTAATTTATATTTATGTTGTCTATATGTATTTGTTGTCCTTTTAAAAAAAAAAGGGTTAAACTGTTTTTTTGCACTTTATTATTTATTATTATCATTATTATTTGCACAATTTCACTATATGTTGGACAGAAGAGAAACGTACTTTCGATCTTCTGTAAGTTTGCACTGCACATTGCACAAAATTGATAATAAAAACGACTTCGATATATATATATATATATATATATCCAAGTCAATAGGTGGTATGGGTTGTCATCATTCTAAACCAGGGGTGTCAAACTCATTTTAGTGAAGGGGCTGCCTTCACTAAAATGAGTAAAGTCCTAAAGTCCTCAAGTGGGCCGGACAAGTAAAATCACAGCATAATAACGCATAAATAACAACAATATTTCTCGAGTTTGACACCTATGTTCTAAACAGTAACTGCATCTTACCTATATTTAGAAGGTGTGCAGACCTTCAGTCCGCTGCATAAAGTGTGTATCGTTGCCACAGCAACAAGTGCCAACTGACGTAGGAATATATTGGCTTAATATCAACGAGTAGCCATACTATTTATTACACCTCGGCATTTTTCTTTTTACAACTATCAACAGTCATCCTTTCCAGGTACCTTGGTGGCCCGGCACATTAGGTGGGATCCTTCTAAACTACTGGCAAATGCCCCGGCATCTTGTAGAATTAGTGGCAACTGCTCGTAGATGCCGGGGAATCTCACAGATGCCGGGGCATCTGAGGTGGTAACCGGACATGCCGCCACATGCAAACGGCTATGCCTCTATGAGGTGCTGGTGCCACGATTTGAACTTGCCCTCTCTCCATTGATGTGGAGGCGGTTCCGCTTGCAGCATTCTATCTAAAGTCCTGTTCAGTTCAGTTCCCTGTCAGGCCGACAATTGCAGAGAACTTTTGCAGGTGGCAGTTATCAGAGTTGTATTTAAAGTCCAAGGTGTATATAAAGTAGAGGAATGGAGCCAGAACGGGGTTCCTTGTGGGGCCTCCATGCTGCAGGACACCAAGTCTGACTCACACTTCCGTATCCGCAGCAGCGCCATGTGGGACGAGCCGCAAATGACTCACAGTGATGGATAATGGGGCTGCTGTATAATCTTTCACCTTTTCAAAAATTATTTAAGGAGCAAGCTGTCAAAGAGCCACTGCAGAGCAGACTCTCGCTGCCTGCTGCAAAACCTTTGTCAGCTTATGACTGCATCTGGGGACAACTGTGCAAAATTGAAATCTCTGCTCTGTTGGTGGCAAACTGACAGAGTGGTTTTTGTGCAGCTTATCAGAGGGAACATGAAAGGGAAAGATTCATTTGGGAAATATTTCCCTCAATCAAAATGTTAGAAGGAAATAGCTGACATTAATATCTGAGAAATAAGTTGTTAAAAAACTGCCACTACCTTGAAAGAAGTTAATAACAACACTTTCTACATTTCAGCTGAGTATTCTTTGGTGAGTCGGTAGAGTAAACAATCATTCATGGGGAAAATTTGAAATTAAAGAGAATATGGAAATGTGATTCAATGGACAGTGCGACATTTACGTTCTCTTGGCCTTCTGCTCTGAGGCATATTTATAAAGGAGTTAACTCAATTGTGAGACCGAGGCAATCAAGACTGTCATTTTTAATACTACAATAAGACTAAAACAACATGACAGCAATCACACCAGGTGCTCATAATTTGCAGTTCCTGGCTTCGCTATCCTCACGTTTCTGACTTTGCGAATGTAGCTAACATCTGAGCTTTGATGGTGCAGAGCCATGCGTCTAACTCACAGAGACCCGCCGCCAACCTAGCAAATAAAATACACTTATTACATGTACCGTTATCATTAAAGTAGGGAGGGTAATACCTAAACATGTGACACACTGAGCCAAAGCAATGGCGGCGCGTGCACAACGCGAGGCTAAGCGTTTTTCCGGATTTAGCAAAATAGTAGTTATCTGCCTATTTGTCTTAAGGCTGTTCACTAAAGCTAATGCTGCATCTTCTGTCTCTACCCAGCATCTATGGGTCGAGGAGAGGATGGGTGAAGATTTAGGGAGGAACAGGCTCTGCACTTAACATGGTTATCACTACGTGGCTATTACCTCAGGGATCCCGAAGCAAATGATAGTACTCACCGATTTGAGTATAACACCCGGCCTTTAATCTCACTCCGCAGTTGTGTCATTAGGATTTTATATGAGAGTATCGGTATCCTCTAGGATGTTTTCAGTTATTTTTACTGTAGGTCCTCTAGATAGGTTGTACCTCGTTACCAACCCTCATCAAGCAAGTATATATCACGTTTATACCATCTTGCTACCTATTTTTAATCCATTCCTTTTTGAAGACACACTCCACATGTTTGTAGCCAACCCTTCTTACCTTAAGATCCTTTGACTGCTTCAGTCGTCACCTCTGAATCACACTTTTCAGGACAGGGGAACACAGATCACATCCTTGAGGAAAACTGGAGTCCCTTAAAAGTTTGGTCTCAGCGTACAAGTTGTAAAACAGGTTTTATTTTGCTTTCATACTTTTTTTCTTGCCCTTTATAAAATCATGTTTCTTTTCTATGAAACCAGTATAAAAACACATGCAGAGGTTAGTTGCAACTCAGTAATTGTCTAAATATAGACTATCCCAGGTCAACTATCAGTCATCTGTAGAAAAATACACATACCGAGGTTAGTTGCAATTCAGGGATTATCTACATATAGACGCCATGAGATGACTTTTTTCTTTTTATAGCAGACAAAAGAGCCTTATCCGTTCACACAACATTAGTTACACAATATCTACTATATAGTGATGATTTTACATTCTAATAAATAATATAGCAATGATTATACATTCTAAAAATCGGGCATGAAATTGAGTCAGGGGTGAAAAAGGTAAGAAGGCTATTACCCCTCTGGGGGAGGTCTGGGGGCATGCTCCCCTTAAAGAAAAATTTAAATATTCCATATTTTAAAGCATTAATCTGATGCATTTTAAGATGCTTTTTTGCCAACCTGGGGAGAGCTAGAGAAACTTAACTTTAGCCATGAGTCAAAAATCAGTATGGCCTCCTTAGTAAGTATGGCCGTGTCTACTACCAAACACTTGCACACTTCGAACACTGAATTTCAGTGCTCAGGGCGCCACACTTACAAATCCAGCAGAATTCAGTGCACTGAAAGTACCCGGATGGCGCACTGTAAACGGTCAAAAAATTAAGTGTAAAATGATGGACACTACTCGCACTAAACGGGCGCCATCTTGGCTACGTAGCGGAAGAGGAGGAGCCCTTTCCGCCAGCTTTTCATTAATTTATTTATATCCTCCTGCCGCGATTGTGTAGGTGTCGCAGTTTACACATGGGTTGGAGAAAGGGGTACACAAGGGACAAAAAAAGGGTAAGAAATGCGTTCATTTTGTCAGTTTTAGTTTCGTGGGTATCACAAGCACATTTGTGGACGTGACTTGCGGCTTAATTTCGCGGGTGCCGCGAGCAGATTTGCGTCCGTCACTTCCGCCAATTGGTTAACGTAGGTGTTCCATTTGATACAGCACTTATCAGCGACCGAGTGCACTACAGATGTTAGTGCACTGTATAAGAGTGCACTGTATTGCAGTGTTCTTCGTAAAGTGTTCGGTAGTAGACAGGGCCTAATATGTAAGCCATTTTATGCCGGCCTGTCACTGGGTCTCACACCAATTATGGGGCGATGGGAATTGACGACGACTAATTGGGGACAAGTCATTAAAAACTCATCATGCATTATATATCATTGCATATGATGTGTGCTGGTCAACCAGTCTAAAATGAATTTTTGACTAATTTTTACCAGCATACAATGAAGTCAAACTGCGTATCCGCTACGCAAATTGTGTACAAGTTGGCAGGTCTGCTTATTGATAGAAAGGTGGACCTTTCTACCTTTTGCCTTGTCAGTCCCCTCAACTTAAAATCTACCTTCTCAAAAATGGTAGCGTTAGCTAATAATTTTAGCATTAGCTAGCTGGCTAACGTTGCGTTCTCTCCTGCTGTGCTCAATGACTCAATTCATCAAGATCCTGGGTAGCTTAAGATAAACCAGAAAATATTATATTACCATGCACTCACGCTCACTTCTGGCACGCACACCTGTTCGCAACTCACTGAATCGCAGTTCACTGAATCTCGCGCTCCCTTCTGGCATGCCCCACACCCCCCCACAACCCTCCAAAAAAATTCTACACGATTCACATAGGTCACCTATTTTGGTTTCAAAACAGCGAATTTTGCAGAAAGATGAGAAATTTCCATGTCTGAAATATAGTAATGATGCAGCATATATCTCCCTGGATGCTAATACTGCGCTTGCAATTAAAGAACTCCATACTGCTGTTGAGAGTTGATAAATGGATGGATGGATGTAATTATATTTGTTCAGGAGGAGGCGCTGTTGCGCCTCATATGGCATGACACCACTTCCTTACAAGGACGATGTTCGCTCTCTTTTTCTCTCTGTCTTACCTGACTCTCACGGAGAAGCAGCTTGTCATATAAATAAACAACAACGTGCATTAATGGCTGAAGACACAAACGTCTGAACGTCCGTTCATTCCTCAGAATTATGATTCCGCTGTGCAGGTCGGCAGAATGTATAAGCCTACCTGTCAACAACTGCCATTAGCAAACTATAGACTGAACACATAGAGGCATCCTTTATTGTTCCGGGTGATTACAACCACTCCAACCTAAAGTCTGTACTCCCCAAATGTCATCAGCATGCCCCACTTGAGGAGACAAGATCCTAAACCTTGTTTACACCAAGGTGGCTGAGGCCTACAAAGCCATTCCCCTTCCCCACCTTGGACAGTCGGACCATATCTCTTTGTTCCTATTCCCCAAGTACACACAACTCATCAAGCGTGAGAAACCATCAGTGTAAACAGTTAAAGTGTGGCCAGAAGGAGCAGATACACTACAGCACCGGTTTTAACACACAGACTGGAGTACGTTTGTGATTTAGGCCACCCTGGACTCCCACACGGACATAGACTCTTATGCCTCCTTCAGCACCAACATCAATAACTTGGGCGGAGAAACTCCAGGCAAAACGACTGGTTCCAGATCAGCCGCAGTTGTGCGTGTTGAATGTCATGTCTGTGCAGGGTCAGTGTGGTGGTTTTGTTGATAGATTTAGACAACATGTATTTTTGTTGACACTAAGTGTTGTGTATATATATATATATATATATATATATATATATATATATATATATATATATATATATATATATATATATATATGGTAATGAGTGTTGGAATGCATGTTAAATATTTAACTGCAAAGTAATGTGTGATACCTCTTTTTTTTGCATTGAATCACATGGGGAAAGGGGATGTTTGCTGAAATTGATTGGCTGGCCCTACCAAAAAAAAATCCACCAGCCGCCACTGGTCACCTTCCTTAAAAACATTACAACATTCCCAAATCAGAAGCCGTGGATGAGCAGAGAGGTCCGCCTACTATTGAAGGAACGGAACATCGCCTTCAGATCAGGTGATGCACAAGCCTACAGCTCATCCAGAGTCAACCTGAAGAGGGGCATCAAAAAGGCCAAGCACAACCACAAACTATGGACTGGGGAGTACTTTAACAACCCCCGACGCATGTGGCATCCAGTCATCCAGGCCATTAGAAATTACAAACCCTCCAATACCACACCTACCCTCAACTAGCAATGCCTCCTATCCTGATGACCTTAATAACTTGTATGCCTGCTTTGACAGGGACAACCATGAGGCGGAGGCCATCAAGACTGTGCCCCTTGCAGACCACCAGCTCCTTACCCTCTCCCCACGGACGTGTGTGCTGTGCTTAGCAGGAACAATGCACGCAAGGCTGCTGGCCCTGATGGCATCTCCGGCCACTTGCTCAAGGCTTGTGCTGGGACTACTCAAATGCCAAAGCACTTCACTACATTGAGCCTAAATGACTTCCGCCCGGTTACACTTACCCCCATCATTATGAAGTGCTTAAAGACTAGTCCAGGATCAGCTCAAAACCTGCCGACAACCCACACTTGACCCCCTCCATTTTGCGTACCGCCAGAACAAGAAACTTCACTCCGCCCTCCTACCTGGATAACAACACCTACATAAGAATGCTGTTCATCGATTTCAGACACCTCATCAACCCTCACCCGGGACACTGGCGTTTCACAGGGCTCTGTGCTGAGTCCTCTCCTCTGCTCCCTGTTCACCTATGACCGCATGCCTGTATATAGTTTCAACACCATCATTAAGTTTGTAGACGACAACCATAGTGGGCCTCGTCAACAACAATGATGAGTCGGCCTACAGGGAGTAGGTGCGGCACCTGGCGGCGTGGTGCGCCAACAACAACCTGACCCTAACCACCAAGAAGACCAAAGAACTCATTGTGGACTTCAGGAAGTTAAAGCGCTGCACACACTCCCCCATCTACAGCCTGGGTTTCAACATCTCAGAGGACCTCTCGTGGACCCTCAACCCTGGTCAAGAAGGCACGCTAGTGTCTCTTCTTCCTGAGGAAACTGAAGAAGGTCCACATGTCTCCTGTCACGGCTCGGCTCTTGGGTCGCAACACAGAGGAGATACATGCGGACTGTAGTCGAGATACAAAAACCTTCTATTCAGATAACATGGCAGTTTAACATGTAAGCCCGGAGTTTCCCCCTCACCAGAACACTGGAGCAAATGATCCTACTATCCCCTTCGGGGATAGGTGGGAGGACTGGGGCGGCGGGACTGGGGCAGCGGGACTAGGGAGGACTGGGGCGGCGCTGTCCAAGCAATTAGCACCGGCCTGCACCTGTAAGACACACCCACACATGCGCGCACATACATACACACCCGCACACATACACACATAGACACACACACACCCAAGGCCCTGCCTAACCTAGAGGGCCGTCACACTCCTCTGATACTGGTGAACACCAGTGCACCATTGAGAGCATCCTTACAAACTGCATTATAGTTTGATATGGCAACTGCTCTGCCTCAGACCGGAAAGTTGTGCAGAGGGTGGTGAAAACCACCCAACGCAACACCCTTGCCATTGAGTCCATCAACCTCAAGCGTTGCTTACGAAGAGCGCACCGCATCGTAAGGGGCCCCACTCACAGACCCAGCCACAGACTGTTTTCCCTCCTCCCCTCTGGGAGACGCTGTAGAAACCTCAGTTCCAGGACCAGCAAGCTCAGGACCAGTTTATTTTACTCAGCTGTCAACACCCTTAACCTTTCCAACACTGAGGTCATTTTCAGTCGATTTTCTCGTTTTGACATACTGTCTTGAATTCACCTTTTTAAGGCACTTGCATATAAGATACATACCCATGTTTTACGTCAAGCCTATTCAACTAGTGGCCCCAGGGCCGGATACGGCCCGTTTGAATTTAACTTTGGCCCGCAAGACTGCCTGCAAATCAGTTTAGAGCGTATTCACGTGACGTCATCATCTCAATCGCGCCATCTTCGGATCCACCTAGTTAGCCTGCTGCTGGTGGGAGTCAATGGATTTTGCTATGGATTTTGCGTACTGGAGACAAGTTTTTACACACAGGAAAGTTTTAAGGTGTACAAAAGTCTGCAGACCTATACCGAATGTTTCCCTGATTTTACTCGATCGACACGTTATGTGGTAAACTCGTTTTTCGCAACCAGTTGCGGCGGAAAGCCGGCGCGGCTTGTGTCCCGTTACCCCGAGTTACCATCGTCACATAGCCCGGTCACGTTCCTGTAAAACATTTTTCATTTCCGCTATCGACCATGGGACATTACCAACTATTTCTCCGTTATGCTTGTTGTGTAAATATCACAAATAACACTAATGTCGGAACATTAAGCACCCCGTGTCTGGGTTCATACTACAATCCGTAGTCGCACACAGCTGTCTCCGGCTCCAGGACGAGTGTCTGGATGAAGCCGCTTCCAGCGCTCATTCAGGGGGACCAGCAGTGACTGTTTGGCTGGCCTTGCTGAGCGCTGTTGCCATGTAGCCAGTGTTTTATTTTACCTTGAAATGAATCACAGAGTAAATGCAGACATGTTCATGGCTTTCTCCAAAGTTTCCATCCAGTTACTTTTGCGCAAGTGAAAGACATTGATTTTTGCTCGGCGAAAAAGCTAAAGGAGATTATTGACAAGAGTTTGTCAATGGAAACGTGCCCACAGCCCGATGTATCAACAGAAACACATGAAAACAGTCATAACGCTCATACGTGAGTGAAACCGAAGTAAGTTAGATGCATTATTTGAGAAGCTGGACAAGTTGAAGTACAAGCCTGTCTTGTTGAGCTGATAAACCCATATTCTGAAATATTAGTCCCACATCCAACAATAAGGCACAGTACAATAATCACAAGACACGCCGTTTTGAACTGAAATTGTGTCTCCTTCAGGATATAATGGTCATTTCTTAAGAAGAGCGGCATAAAACACAGCAAAACAATGCCGTGCATGGACCCCAACATAGCCGCCAAAGCTTGTTGTGGTCACGTGGGTGAATACGCTCTATAGCTTGGTAAGAAGAAAAAAAACTAACGGACATCTAACCCAGAGCCATTGAGTTTCACTGTTGCCTCAAACAAACCTGGATGGTTACATCTTTATGTTACGCACCTGTGTTGGTTGCCGTAACCCACTCCTCACTTGAGCTCTAGTCTGGCTGCCCACTGAAACACCTGCGCTAGCTGACGCTACCATTAAGCTCCGAAATGTCTCTCTCAAAGCCTAAGCGTTGTAAAGTTGACTGAAAACCGCCAATTCCAAAGTGAATGGACTGAAAAGTATTTCTTTACTTTACCAGCCGTAATGAGCAACAAACCAATGTGTTTATTGGGCAGCGACTCCATTGCTGTGATGAAAGAATACAATGTTAACAGGCACTACAAGTCGAATTACTGCTCATTATTTGACCAGTTTTCCTGAGGGCTCTGATAAACGGAAGAGGAAAGTAAACGGACTGTTAGCATCTTTTCAACGAGGTGAGTGTGCCCTTCAGGCTGATTTTTACTTGGGTTTTACGCAGAGACGCAAGCACGCAAGACACGCATGGCCGACCTTGCGTGGTCAAATCGGCCATTTTGCGTGTTTCCGTGCGTCACCCCAAATTTCTGACTATCCGTCAAAGCTACGCGAGCCGTACGCAGCCCACAAGGCTGTGTTTGGTCCGCTAACCACGTCCTTTCTGAGTCTCTCATTTCCGGTTTCATAGCATAATACCGCTGTTTTTAAAAGCCATAGCAGAAACACGAACAATGGATCCCGTTGAAGAACGTTTGGCTGAAGAGGTCCACAAATATGAGCATTTATAAAAACCCGTCTGGCGGAGTATAAGGACACGCAGATGGAGGTGAATTCCTGGCGGGAGATATCTGTGAACGTCGGTGTGCAGGTCGACTCTAAACGGTCGTTGCGCCACCTGCTGTCCTGGCGTATGGAAAACGCAGAGGAACTTAAATCAAAACGAGTCCGTCAATCCGACTGCGTGGCCAGCCGTAGTTGGAGTTGCAGAAGTATAATTCAGCCTTGAGTCGCTTTCGCATGGAACAAGAGAGAGCCATGATAGCATTAAATGGATTTACAAAAAGTATGCTTGTTGGTTACAGATGGAGCTTCTGCTATGACCGGTAGAGTGAAAGGGATGGTGGCCTGGTTGGCAGCCGTAACCCCGCATATGCAGTTTTTACACTGCATCATTCATCTGGCTGTACTGTGTGCAAAACTCAGCAGTGATCTGAAGAAAAACATGGACAAGGTTTTAAACATAGTGAATTTCATTCGCTCAACCTCCAGCCTTCAACATTGCCTCTTCCGTAGGTTGCTTGCTGACGCATCTGCAGAGCACATTGACTTGCTGGTTCATAGTGATGTCAGGTTGCTCAGCAAAGGAAAGGTTTAGGAATGTTTCTGTGAACTCCGTCAGGAGATTTTGGCTTTCCTTCACACACTTCTTGAAGTGCATGTTGGATGAACAGTTTATGGTAATGTTTATGGCATTTTTGGACACTTGAACACTTTCAATCTAGAAGTTCAAGGGCGGGAAAAGTCCATCGCTAATTTGGTTGAGAGGCTGTGCGCCTTCAAAACAAAGTTAATTAAGTTAATTCAAAATTTCTTGCCAAATTTTGTAGTTTTAAATAGATTTTTCAAAAATATCACGTACCCCCCGCTCCCTCCCTAACGTTTAGCAGAACAAACAATGTGAAAATAAGATCGATTTAAGTGATGAGTCGCTAAAAGAAGAAGAGAGTTGAGTGTTTAGATGTCGCTTGTAATGGAGGAATTTCACACAATTAGCTTTGTTTTTAGCTAGAGCTGAAACCAGTACGTTATCGGCTAACACACACAGTGAAACCCAAAGTGATGCAATACGCCTACGAAAAGAAGTCTGGTACAACTTGAGCTGGATTGATACAAATTGTACAATTTATGTATATAAAAATGTCTTTATATGGAAATAAAAAATAAAAGTAGAAGTATCTGAAGTACTTTTCAGATACCACTGTGAAATGCGTTTTCCTGGGATCAAACAGTCTGGTAATTTTGAAAAAACAAAATTGTGTGTCCACTCACAGTAACACAGAAATGTATCTCCTCCAAGAATATGTTTTTGAAGAAAGTTTGTCTTGTTTCACAGTGTGCAAGAAGCAAAGTTAAATGTATTTATTAGTTAGGGATTTTATTGTATAATCCCATGAAAATTCAGGTTTAAAAATGTGTTTCTGTTTGATTCCAGGTCTGAAACGGAGCTATACCTGTGAAGTCTGCAGCGTCACATTGAACTCGGTGGCACAGTACCATGCACACTTGCAGGGCTCAAAGCACCAAAACAAGTGAGTCGATCCTGCCACTGTTCTCTGCAGGTACAAGGCTAATTTCCATGCAACTATTAATGCTGCATTGCATAATGTTATTTTTTCCCCAGCTTAGTCCTGGACCCCATTCCTCGTACGTGGTTCAACAAAATGAAGTTTTCAAATCTCCTATTATCGAGCTTAAATTACCACGATGATTGACGTCAGGGTAACGCGATTCCTCAAAGGCTTGTTAAGTCTTGTTAATTTGTCTTGTCTTGTTAAATTGAACCAGACGTCAGTCATCAGCAGTTGTGTATAGTAATGAAGTAGAAATACTTTGTTACTGTACTTAAGTAGTTCTTTTGGATATCTGTACTCTACTATTTATATATCGGTTTACTTTTTACTTTTTCTTCACTACATTTTTCCAAAAAAAAATTGTACTTTTACTCCAATACATTTCCCCTGAAACCTTCGTTACTCACTACAAAATCAAATCTATATTTAGAAAAATGAATCCTGAGACCAACATAGGAGACTGTGGTGGAGCACAGACTCCACGCAAGCAGGTTTGGCAAATTAGCCGTCCTAGCTTGCAAGTTAAATCATTGGTAATCATCACGTTAATGGGCAATTGCAAACAAGTGCTCTCAAAGCCGCATTTTCTATACTACCAGTGATGCTAGCTAGCAAGTGACTACATCTACTCATTTCATAATGGAAGCAGCACCACTGGAAGAACCTGATACTTATTTCCAGTGATGCTAGCTAGCGAGCGACTACATCTACTCAGACACATTTCATAATGGAAGCAGCAGCGATGGAACCACCTGCTACTCCCGCAATCAACAACGGCGACGAAGACCAACAACAACCGTGGCCATATTTAGGCGAAATGTGTTCTTTTGTAGGAGTAAAAGATAATTCTTACAAGATGAAGTGCCTCTTATGCCTATCGAAAGCTACATATAGATATTGGCCTTCGAAAACTCCCCATCCAATCTCAGGAAACACATTGAGGTAAGTCAAATTAAGATAACCACTATGAGCCGCAACATTAATGTTTAGTTATCATAATTATCATAAACCTGTCAATATATAAAGCAGTGTTTCCCACAGGATTGGAGTATATATTTAGCAGGGGAGGGAGGGGGGGGAACAGGTTCTTCTAATTTCTAATAAAATTTGCTTGTGTTGAATGTCAATGGATTCCAGATCACATTGGTTTCATTAGGAAGAGGCTGGGCGTCGTGGTGTACGGTGAACACGGATATTTATTCTACAAAGATACTGCAAAGCAATCTAATACGTATACACGGGTCAATTTCTCAACTACCGAGTATAGAAGAGAATAGAAACTACTTCTCGAGGAGAAGTTACAATATTTGTATGTTTATAAGAGCATTGTGATTGGTCGAGACTAGACGTTGGGGCGGCGTGTGGCTTAAGCTCGCGAGCCCATTGATTGGAACACTCCCACATGGCTCCCATCCCGAACTCCTCTTCATCAGTATGTGCGTGTGTCTGCAAGAGGGGCCAGTGCTCGGGATGTGTGTCTTCAGTGTTGCAAACTAAAGCTAGCTTCACGGCCATAAGACAAAGGCATCTGTGATTAAGCACAGGATTGTGCTGTGAAAGCGCCTGCGAAAGCAAGTAATCTGTTGATAAGCATGTGGCGAGCTGACTAGAGCAGCGGTTCCCAAACTCAAGAATGCCACGGCCCAATTTGAAATCTGAAAAACTTCTGTGGCCCACCCAAAGATTTTGTCGACGAGCAATGGGACTTAAGACCGCAATGACAGTCACGCTCAATGCGTGACACTTGAGAGCCCTGCAACTCTGATCAGAACATAAATTATTTCAAGTGATTAAAAATGTATTAAACTCATATATATTTACTTTAATACTACAAGAGGACGCTCCATTTGACGTTTTTTTTTCACGTCAGTTAACTGTACTGGTCATACAGATATGTTTTATAATGTTGAACACAAACGTACGTCAGTGTCAGCTGCAGCTGACGACCCGACTTAGAGAAGGCGGGACAGGGGCTGTTACCATCCCGGACCCGGCACGACAGGGGGCTGTTACCGTCCTGGAACCGGCGCATAGCGGCGCGTTACCGGCACCGTCAGGCAAGTGGTCTTCAGACCAGTCCCGGCCCGTTACCGGCACGTCAACCTCACACCGGTGGCCAAGCGATATTCTGACCGGCCCCGTTACCGGCCTCAGTCACAGAATTGGTCTGACAGTTCAAACCAGGAGTTCACACAAAATGTCCTGACTTTGTCACGCAGTTCAAAAAGTCGGTGAGCACCTTACCAGTAAAGCCACTGGACTTCAGTGTGCAGGAGAAGCTGCTGGTGGTCGCCTCCCATCTTCGCGCGTAATATGGCAAACAGGTGCAGTGGACGACTTTTGATTAAATGTACTATTGTCACTGCTTCATCCAAAACCGCCGTTTATTCCGCAAGCATCGTCTTTGTTGCCAGTGCGAGCTATTGTATTGTGTTTCCGGGGCTTTTATTTTGAAGGAAGAAAACGGAAGAAGAGGTGTGGAGATCTTGGTGATGAAAATGTTAATAAATACGTTGCCGGGTTGGCTGACGAACAATCGTGTTATTATTTTATTACTACCACACAGTATAGGTGTGTGGTAGTAATAAAATAATAACAAATAGATAAAATAATAACACGTAATATAAATCATTCATATTTTTAATTTCAAACTTTTCAAAATTGAAAATTAAAAACGTTTTATTTATTTATAAATGACCTCTCACGGACTTGCAGTGGGTCGCGGCCCTCACTTTGGGAATCGCTGGACGAGAGCATTCTGTTGCTCTTATCTGGATGCAACTAAGGAAACAAAGACTTTCCGTTGAACTGTCGTTTTGGCCTTAGATGACCTAGGTTTGAACTGTACAATATTTTGTACAATACCTATTTTGGTTTGTACAAGGCCTCAATATATTGTTAGAATCTTAACACTAGCTACCATAAATCAAAAAGGACAATTAGCTTTAGTGTAGTGGACAGATTGCTAGCTAGTTAGTGAGCGGAGAAGTGTTGACAGCTGTGAGATTTTGTTGATTAGAGTCATCTTACTATCATCATTGCAGCAGTAGTTGGCTAACGTTAGCTTAACGTAACGTTAGCTTAAAGTTAACTTAACTTTAGCTAATTTAACGCTAGCCAACTGAACTGATTTAATCTTAGCTAGCCACCACACCTTAGGATTTGCGAGAGCTGCGAGAGCGCAGCATTAGCATTTGAACCATGTCGGAGTTGGAGATGCATACGTGTGTGGCAAGTGGGGCTAGCTAAAGTTGTTATGCTTACAACCTGTCTTTTTCTCACTGTTTCAGAGAAAGCATGTACACCACCTGAAGAAATAAGGAGAGCTGACATCAGTAAAAGAAAACGGGCTCCTCAGATTCCCTCCACAAGCAAGTAGACCACATTAGTCAACACCTTAACTGTTTCACAGATGTCCATTGACAAAACTGTTGTGAAATATGAGGTCCTGGGACTCCAGCCATTCTGTGTTGTTGAACAAGAACCATTTAGAGATTTTGTGAAGGAACTGCAGCCTAACGCAAAAAAAAAAAGACACGGCTAACCCTGGGCTCCATGATTGATGAAGCCTTCAAGGAAATGAAGAAGGCAGTGAATGAGGCCATGAGGGGAGTTGACCATATCGCCACCACCACCAACTGCTGGTCTGTCAGAAGGAGAAACTTCAATGGTGTTACTGCCCATTGGATTGACCCTGACAGTCTCAAAAGATGCTCAGCAGCCCTAGCGTGTAAACAACTTAGTGGTTCGCACACATTTGATGTGTTGGCAAACGCCTTGAATGACATCTATTCCGAGTTCAAAATCCGGGGGAAGATTCAGAGAACAACAACAGATATCGGCTCTCACTTCACAAAAGCTTTCCAAGTTTTTGGTGAAAATGAGAACAACAATGAAGTTGGAAGTGATGATGCTCCATCTGAACCAGGAGAGGATCAAGACGGGGTTGAAGAAGTTGAGTTTGTTGATATGTCAGCACTTCTGAATGAAGATGATAGTTTTGAGTTTCAGCTGTCTGTGAACCTGAACACACCTCTACCTGCCTCAGCGGACTGTGAAAGGCTATTTAGCATTGTGGGACTAGGCTTTAGCTTGAGAAGAGCGAGACTGAATTCTCGCAATTTCAACTTCTTTTGAAGATGAAGAGGAAATTGTTCAGTTTCAATTAATGACTTGGTTGTTACCTTCAGTGCTGCTTTAGTTTTGATCATGTTTTTGATCATAGCCAACCCAATTATTTTCAACCTAACTCATTATCCTTGTTCATGATGGCCACAGCATACAAAAAATAAAGTTCATAATTCTCAAAATTCTGACCCTTTGCTTTTTTATTAACAGCATTTACTTGTACTTTTACTTTCAATACTTAGGAACATTTTATATCAGAAAAATACTTTTGATACTTAAGTACACAAAATATTAGATACTTTAAGACTTTTAATGAAGTTGTATTCTAATAGGTGACTTTTACTGGAGTAATTTTTCAGTTAGGTAGCTTTACTTTTACTTAAGTATGACTTTTGGGTACTTTATACACCACTGGTCATCAGGATAATTACCGCTTGCCCATTCCTCTTCAGAAGGGGAAATATTCGAGCACTGATACCATGATGTACAGTACAATGGCAAAGGAACAGCCTCTTTTTTTCAGCTGACGAGCAGGAGATTATCATGAACACATATGCGGAAGTCAAGTCCCTAATCATGGGGCTGATCACACAGGATGCAACTTTTAAAAGCGCAGGAGGAAATAGGTCCCAAAAAAAGCGGAGTTTTTGGGTTCACAATATTTTTTTTTTAAATGTAAAAAGGAAAGAGTACGACGAATACCACCATCTATTCCGCGAATTGGGTATTGATGACAATTACTTTGAGTTGTACTTTCGGCTGAGCAGGAGTCAGTTTGAGCGTGTTCTGAGCAGTAGAGTAGTGTTTCCATCTAAAAATATTAAGCTTTTCGTAATTTAATACCGCTAATATTAGTGCCTCATCGGAGGTTGCCATTTCCTTTTGAATTCCCCGCTGTTCACACCACACAAAAACAGGAAGGAATAAAGCCTATCTCTTGCTTCATCCAATTGGCTGCCTTGGCCCAGTGTGATGTTGATGAGCTGTGCGACTCGGCGCCTTGCGCATAAAAATGTAGAATATTTTAACTTTTAAACGCGCTAATAAAATGCTGGAAAAATGCAACGCGCAGTGATTAAAAGGCACGCATGAAAGCACGCCATACCATAGGAAATCAATGGTTTTGCTAGCAATTTTTTGTGTGTGTGCTTGGAAAATGTATCGGCTAATTTTAAGTGCCTCATCACCCAAATCAATCAGATTATATTTATTTTAATGTGCCTGCTGGGAGTACATGATAATTAATATATACTTATGAGGATATATGTACTGTATGCATGTATGTGTCATGTACTATATATGTGTATATTGTGGCAACCCGGGGGACTCTCGGCAAGATTCAACAATAAAACAGGAAACTCAGAGACAGTAATAGTCCTTTAATAAGTAAGCTTCGGGAAATGGGGGTGGGGTCAAATTCAACGAAAGGTTCCTCCCGGTCAGGGTCTTTGGTCTCACAAGGCAGTTCTGATGCGCCGCGTGGGCAGATCAGAGGAAAGAGGTGAGTACACATAAAATCACAATTAAAATATATAGTCACACACAGACATAGACTTGTCAAAGCTTTATAAATATATAGCTGTACCAGTGTCTCCACAGATGGGACTGGGAGCATGTGATCCCATTTTGAGAGTCATTAACGCGACAGATAAATGTATACATAAAATGTATTAAAACAGCCTCGAAAGTATGAACTCCTGCAGCCACAAACAAATTCATGGGCACTACACCATCTCAATCTCTTCAGTAATATTCTCATGACATCATTATAAGCCGCTACTCCGTCGTATCGAAAGGAGTCAGCTGAGGTGGTTCGGGCATCTAATCCGGATGCCTCCTGGACGCCTCCCATTAGAGGTTTTCCAGGCACGTCCAACTGGGAAGTGCCCCGGGGAAGACCCAGGACACGCTGGAGGGATTATATCTCCCGGCTGGCCTGGGAACGCCTCGGGGTCCCCCAGAATGAGTTGGAAAATGTTACGGGTGAGAGGGAAGCCTGGGTCGGTCTGCTGGGTGTGCTGCTACCGTGACCCGGATGGCTCATTATAAGCTACTTGAACTCTCTGTAGGCTCGCTTTTTTTTTCATTTGACCACAGGTGTGCAGTGGTGTACAATATGCTCTTAAAAGAGAAATCTTTACTCCGTCTGTCCAAATTTGCATGAGAGAATGTTTGCTTGTGTCTACAACATTGCCTATAAATATCATCAGTCATTTGTTCTTAAAACGTCCAAGATATTTTAGTCAGCAATTGTAGACTTTTGTCCTCTTTTGTTAAAAAAATCTCTTACTAGCCTTATATTTGATATCTTTTTCCACGTCATAGACAGAATATAAAGTAAGGGGCTTTCGGAGACTAGCATTACATGAACTAAAAATCACAAGATCATCTGCATACATAATATGATTAACTAAAGTTTTACCTATCATGCACCCATGCTTTCAGTTACTTGGACAGATCATCAATATGTTGATTCAAAATAACTGGGGATAAATTCCCCCTTGTCGAACACCATTGCTGACCCCAATGGGGGCTGAGACACATTTTTCAGACCGCACATACATTTTTTTTTCAGTGGTTAAATTTTTTTTTTGCGCCAGTGTTTCTGAAATAGGAGTGAGCCATCTCCACAATAGGAGATCTTTGATGTGACATGTCAGTCTTCTTAACCAATCAGTGTCCCTTTTCTCCACATGCACTCTCTGTAGCACCCTGTACATCTGCTAGCACCCACCCACCCCCGCTGTCCTCAGGCTCTGCCAGGAGTTAAGCTCGCCTAGTATGGAGCGCTACATGAGCTAGGGCCGGCGCTGTTTAGGCTACTCTAGGCGGGCCCTGCTCCAGCAGTCTACCATGGCGAAAAGAAAGGCAGAGCAGGTGCCCCAGGAAAAAGGTCTGCCTAACGTTTAAACATGAGTGGCTAGATTAAGTAGTCCAAACGGATTATCAGTCATAACCAGTGGACGAGTCATAACCTCCGATTGAAGTTCAACAAAGATCCTTGAAGTTCAACTAAATTGACCGGTAAAACACCATCATTAAAATGTTCCCAAAGTCCAGCCATTATAAAGGATATTAAATAAATATCAACCTTGTATACATATTGGTGCATTTGCTATCATCTCTTTGACTCTCCTCTGGCTAACGCAGGCTTGTGGTCATTTTCGGCTGGTTGCGAATTGCTCACAGTGCTAAAATGTGCGCTAAGAAAAAAAAAATTGTGCTGAAAAAAATTAAAGGGAACATTAGTCAAGAGACACATCATCAACAGGCTGCAGCCTGGAGCTCCATGAACGGACATTTCTGAGTTTGCATATTGAGAGTCTGTATTGGCCAAAAAAGCTCTGAAATCCTACTTCCTTTTCAACATCCTACTATGTGAAGCAGGTTAAAGTTAAGGAGTAGACTGGACAAAAATATTTAATTTAAGGATTCTCAACATAAAGAACACACGTCGGGTGTCGTTGTCTCCCGTCACCCCGAGATGGGACCCGATCCGTGAAAATATTGTATTAAACCTAACTGGTTCATGGCGCATTAAAGATTTGGGATCGCTGGAAAAATCTGTTTTCTTCGCAAAATGTAGTGAAGTAAAAGTCAACAGAAATATACATAGTAAAATAGAGGCCAGATTTCCAAAAAACGACTTGAGAACTATACACCACTGCACACATCCTTGATGTAAATACAAATTTAAAAGCGGGGCACACTTGTTAATGATCTGATCATATCAACAACCATGGAATTTAGCATTCTTTGCCCATGTAACTGCTCTGTAATGTAACTGCTCCAACAATACAGCAACAGCTCTGTGAATGGCCAAGCCATTTTTACACGTTGCACCCATTAGCTGCTCACTGGAGGGAATTGTACAAACCACTTTAATTGTAGGCAGTTTCCAGGCTGGCAATTTGAACCGGTTGGGACAAAGGACAAAGTAAGCAACACCTCAGCGAGAGATTGTCATGCTTTTAAGGGTCCCAGTTGGCTACAGAGCTGGCATATGTCAACCTCTAAGAAAGGCAAGTGGCTGTCAATTTACCTGATTTCTTCTCTTTCGCTCTCTCTTTTCTTGATGTTCTCCTCTACAGATACTGGCTAAAGCTAGATGATGCCAACCTTTGATCGTTTTATTCTGTCATTTATATATTTACTTGATTCTGTGTTATATTGGAAATCATCTCTCACTATAGAAAAAGGAAAAAGAAAAAGAAAGAAAGAAAAAGGCACGTCTGTATGTAAAGGACATCCTGCATCTTAATGAGATGTATATGTTTCCCCCAGGATTAATTGTAGAAGCTTTGGACAGCTCTTATTTTATCTTCTTGCGCCATCTTAAGATAAAAATTAGATGTAACTAAATAGCTGCAAAACTCAGCTTCAGCTATATTCCTAATTATTAAATGAAAGCATGCACAACATGGATCGCGTAGTTACTCATATATCACATATTAATTTACAATAATTAGATAGCACAACAAAAAACAACATGAGAGACATGGTTGGGATAAAAAATTGTGTGTGTGTGTAAAGTATGTTAAGCTATTCTTGAATTTACAAATGAACCAAGGTAATCTTCTGTTTTTTTGCAGAGAGGATTATTAGATGTAAATCTCTCCAGCACTCCAGTATTGTATAATAAAATTGATTTGGACAGGTAACTTCATCTAGACAGACAATCATAAGCTGCAACACAGCCAACGCAAGCGACTCTGTTTATCATGGAGAGGGAATTAACTTCAAAGGGATTTGAAAATGTCCATGTGCAATCTCGGCTCGAGGATGAATTATGCATGAAAAATGCTTCACTGGAGTAATGTGCCGACACAATTTGTCACACGCCACAGGAATACATAAGTTGCAGAGTAGCCACGTTGGGGGAGTTGATGCTGGAGGTGGTGTGGTTTCTCTGGGCCGTTGGAGGTTGCGTGGTTGTAACCTACACTGGTCGCTCGGTTAATTACTTATGAGACCCTTCTTCAGCTTGAGAGGAAGCCAGGAGCTTTGATATACATATATATATAGTAGCTTTAAATGTTACTCTTGAGTTTAAATCTGTGAGTCTGTCTGTCGAGCAGTACAAATAGAAGGTATAATAGAAGATTCTCTGTTGATCCGTTAAAGAGGAATGGAGTCTCTGAATCTAAGTTGTCTTTTGTCTGTTTATTCGTTCAAGAAGGAAAAGTATGTAGGAGCTACTCAGAGAAGCCTGTGACACAAGATTCAATGAAACAACAGTCACCACCACCCTTATTCTAACACGATGAGGTTATAAACCAGTTAAAATACAAGAAAAACACTGAGTTTTTGCGAGACCCATGAACCCCCGCCCAGTTCTTGTCATCAGATAACTTACATTTACTTTTGTCCTGAAAAGTCAACCCCCTATTTGCTTCCTCCACTCCCCAGTGTGATATGCATGTGAGGGAAAGACAACAGGCCTTTGATCTCCTTACTTCCCCTACATCTGGTTCACCCACCTGAGAAACATTTAAATCAGTTCAGGCTTTATCTTCCCATAGCAATACAATACTATATTTTACCAATACAAAGGCATGTCCTCCTGTCAGTTTAGGGAGAATGCACATTTGAGCACAGAATTATTATTTTTTTTATGGAGAATACAAACACATCAATGATTTCAGATAGTCAGTCAAAAGTCCTCTATTGCCCCTCGAGCCAATAAAGCTATATACAATGTTTTTCTCAATGCTCTCACTGGAGTGATTAATATATTCAAAGTGCTTATAAGCAAAGTGTAAGACAACCAAGCAGTGCTGAGAAATAATGCCAACTCCAGTGCTGTAGTGGTAAAATTAGAGGTGGGTAAACGATGAATTTTGTGATCATACAGACCTTGACGCGATGCAACGCAAAACACAAAGCGCCATGAACCAGCGTCGTCATAGACAATCAATGACAGTGAATAAATGTGTTTGTAGTTTGTAGTTAAGGGATGAGAGTTAGCGCCTCCAAATCCGAGGCCATGGTTCTTTGCCGGAAACCGGTGGATTGCTCCCTCCAGGTTGGGACAACATGCCTGCCTCAAGCGAAGGAGTTCAAGTACCTCAGGGTCTTGTTCACAAGTGAGGGTAAGGTGGAGCGGGAGATCGACAGGCGGATCGGTGCAGCTGCAGCAGTAAAACAGGCGCAGTACCGGTCCGTCTTGGTGAAGAGGGAGCTGAGTCGGAAGGCGAAGCTCTCCATTTACTGGTCGGTCTACGTTCCAACCCTCACTTATGGTCACAAACTCTCGGTCGTGACCGAAAGAACGAGGTCGCGGATACAAGCGGCCGAAATGAGCTTCCTTCGTAGGGTGGCCGGGCTCAGCCTGGGGTAGGTCCTGCTTTCCCTTTCTGATCCGCCAACATAGCGGCGCTCAGCCGGGGGCTCGTGAGTATCCCCACTCCCGCCTGGCGCCCCTCCTTCCCTGGGCAACTCCAGAAAAGGACAAAGTCCAACCCTTCTCCAAGAGCTTGGTTCCAGAGCCCTTGCTGTGCGTGGAGGTGAGCCCAACTATATCTAGCTGGTACTGCTCCACCTCCTGCACTAGCTCCGGCTCTTTCCCCGTTAGCGAGGTGACGTTCCACGTCCCTGGAGCTAGTCCATGCTGCCGGCGATCGGCTCGCCCAGATCTTCCGCCTGGCCTGACGCCCGGTTTGCACTGCACTCGACCCAGATGGTCCTCTCCATGGGTGGTGAGTCCACGGAGTGGCAGCGGCACCATGATGTTTTTTCGGGCTGAGCCCGACCGGGCCCCATGGGCGAAAGCCCGGCCACCAGACGCTCGCCGACGAGCTCGCCTCCCGGGTCTGGCTCCGGGAGGGTGAGTTGTGAGTTATAATAATAATAATAATAAGCTTTATTTGTATAGCGCCTTTCGCAGACCAGGGTCACAAAGCGCTTTATAATAACAACATAAACAATACACAGTTAAGAAGTACAAATAAATAAAACATTTTAAAAATGTTTTAAAAAAATGTTTAAAAAAAATTTAAGTTAAATGTCCAAATTTACAGAAGAAATTAACATGTTTACAGTTGAGTACAACGTCTGATGCGTCTTTATACAGACGCCAACGGCTGTGACAAGGTGCCGGTATTTTACAACCTGGAAATGAGACTACTATGTGCATACCTGTCAACTATAATGGAGATGGAGAAAAGGTTGACAGAAACACAGTAAACACCTGCGTAAGTGAAAGCTATGTTGGGAGCCCAACACTGCCCCTGAGTGCATCTTATCATGTTGTAATGTCGTATGTGACATTACAACACATAGCACTTGCATTTTGTTTTCTTTGATAGTCTGTGAGATAATTTAGTTAATGGAAGTGGGATGCCAAATCCCATGATTTCCTCTGTGGCAGAACAGCTTCCATAGCTTTATTAGCCAGAAACTTACACTTGTATCAGTGATGGAAAAGCCAATAGATCTTTTTTTAGAAAATAATATGTGAAGAGAATTGCTAAGTTTCCATCCAGTTTCATTAACTTTATTTCTCTGCATTAAAACAGGAAGTTGTGCAGAATGACGTCAATAAAATTGTATTGATTCATGTATTACTCTTTATATTCACCCATGCTCAGTAATTCTGAAATATTAATAATTTGTTCGTCTTTGATTTTTAACAACTACATTTGTGTGAGTTTGGCTTAGAAAATCTTGTAGTTTTGTGTGTAAAGGTTCATATCTGATTGTATATTCTGCTGCACTGCTGCTCTTGCCACATAAAGCTCTCAAGTAAAATAAATGTGACAGCTTGTTATGTTTTGTCCTTCAAGGACACACACAGCAGGATGTCCATTTTTATGGAACAGATTATGCAATTCCCACTGCACTGACAGAAGAAACTGCATTGATTAAGTGAAGTAAAAATAAAGCTACAAAAACAATGCTCACTGTCAATCTGTCGGTTACGCTGTTACTTTCTATCCCCACTCGGGCACACTAGAGGTTTCCTCTTGATTTATTTCCTTGTGCTATCAATCTACTGCAGCACTGGTGATACTGTCTATGAGAAAGACAGCCATTTGCTTCTCTTAATACTGTCCTCAGTGGGTTGAGGGATTGAACTAATGTTTATCAGCTCTTGTAGCTGAGTAGATAGGGACAGCGATTGTGTGAAGATAAACTGATGAGATGAGGCCATTTGTTGGTACAGGCTGCTGCCTATTCAATCACAACAGGGATTAGATGGTAACCTTCCAGCATTTTAAAGAAAAGGGATTTGTTGAACATGTAAGAGCTGTTGCTATTGGATGACAATAGGGCGAAGCTGATATAGTCTATAACCATGTTTGTGCAAGTGGTACACCAGTTCACAAATCATAGTTGGCACTCATTAAAAAAAGGACAGAGAGGCACCTACTGTGTGGAGAAAATTGTGTTACAATCTATTCTCACAGTACTGTCGTTGCAGATGAGTGGGGATGTCAATATTGTGGCCGTGCAGCCCCGCTTATCTGTGATAAGCATACTGAGGCGCACCGCTTTTAGATTGAGCCATGCTTCATCTACCGTCTAGCACAGCGGCCCCCGACCACTGGGCCGCAGCCGGGTACTGGTCCGTGAGTCCCTTGGTACCGGGCTGCGTAGAAAGAATAATTTTTGAAAAAAGGTCGGAAAAAGATTTTATTTTCAAAAATGACTGATTACATCCTTCTATGCGTAACCTCAGGCGTTATCTCTCGACATATGACAAGAGGGTACGTAACAGTTACCCCGAAAATTAAATTTACAAGTCCGTTTCAACTCTGTGTTGTGGCTTAAAATCAAGGCAAGAATATCCTGAGATTGCCAAAAAAGCTCTGAAACCCTGCTGCCATTTCCAACATCCTATCTTTGTGAAGCGGGTTCTAATTGAGTTACAGAGTTCACATAAAGGTTAAAGTTACGGAGTCGAGTCAGTAGACTAGACATAAACAACACACGTCGGGGGTCGTTGTCTTCGTCACCCCGGGACCGGCTCGTATCAGAGAAACAAGCTGAAGGCTGCCACTTATCTGGCGTAGTGGCGAGTTGTATTTTTATGTACTTTATAAGGGTCTTTATGCCGGTCATATCATTTTATTAAGTCATACTTATCGCCCACACCATGAAGGCCGGTCCGGGAAAATATTGTCTGACACGAAACTGGTCCGTGGTGAAAAAAAGGTTGGGGACCGCTGCTCTTTCATTAGAGGGTTAAAACCCTCTTAGGTCATTTTCTTGATTTTACATAATTTCTTAAATTCCCCGTTTTAAAGGTACTTGCATATAATACATGCACATCCAAAATGGCAGAACAATCTCAGCTCTCGATGAGGCACCATAAGGCACAAGTATAAAAGGTATTACATAGCCCTAAAGCTGAAACCAAGCTTACAAACTGTGTTTGTAAGCTTGATTTTTTTAATTCCTCATATCGCTTGTGAAAACATACCTTTACTCATGTGGACGAACTGTTTTGGTGCTAGTGTAACGGACTTGTTCAGGACACAGAAGAAGTCGGCTCCGTTGAATTTTTCCAGCACTTGTTTATTTTTCTGCAGAAGACAACACACATACATTTCCTTCCAGTCTGTCTCCGCACATGAACCTCCTTCAACGGTAACTCACTTTTGTGTAAGTCAGACGGAACTACCGTAAAATAACAAAAGAAAACACATACCTGCAGAAGACAACACACATACATTTCCTTCCAGTCTGTCTCCGCACATGAACCTCCTAAACACACAGAACAACG
Source organism: Clinocottus analis (assembly GCF_023055335.1). Taxonomy (NCBI): domain Eukaryota; kingdom Metazoa; phylum Chordata; class Actinopteri; order Perciformes; family Cottidae; genus Clinocottus; species Clinocottus analis. The sequence continues at coordinate 2,420,282 of NW_027176229.1, read as the reverse complement.
TATACAGGGAAAATATATGACAAGGCGGCCGGATATGAACAGTGCAATTGGCGCCAAATAAAAACACCCACAAAACACGCATTTCTGCCGTCCAAACTATCAACCCGACAGCTGGACACCGCGAGCGCATCAGCGACCATCACCGTGTCCAACAAACGGTTACATTTGAGAAGAATAAAACAAAACAGTGCGACATATTCTCCCTACGTCTTACCTTCAACGGTAACTCACTTTTGTGAAAGTAAGACGGAACTACGGGAGCCTAGGAGGTGCGGAAAAGGCAAAACGCAACCTCCGCAGGAAACAGACTCAACTTTTCAAAATAAAATTCATACACACTCAACAAGATTGTTGAATAACAAACAAAAATAAAACACATCGAAAATAGGAAATGACAGTGTGTTTTTAACTCCGTTACATTCACCCCCACTGAATTTTATCAAACATGAGCACGTACTACAAAGTGCACGCCGAGGAAAACATCACAAATTCACAACTTACAAAGGGCCAACATCAAGAAGACCAACATAAAATGTATCCCACAGGGATGAAGTGGTACGAGAGCATTACTAACCTCCCAACCCAACAACTGGCTACAGGGTGCCGTCTACACCCCACAAGACCCAAACACAAAGTGCAGTGCAGTACAGGTTCATGACATGAAAAGAAAAGAAGAAGAAAAAAACAGTGGGACATCAAACTAATACAACGGTTTCCAGACCCATAAAAACATAAGCTACTGGCTTATGATTCATAAAAAGTAAAAATCTGGAACATGGAGTTGCAAAACAGCCTCAACCTTAAGCTACTCCAGGACAACATCCTGCCTGGACATGGTCTGTATAAGCCTATCTACAGGATTGATTAAACGACCAAATCTTGACCTGCCCCGTGTAGCAAAACGACTACAGTGTGTAGGAGAGACCTGGACCACAGTATGCAAAGTGTCAGATGTGCTTTCCGTCTGTGTCATAGTGTCAAGTGCAAAATCAGACTGTCTCACATCTGATGAGACATCTGCAGCAGCCAAAGAACAAGAATCACAAGTCACAGACCGATCAGTCGTGCAGTCTTCAAGTGAGGTAGCTGTGTTCTGGAGGTCAGACGTAACACTCACGTCAGTAATGCCCACCTCGCCCAAGCTTGGCGCAGACAACTGAGTAATCCATTCAATGGTTCTCCTCTCCGAATCTACAGGCACCTCAACAGTCAAGGGACCCTGACCATCTCCCATAGCTGCAGGAGGTTCTCTGTCACTTTCGGTAACATGGCTTCCACTGGCCACACTATAAGACGCAACCTCTCTCTCAGACGAGGCCTGTACTGCCCCACCACCATCACCTCCTGAAGCTGAGGATCCTGACACTAGCAAGGACGCGTATCCCCCACAGGGAGGAAATTAACCAGCATCAGCAAGTTCCTGTGGATCACTTTCTCCCGCCCAGTGATTGCATCACGGATTCTGTACGTGTGTGTCTCCGCATTCACATCCACCACAGTATAGACAGTCGAATCCCACCTGTCAGCCAGTTTCTTTTTACCCCTTTCCTTTCTGTTGGCCAAGAGCACCCTGTCACCGATCTCAACATTGGATCCCTTTACCCTTCTGTTGTACAACTGGACATGTCGATTCTGTTCCTTTGTAGCATGGACCTGGGCAATAACCATTGCTTCCTTTAGATCATTGGTGAGGCCAGCTACATACTTCTCATAACTCACCACTGCAGTGTCATGAAGAACAGCACGAAAGAGGACATCAACAGGAAGGCGGGGGATCCGGCCAAACATGAGGTAGAAGGGGGAATAACCTGTCGTCTCATGTTCTGTGCAGTTGTACATGAACGTCAGAGTCTGTAAGCGCCGTGGCCAGTCAGCTTTCTCTTCAGGGGGCAGTGCTCGAATCATGCCACCCAGGGTCCGATTGAAACGTTCCACACTCCCATTCCCCATTGGATGGTAAGGGGTTGTGTGCGATTTCTTAACACCCGAAACCCTGAGAAGCTCACTTATCAGCAGACTCTCAAAGTTAGCGCCTTGATCACTATGGATCCTTTCAGGGAATCCGAAAACACAGAAGTACCGGTCCCATAGAACCCTAGCCACCTGCTTAGCTGTCTGGTCTTTACATGAAAATGCCTGAGCCATCCTTGTGAAATGGTCAGTTATCACCAAAACATCGACAGATCTGTTTTTAGAGTTCTCAGCTGACCAAAAGTCAATGCAGACCAACTCCAGAGGCCGGGTTGTTGTTATGCTCTCAAGGGGGGCCCGTCCTTCAGGCTCGACTGTCTTACTTACGATGCATCGCTGACAATGACGAACATAATCTCTCACATCCCTGTCAAGGTTTGGCCAGAAAAACCTTTGCCTCGCCAAGCTGAGACTCCTGGACTGAGCTTGATGTCCGGCTTTATCATGAATCCCCTGCAGAACCTCAGTCTTCAGTGAATCAGGGACAACATATTGAAACCGCTTTGCCTTGGTCTTCTGGTCCCTTGAAACCCTATACAATACACCACCCATCAAAGTTAGGCGGTCCCAGTGCTTCAAGTACCTTGTGACCAAAACAGACTCATTAAATCTTTCCCTTCTAGAAGGCCTCCGATGTCTCTCGACATAAGACAGAACACGAGAGAGTGTCCTATCCCCCAACTGCTTATCACAGAGGTCCTTCACAGTGTAAGCAGGTAAGGCGTCTTGACCAGGTGGAACCAACTGAGGTAAGTGTTGCAACACCTCAACAGCACGGCCCCTTGGACCATCATCCCACTCAATGTGTGAATGTAGCACAGCAGACACATCATCCCTCGCAATAACCTGAGTGTGCATGCTCAACGGACTGCATGCCAACTGGACGTTGTCACTCAAACAGGAGGGCTCCTTATCATGACCGGATGACCGGAAGGCATTTTGAACAGAGAAACTCGACATGTCTTTGACTTCTGTGAGGAGACCTGCATAGGGTTCAGCGAGCAGTCTGTGACCAACACTCGTCTTAACAAACGGCACACGACTCAGCGCATCAGCTACAACGTTCTGTGGGCCCGGAACATATTTGATATCGAAATCATAACTCGCCAACTTAGCAACCCAGCGTTGCTCACAACAATCTAGCTTTGGCTTTGTCAGGATGTGAGTCAACGGGTTGTTGTCTGTCCAGACAGTAAATTTGTGGCCTTTCAGCCAATGACTGAACTTTTCGCAGACTGACCATTTCAAGGCTAGAAACTCCAACCGATGAGCCGGGTAGTTCTTTTGGGACCGAGACAACGACTTGCCGGCAAAAGCAATAGGCCTAGCCCGTTCTTCACCTTCCTGAATCTGAGACAAGACCGCACCTATGCCATCTAAGGACGCATCAGTCGACAGCATGAAGGGACGGTTGAAATCGGGGTGAGCCAAAACGACACTGTGGACCAGTGAAGCTTTCAGACTCTCAAAAGCCTGTCCCTGCTCCGGTGTCCAGTCAGCTGCACACAACTTCCTGCTCGACAGTTTGTTTCTGTGTTGTTTACCTCTTCTCTTTGCACCTTTTAACAGGTCAAAAAGCGGCTTGGCCAATGCAGAGTAACCGGGCATGAAGTGTTGATAGTAATTCACCATCCCTAAGAAGGACCGTATGCGCTTCGGGGACGGAGTTACGCCATCCGGCTCCATGAGATCAGTGACCGCCATGTTGGTGATGTTCTCAACCTTGCTGGGGTCTGTTGAAACACCATTCTCATCAACAATGTGGCCAAGAAACTTTACAGACCTCCTGAGGAAGAAGCACTTTTTGGGAGATAACTTCAAGTTGTGTCTACGCAGCCTCTTAAACACCGTCTCCAGGCGCAGCAAAGCAGTCTCCTCATCAGGTGCAAACACTAGCAAGTCATCCAAGTAGCACAAGAGACTCAAATAATTCTGGTCACCAAAAATGCTCGTCATCATGCGCATAAAGCTCCCGGGACTGTTGCAGAGGCCCTGCGGCAGACGATTGTACTCATAGAGGCCCATGGGAGTGGTGAAGGCAGAGTACTTCCTGTCATCCTCGTGGAGTGGCATATTGTAAAACCCGGAGGTCAGATCCATAGTGCTAAAAAGGCAGTTCCCCCCTAGCGCTGCCAAACAGTCTGCCTGGTGAGGAAGAGGATGAGCATCCTTCAGTGTCCTTTTATTTAGCCAACGAAAATCAGTACAGATGCGGAGATCTCCATTTTTCTTCCACACAAGCACCAATGGTGAAGCATATTCACTAGTTGATTTTCTGATGATCTCCTTTTCCTCCATCTCGCTCAGTACCTGACGTAGTTTTTGGTACTGAGCAGGAGGCACTCTCCTATACGGGAGTCTGAATGGCCTGTTATCTGACAGGTGTATGCGATGTACAAAGTCCTTTGCCTCTCCACAATCAAGATGGTGGCGCGAAAAGATGTCCTCATACTGCACCACAAGGTCAGCCACCCTATTCTTACAGTTCACAGACACTTCACACGACTCAATGTCAACCGTACTGAGCCCAATTGAGCCAAGCATGTCTTTGGAAGAGCCTGCGACAGCATTAGGAGACACAGCCGTTTGGGTGCAGCCGGCCAGAGGAATCTCCGTCTGTTCAACAACATCCATGTCCTCAAGCGCTGCACATGTATAAACATCAGCCAACTTTGCGTTTCGCCTCAAAAGCACAGGTTTGTCAGATGTATTGATGAGCTTCAGCGGAACCTGTCCGTCTCCAAAAAGCGTAGTCACGACCCTCGCGACCAGAACACCTCTTGGAGCCGAGCGAGATGAAGTGGGTTCTGTTATAACGGTGCTACCTGGAGAAATAGCAGTGTTCTTGGGAAGCTTTCCCCAAATGAGATACTCACGGCCAGGCTCGAGGCAGGTGGCAGAGTTACACCTGACTGTACCGACTTTGTCAGGAACATCACTACCTCTCCATGGACTGAGACCTGAGAGCATAGACAGAAAACATTCAGTGTCTGGGTCTCTGTCTGAGTAAGGGCCAGACACCGTCTTCCAATAAGACGTGCAAAATTTAGACTGATGTAGGATGTGTTTTATAACATTCGTCCCTATAATCAACTCATCATGCTGTCCCGGGACAACGAGTGTTGGAACGAACATCTTACAGCCATACACTTCCATCTCCACATCAAAAGCACACTTGGGCCTCACACGAAGTCCACCACATCCCACAAGGACTACATTGACATCAATTTGCTTTTGATCGGTTATCACTCCAGCACCTCTCAGTTTGATCTCAGCTGCTTCGCTAATGCTACATGCCATGGAGCCACTGTCCAACATACCACCTATCGTCACTGCCCCACCCATTACCACAGGCGTGTAGAAAAGACTGTCACTACTGCCAATTCTGTGAAAATTCTGAAAAACAACAACCTCAGATCCATCACATGAGTCTCTCACAGACGTATATACAGTCTCAGCATCAGACATGTCATCTTGTTGGGAGTTTGTTGTGTGACCTGCACTGCCCCCCTCTGAATACAGGTCAACTAGTTTCCCCCCGACTGGTGTTGGGTCGAGTCTTTGACAGGGCAGTTCAGTTTGGTGTGGCCAGAGGCATGACAGGCAAAACAAAGCCTTTCGGACACACAGTGCGAAATGGTGGTATGGCTTGAGTCATTACAGACCTTACAAACTGCCTCTCTGGAACGCTTTTCCCGAGAAGCACGCTGGAACCGCCCACCCCGAGTCGGCTGCAAAATGTTGTGAGACTGCATTTTCCCCATCATCTCCTGAAACATGTCGACCATACGGGTGAGAAGTTTCTCCTCTGACTGCTGGAGATTTTGCGCCACAACTGGTACAAAGGGACGACCCGAAACATGACAGGATTCGCCTTGAACTGGGACAGATGGTGAAGAAGGACAAAGAGGATGACACACATGATGCTGGGCCTCGAGAGAGGAAGTTGAGGGACTCGAGGTGAGGCACTGCACAGTCTTCGCCTGGGCAATCGATGGCTGACCGGACTGCTCAAAGGCGACTGTGGCGATGTAGTTTTTCAGTGGCACCATGCCAGAAGCACCCTCACTAGCCCTCAACTCACGTTGATAATCATCAATCCTCAGCTGAACATCACGTGAAGTCCATTCGTGAAGTGGTTTAAACTTCAGAGTGCAGGCCAGTTCTGGGTCAGGACAGTGTTTGACAAACATAAGAGCCACTTCATCACTCATGTTCTCCGTCCGCTTCCCTTGTCTGTGCAAACCCTCCAGGGCTAAGTCAGCAGCTTTGTTCAGTCGTATCCAGTAGTCAACTGGGTTTTCTCTATGTCTGGGCAAAGTAGCATAAAAGTCTGCGAGAGGAAGACATGAAGGAGCGACACTGAAGTAGTGGAGAAGAACATTGTATATCCGTTCAGTTTCCTGTCTGACATCAAGCACCGGATCACTACGTAAGGCAATCTTCACTACATCTCTAGCCTTGCCCATTAAATGGCACATAACTTCCTCTGCTTGGTCACAAACAGGGATCTGTCGTTTCCTGAGATGCGTTTTAGTCATGTCAATCCAGTCCTGGACTAGGTATTTGTCAGTACTGTCACCTCTGAACGTCTGAAGTCCTTTATCAGAGTTCACATGGACTGTCACCTGGGGAGGACGGTCATGTCGGTCCACATTAGCGTGTGCGGTCTGAGTGACAGTAGACTGGTGATTGTTTGCCACGTTTACAACACCAGCTGACATTAACCTCTCGACAATAGATTCCCCAATCTGAGCACCTAACTGCCCTACCATGTCTGTGAGATGGGTGATGGCATCAACATCATTAGTGTATGCTGGTGTATGACATGGAGGTGACTGGGGTAACACATCACCATCACTGTCAGGAGTAGATGTAAAAGGACCCCTCATTAACCCACCAACCGGAGTACAATCTGGGCTCTGACCCAGACCTGTATCACGATTATCCGGTGTTAGTTTAGAATAACCCACATTCCTACTGCCAGCAATATGACTGAGCCAAACACCCCTCCCCTTCGGCAGACTCGGGCTAGCAAACTCATCCATAGTTATTTTAACGGCCGTTTATAACCAATAAGTGTACTTGCGTTGTGTATTTAGAACCAGAACCAACAAAAACAAGAGATAATAATATATATATATAAGTATATCAGTAATCAAAAGTGATCAACATACTGAGGATAAACACTTTAAAGAACTATGTCCTAAACCAAAATCCTTTTTCTTTTTTTTTTTTTTTTTTTTTTTTGAGGAAAAAAATAAATATATATATATATATATATATATATGACCACAATAGTCTTCAGAAGACGTATCAGGACGTCAGCACAGCATCCACGGCGACGAGCATCAAGCTGATCTGAAGATCCGAAGGTCACGGCACCAGTGTAACGGACTTGTTCAGGACACAGAAGAAGTCGGCTCCGTTGAATTTTTCCAGCACTTGTTTATTTTTCTGCAGAAGACAACACACATACATTTCCTTCCAGTCTGTCTCCGCACATGAACCTCCTTCAACGGTAACTCACTTTTGTGTAAGTCAGACGGAACTACCGTAAAATAACAAAAGAAAACACATACCTGCAGAAGACAACACACATACATTTCCTTCCAGTCTGTCTCCGCACATGAACCTCCTAAACACACAGAACAACGTATACAGGGAAAATATATGACAAGGCGGCCGGATATGAACAGTGCAATTGGCGCCAAATAAAAACACCCACAAAACACGCATTTCTGCCGTCCAAACTATCAACCCGACAGCTGGACACCGCGAGCGCATCAGCGACCATCACCGTGTCCAACAAACGGTTACATTTGAGAAGAATAAAACAAAACAGTGCGACATATTCTCCCTACGTCTTACCTTCAACGGTAACTCACTTTTGTGAAAGTAAGACGGAACTACGGGAGCCTAGGAGGTGCGGAAAAGGCAAAACGCAACCTCCGCAGGAAACAGACTCAACTTTTCAAAATAAAATTCATACACACTCAACAAGATTGTTGAATAACAAACAAAAATAAAACACATCGAAAATAGGAAATGACAGTGTGTTTTTAACTCCGTTACACTAGCAATTGGTTTACCAAAGGATGCACTGCTGCTGTTTGTTAGAGTGAGTGTGAGGTTGTATGATGAAGAGGAGACTTCTTCTTCATCTTCATTTCAAAGGTGTGAGGTCTGAGGGAATATGTGAATAAAATTGTAGATACATGGAAATAAATGTCTAAAACCATTTTTTATTGTTTTAAGTAAAAATTATGATTGTCACACCTTTCACCAAAATGATAAAATAAGACTGAGAAATGGGTTGATAGTGCGGCTCAAGCTTCATGAAGTATGTGCAAATGAAAATTGAACATTGCAACAGTTTTTGTTTTCAAACCAAATTTGTATTATATGGTGGGGATGGATGGATGTGCTGGAGTGCCTGGCAGTGGTGAAGTGGTGGCAGGCAAAGACTGACTGGGAGGCTGCTGCAGCAAAGCTGCTTGTTGTCTACTGGACCCTGGCAGCTGTGAATCCTCTCTTTAAAATAAATGACTGCCAGTCAGTATTAACTTCACTGAATAATCGCAACTGACAGTTACGATTACACACAGATCCAGCAGGGACTATGCTCACGGCATGAGCTAAATGTGCTAACTTGCTAATGTAAACAAACTAACGATAGTTAGCGTTCTATCTTACAAACAAGTAACACAGATCCAGCACTACTAATCGGTACTAAGTTCACTAAAAGAAAGTTGGCAGTCATAGTGACGATGCAGTCTTATGGACACGAAAAAAAAGGTTTTTGCAAAACAAAGTTTACTAAATACACTAACCCATCTTCAAATCCCAGATCCCTTTTATTGGCGTAGTCCTCTTCATCGCAGTAATCAAATCCTTCGGGCTCCTCCACTGTCCTTGTCGCCGCCGCGGCATTTTCTTTTCTCTCTGACTCACACTGAAGCTTTAACGCACTTCATGCGACACATCCATGTTTTGATGCTCAGATCTTGCTATGTGAATCCTACTCGATGTTGTGAGAAAAGGACACGAAAGTGGAACATCTACTGATTCCGGTAGAATTTAAACCATATCTCTATGCCCTATTATCGCGAAGATATGAATTGAATCAAAACGTAAACATATAGCCCGCTTCGAAGCGGGGTTGGACCCTAAAGAGTTGTTTCCTGAGGTTCTGCCCCACTAACACCACCATCACTTTAAACATAGAAGCTCTCTGGAGTCTGGGGTCATTTTCTCCATTTTACATCATTCTTAAATTCACCTTTTTAAAGGGACTTGTATATGATAGATACCTATGTGTTTTACATCTAATTGCAGAACAATCTCAGCTCTCTATGTAATGAGGCACCATTATCCTAAGGCACAAGTAGAAAGTGATAATATGGCCTTAAAACTGAAAAATAGACACTCGATTTTGGAAATTATTCATATCTCTTGTGATAACATACCTTTAGTCATGTTGTCATTTTTGGTGCTATAAATTGTTTTACCAACGGTCTTAGGCTCACAAAAGCAGTGAAATATATGAATAAAATGCTAAACACATGTAAATAAATGTCTAAAACCAAATGTATTATTATATGGTGGTGTGCTGGAGTGTCCTGCGGTGGTGATCAGGCTGAGACGGACTGGAGCCTGCTGCAGCGATGCTGCATGTTGTCCTCTGGACCCTGGCAGCTGTGAATCCTCTTTGTAAAATACACTGCCTGGCAAAAAAAAGAGTTGCCACCTGGATTTAACTACTACTGCCTACTGTACAAGCATGTGGAGGCAGTGCTATGATCTGGGGTTGCTGCAGTTGGTCAGATCTAGGTTCAGCAACAGTATGTGCTCAAAGAATGAAGTCAGCTGACTACCTGAATATACTGAATAACCAGGTTATTCCATCAATGGATTTTTTTCTTCCCTGATGGCACAACTATATTCGAAGATGACAATGCCAGGATTCATCGGGCTTAAATTGTGAAAGAGTGGTTCAGGGAGCATGAGACATAATTTTCACACATGGATTGGCCACCAAAGAGTCCAGACCAAATATGGTCTGGACTCTTTGACTCAACCCCATTGAGAATCTTTGGAATGTGCTGACAAATGCTTTGCGCTGCGGTCAGACCTTGATCTTGGTGAGAAATTAATGCAATACTGGATGGAAATAAATCTTGTGACATTGCAGTTTATCGAAACAATGCCACAGGGAATGCGTTCCATAATCAAAGCTAAATACCTATTTTTTTGGTGGCGACTTTTTCTTTGGCTAGGCAGTGTATATTACTAATAGTAAGTATAAGTTAACTGAAAGAAAGTAATAACTACATACTGACACGCAACGAATGCTACGTGGTAACATTGCTAAGGTAACAGAGAGCCAGAGTCAAGGCATAAGCTAAAAATGCTAATGTAAACATTACGATAGTTACAGTCTTACAAACACATAACTGAGATTTTCACAGAGAAGTTCACGGAAAGAAAGTTAAGGTGGGATAGTGATGATATTTGATTACGCTCTGTTCAGTCTCATAGACACCCTGCACTCAGGATTAAGGATGAGCCTGAGGAAAAAAACTGCTCTGAAGTCTGGTGGTATGGCAGCTGATACTCTTTTTAGACAGCAGAGGGCGAACAGGCTGTAGCTGTGGTGTATTGTCTTTTAATATACTTTAGACTCTTCTCGGGCTCTTCACTAATATCACTGATGTTCGGTAGATGGGTACCAATGGTCTCTTAGGCAGTTTTAATTAAAGAGCCCTCTTTTACTGGTCCATGCTCATCCAATCTATATTATCATATAATGAATGATAAGGGGTGAAAACAACCAGAACCACGGTTATTTCATGCTGGTTACCCAAATTATTATTTACCGGAATAATTTTGTGTGTTATCAACGTAATCATGAATATGGAAGTAGAAAGACCTCATAAGTTGATATAGGGCAGGTGAGAGTTTAGGTGGATGGGGCCAACATTTGTCGATTAACTTACATCAGTCATGGCACTTCAGTAGTAATCTGTGACATAATATTTGAGAATAAGTCCGATCTCTTATTGAACATTTAAGTCTGAATTTGAGACTTTCAGTGCATTGCTTATACAAATGACCCTTTCCTCTTTCTGTTTGTCTTTTTCCAACAGTCTGAAGAATCAGATATGTGTCCAGTGAGCGTTGGCCGAAAATAATAAAACAACTCTTCAATTGATGTCAGACAAGCTATGGTCAGCTTGCCCTGCTTTTTCTGTCTCTGCTTCCGCTCTCTTCCACATTATTTCTATTTCTCTCTCAACTATCTTTCACTCAGTTTCAGGGTGGTCCCTGACAAGGAGGAAAATAAAGATTTTTTTTTAACACTAGTGCTGCATCTATTCTCTCACCTGTCAGTGTAGTTTAAAACTGTATGTTTCTCCACTTTTGAATCATTGACCTTTGTCATTACCCTGCGTCTATGTTTATGTTTATCCACTGACTATCTGACCGCATTAAAGTGGATCTGATACATAGCAGCCTTTCAAAAATTTCATGGATTTAATTACAATTCATTTTCCACATTTTTAATTTTATTTTACGTTGTCTTAAATAAAACAGCATATTTATATAAAATTGTGGGATTTAACTGTGTTAATAATTTTCTTTGCTCTTAGATTTTTTTATGCTCAGCTATTAATCGTTTGCAGACATGCTTGCAGTGGAGCTAAATCCCCTTGTGTCTTAAAGAGATTGATGGCAATAATGACATAGGTCTAACTTTTACAATATGTTGTAATGTTATTTATTTTTCTACAAGCTTGACTTCTGTCAGTGTAAATGTAGACACATTATTAATTCTACCATAGACACAGACAGAGAAGATTGCAATTTTAAAGCTTTTAATTTTTACCCTCAAATTTATTACACCATCACATTTATTTTTCATAATCTGTGAGTAACAATGCCTTTGACCTCACCAAATTAATGCTGTACGGAAGAATATTAGGGCATAAGGGGAAAGTTGAAAGGTGGAACCTTTTTTTTCTTCTATTTCTGTATTTTGAGAATAAAATGAAATGTCAGGAATAAAGTTGAAATTTCACTAACATTGTTCCTGTGCTCCCAAATTTAAGAAATTATTTTAATGAGAGCATTGTTATGAAATGATACCCACCTCTATAAAATGAGACTCCAGTATAGATACACATTCCCAATTTATACACAAATTATCCATATGTGATAAAATGCTTCTTCAACATACATACAATTAGTTATAGTGAGTACTTAGTAATCTGCTCACAATTTTATTTAGAGACACATTATATTTTGGGTCAAGTGTCATAATACTATATGATAAGCTGTCACTCACTAACATTTTCTTTGCAAGGATCGTAATGTATTATAATTCTCATAGTTGAAATACCACAAAATAGGGAAGTATTATAATCCTTGACCTCATGGTAAATATAAAAGTATTTATAATATGTGATGATTATTGTTAAATCATTATGCATATTTACAAGTGCTTGTAACTATCATTGCCAGAAGTATATTATGACACATAAGTATGTTTATAATTAAAGACATGTGTGTCATAGAAAGTGTTACCACTTTGTATTGCAGCATACACAGTCTGATGTATGTGGTCAGGGTTAAAGGCATAGAAATATGTCCTTCGGTTAAGATGCTTTCATTTAAGTATGGTCTTCATCTCAGGGAGGTGTAACTGTTTAGTGAAATGTACGACTGCTGTTGAGAGTTGTACAATAATGTGTACTCAGTTAATTCAACTACAGAGTCTTGTAGAATGTGTTGTATAATGTGAAGGTTAAATGGACTGAACCATAACTGTTATGGTTTAACAAAAAGTATATATATATATATATATATATATATATATATATATATATATATATATATATATATATACACACACACGCACACACACACACGAAATAATGTAGCATTCTTCTTCTTACATGTCATATTAAGAAATTAAAGATGTTGACTTTAAAGCCAGTTTTGAATAAACGAAAATTATGAGGAAAAATATATATACTATCTGTTTACAACAAGTGATTTTTTTCTGCTTATTTGCATTGCTGTGTTCTACAGCGTTTGGATCAAAAATGTAGCTTTGACTCATGTTGTTAAAGCGCCTTTGCAGAGACCTCTTAGTTTATTGACAGCTGAAATCACTTGAACACAAAGCTGGAGATTTGTACTGTAGTGAAAGAGAAATCAATTACAGAACATCATGGACTGAAAATAAACTGTTGCTGGATGATGTCAGAGCCTGCCAGCTGGTGTGTTTTTTTTTTTGTTTGTTTGTTTTTTACATATATTACAAATAAAAAGTGCACAAATTATTTGTTGGTGCAAGTGAAAAAAAAAAAACTCCACTAAAAATGTTTTGCTTAGCCTGAGTGATACCTTTCTGTCCAAAGGTTGCTTTGGATAAGCCATTTCTGCTTCTTTAAACGACGTCCACCTCTCATATACCCTCTAGTCCCCTTGTGCTCTGGGTTATGTCTGAGACCACAATAAAAGACACATGCAACTACACAAACTCTACTTTGTTTTGTGGTGTTTTTATTTTATTTTTGTTTATAATGGTAATAGTATTGTCTGGTTAAGTTATTATCCAGCCATTATATTATCTGAACCGCTTATTATACTCAGGGTTGTGGACGCTGGAGCCATTCCCAGCTGACATTAAAGCTGTTGAAGGAAGGGTTCACACTGGACAGGCTGCCAGTCTATATCAGGGCTCATTTATATATAGAGAGACAGAAAACCATTCACGCTCACATTCACATCTATGGGCAATTTAGAGTCCAATAACCTGAGCTGCATGTGTTTGGACTGTGGGAGGAAGCCATAGAACCCAAACGGAACCCACGCTGACACAGGGGTGAACATGCAAACTCCACACAGGTTATTTTTTTGTGAATAAAAAGGACATATACAAATGTATATGGAGTGTGAAATTGTAGTGGCAGACGTGGCAGACTACTGTGCAGTCCATCTTAATGTCAAAAACCACAGGAAAGACAAAAAAACATTGTGGAGGTTAAATGTTGGAATACTACCAATCAGTTGTTGAGATTAAAACATACCAAAAAAAATGATAATGTAGAGGTTAACCCTATAATCTAGTGGGCCGCTCTTAAAGCATTGATGAGAGGGAAAGGTATTGCTAAGACAGCAGCTATTAAGAGTGTTAAAAAAATAAATATATAGGAAGGAAAAGGAAAAAATTGCTTGAAATCGAACAAAAACACAAAAATGCCGTGATTTAACATTGCTACCAAAAGTTAAAGAAATTAAAGACAACACAGATGAACTCCTAACTACAAAGATGGAAAAGAAAACAAGATTTCTTTAACAATCTTACTATGCGGTGGGACCAAAAGCAAATAAACTGGCAAAAAGACTGCAAAAACAACAGGCAGACAGGACATTCTATAAGATAAGGGATACAGCTACAAATCAGATCAACGAATCAGCCTATCCGAGGAGATTGAAAACATTTTCAGTGACTATTATCTCAATTTGTATAGCCAACCTTCATTCGCTGACAAGGACCAAATTATATATATATATTTTTTTTTTAGAGACAATGGACCTACCAGTAATTGGGAAAGATCAGAATGACCTTTTGACTTCACCCACTACAAAAATATAAATAGAGAAATCTATGGGTATACAGAATGGTACAAATTGTTTAGTGAGCTAAAAAGGTCTGGGCTAAAAAGGTTGTGAATAATAGAATATAAATGGGTAAAGGTTCTAAAATTGGTTAGTTCATGACGAGGTGTGTTGGGGAAGAAAGCCAAAGTGTTAGCAAGTTATCTGTTATCTGACTACTGGAACACTCAGATCAAGAAATACAGAAGGCTGTTCCCCCATTTTGGGGGGCTCTGGGGCCTTACTGTACATCTGAGTATGAAAGAAAAACAACTGTACATCTGAGTATGAAAGAAAAATAATTGTCACAAATATGACAAAACAAGTGATCAAGCCATTTTTTCCACTTTCCCCGGTAAACATAAGATTCAGCGACTCATAAATGCCATCTTTATTCTGGGTTTCCCACCATTTCGCATCCATATGTTTAGTGTTTCCCGTGAAAAATTGTGAAATTAACAGGAAAAAATACAATTGGAATCTGAACAAAGCAATGTAAAGAACAAACACAGGAAGTGCTGTTCTTTCAATGCATGGAGCTTCTTTTATTGTGTCACCCAGAAGCAATACACATGTGTATGCATTTATTATGTCTTGTTTGCTATGCAGTGCCTGTCATTGCCTTACTGTGGGACAAGACATCTATCTTTCATTAGTAAATATAAATGTAATTTCAATCAAGACCTCGACAGAATACCTTGGTAGAACCACATTCTGCGAGCAAAGTTGAAGTATACATTTTGACCACTAGATGGGGTGCTGATCCTAAGAAACAGATATGAGTTTGTTGACTGCATACTGAACAATGTATCTTCATTAATAATATGTTCCACCTTTTCTGCAGTTTTGCAGCATCCTTTCTATACATTGAAAATGTGGAATGTGTACACATGTGTATGTGTGAGAAATACACACACACTTGATACACAAATACACACTGAGTAAAGTGGAGAAGGAGCTCCAAAAATAGTAATACTAGGTGCCATACATTCACATGAAAGATACTTTTCTCATTTGATCAATAGACCACTTCAGACGAAAAAAGCCTCACAAGAAAAATATACACAAAAATAAAAAAAATGTACACCACAGATTGGACAGATTAATAAGCATACATTATGTATTGACAGATGTGGCAAAGCTATTACTTCCTTTGCATCTGTCAGGACGACATGAAGACAGTCTATAAAAGTACAAATCTCTCCTAATTGCAACATGTTTTGGTTCTCCAATTAAAGTCTTAATATCATACTGGTATCTCAGCTGCAGCCTCTCCACCAAATCTGGCCACAAACGAAAAGATGCGACGAAACCCCAGAGGGTTCGGCAGCGGCTTGGTTCTGGCTTGACTATTATTAACATGGCGGCCAGATCACAAACTTTCTTATTTTATGGTAACAGAATATATTTATATACTTTTTATCAGCACTGTCTAGTCTCTGGCTATTTGATCTGAGTTTACGCGAGCCTGCTGCCTTGCAATGGCCAGACCTGATTTGAATGCGGGTGGTCAAGGGAATTCCTGGCCACCTCACTTGCAATAGAAATGAATGGGATCCGTAAACTTCACATACTTCAAGAGATTTGAAATTTAAGTTTATTTCTGTTTGAATACTTTAGATATAAATAAGCAATTTAGTTACAATCAATTGTGCTAGTCTATTGATGATGAATCTCCAGCAAAACTCCAGCAAAGAAAAGTATATATTATAAGTATATATTATTATATATATAGTATTTGTAAAACAGCTCGACTAAACAAAGAACAACTAAACTAGACTTAAGTATGATCAAAAAATTGTATGGTACCGCTTTACCTTGGGCCCACTTAGCTCTGGTGATCTGCCCTCTATAACCGGTAAAGGGAAAACAAAGAGTAAAGGAGAGCCCCATGCAAGGATTTATATTTACAAAAACTAAAAGAGGTTACACTGCAAAAATTCAGCTTCCAAAACAAGAAAAAAAAGTAATAAAATGAGGGAAATATTACTTGAAATAAGACAAATTATCTGCCAACAGAACAGGAAAATTTGACTTGACAAGACTTCTTGAAACAAGTGAAATGCTCTAAAATAAAAACTGCCTGATAAGAAGAAATATCTTGTCAATCAAAAAACAAGCGTATAATGCCTTGATTTAAGATATTTCATCTTACTTAGATTTAAATTTTTTCAGTGTACTATAATAATGAATATAATATAACAAAAATACAAGGTTCTAAAATGAGAAATTTGACATACATTCATTAATCATTTAATGTATGTCTGACACCAGATATTTCAACACGTCACAGCATGAAAATAAATTGTATCTGTCTGACCATGAGTGAGGACTTAAATTGGATGAAGGATCAACAAAGACAACAACACGAGGTCACGTATATATGTTTGATTGGACTTACCCCAGGATATTACCCAACATTATTGTTGCGTGATGACTACCTTTAAACATTAGCTAATTATTTATACTCTGACTTTGAAGGTAGCAGAGGGGAGAACCGAGTAAATTTTGAATCAATCAATGAATTATAGACTTGTAACACTTCCGACACAGATGGTGCTCATCTCTTTTGCATCCACACTGAAGTTGCTCTTGACTTTCCCTGTCCTTGTATCCTGACGCCAATGAGGTTTAGCAGGTTAAATCTCAGTTCAACCACCTTACTTACAGGTGTGTTTATGAAGTCACTGTGAGGTAAACAATTAGTAGAGAGAAAGTCACAAAATTACACTGTTTTTAGAAAAGTTATACTCTTTTAGTGCTGATACAGTCTGTGGGTGTGCATACAAACTACCTTATAACAATATCAATAATATACAATAGCAATATTGAGAGTTTTTAAATGATAATTTAAAGCTATCTGGGTTGAAAACCATGAGACAAATGTCTGAAAAGAGTTCTAATATTGATGATAGACACAGCAGATTGTAACTACGAATCTGAGACCTTTTAGTCGAGTCAAAAGACACAGATGCTGCTGGCCACTACTCCTGGTTGACACTGGAAACCATTTTGCATGCAAAATCAAAAGTGGCTTAACAGGGATGACACTAATCTCATTCATCCCATTTTATCTCACATCTCAATTTAACCTGCTCTAGCGGAGTCAACCGCCACACAAATAAGGCCACACTGAACTTCCACACCGTGCTTTACCATATTTAGATTCAGGTAATTGTCACACCAGCCAAACAGATGGTGTGAATGTAATGGCACTCCTGGAGAAGCTGATCTCCAAATATGTGATGTAACTCAGTTTGGATAAATGAAAGACTCATAATATTTGGCAATAATAGTTTTTTACTTGCTGCAATTGTCAGCGCTCTAACTCTGATTGGAAGTACATAACTCCTTTATCATCTGCAATAAGGAGCTGTTCATGATAATGATATTTAATCTCTCAGCCTCAATATTGATGCAAAAAGCTGAGCTGGATTGTTTTGAGTATTCTTTGGCTGTCCCTCCTTAGCGTTGCTCCATACACCACAAGGGATGTGTCTATCTTTAGAAGTGTGTTGGCATGGGCCTGAACACTGAATTGTTTGACAATGCACTCAAAATGAAACTTCCAGGGGACACACAAAATTCAGCCTGCTGAGTAGAGGTTACTGTTGTGTATGGTGTGGTGCATATGTTCTGGCCAGCTGACAGCTGATCTGCTTAAAGGCTTTATGCCAGGCTGGCTGAATAAAGCAGTGGTGCTGCGCCGCTCTCTTCAACTCCGTCTGACTTGATCCACAGGGTAATCCGAACAGGTTTGAAACCAGTTCTGAGGCAACTCTCTCAACTCTGAATTTGCATACTTGTTTTTGAAAACGAATTACTTGTGGTACTGTTTCATTTTGTATTTTTCTCAATTTGTTCCTTTGTTGTCTTCTCTCTTTCTTTTCTCTCTTTCTTCTCTCTCTCTCTCTCTCTCTCTCTCTCTCTCTCTCTCTCTCTCTCTCTCTCGCTCTCTCTCTCTCCTTATCTCTCTCTCTCTTTCGCTTTCTCTCTCTCTCTCTGTCTGTCTCTCTCTCTCTCTCGCGTTCTCTCTCTCTCACTCTAACCCTATTGTAACTTTCTTTCATTACTTTACAAATACACTAGTGGTGTACAAAATACAAATACACTATAAGAGTGTTATGCTCGCAGTACTGTGAGACATAGCAGGGCTTTGAAATAAATGCTAATACTAAAATGCTCACAATGATAATGTTGGTTTAGCACGTATAATATTGTTCAACTGCAGAGAGTCTCCTCTTTTATCTACGTCATACGGGTGGAGCAGCTCCATCTCAGTGGTAGGCCGTCAGAGCCTTCTAAGTCTTCTCTGAAGACAAAATCTCTCAACAGAATCACAAATTTATAGCTATTTTATAATGAATTAAAAAAAATAGTCAGTGAAGCTAGCGTCGCACCTATAACCGAGAATGACTTACTGATGACTCCTTTCCGACAGAGGTTTAGGATTGACTGTTTTTTACATTTACAGTCGTATTTAATCATAAACAAGCCACAGCGCTGTAGTTGCTGCGCAAGCAAGTTGCAACCCTAACCCTAACCCAATAGTTTCTGTATTACCATATCAAGTTTACACAAATGGGTCTTTTTTGACTTATGTGTGTAAACTTGATGTTAAAATACAAAAAATACATTTTAGTTCATAAATTAAGAAAGGAAAAATCAGACCCGGCACGACCGGTCCCGTTACCGGCTTTACCGGCCCCTCTTCGCTTGCCACTACGTAGGGAATCCTGTTTGTTTCTTTTCCGCCGCAGAGCTTAGAAATTCAAATATGCTTGAATTCAGCGGGAAAGCATGAAAACAATCACACAAACATACATTGATTATAAACGTATACATGAAAACAATAACATTTACCAACCGTCATACCTTCCAGGAACTTAATGTATTGTCACATATTGTCAAATAATGAACCCTAAAGGGTAAACTGTACTTCGCCAAAACAGCGGAACCTCTCAAACAGCAAGTCGTGGCAACTCTCTCCAAAACAGAGGCAGCTGCAGGGGGAAGTAGTGGCCTCAAACATTAGAAACTGCTGCAAAAACTAGTGCCAGCTGCTGCAAAAACTAGTGACAACTCTTAAGCCTAGTTTCTGCGTCAGGTCAACAGCGTACCTACGCCGTAGCTACGTCGTCGACGCAGACCCCTACGCCGTAGCCTGACGCGCACCTCCAAAAAATCCTAACTATGCGTCGCTTCAAGCGCTGTGATTGGTATGCTCAGAACGTAATTTCCGGCAGTTGCTTTTCTTTTTTTAGTGGTCATACAGACCACCTCCGCAAAAGTTTTATCTGCCGCCTGTGCTTCAACATTTGCAATATAAGCATTTGCTCTTCAATATTGATGAGCTGCGACTCCAAATACAGCTGCTCCACCTCGGTCGCCATTGTTTACTGTTGTTTACTGTGACCGTGAGAAAAAGCAAGGATTTGGCTATAACCCCTGAAACCACACAGCTACACACTTCTGGCGGTGAATTGCAGAGCAACGCGATCCCTCGATGCAGAACTTCGAATGCTCAACGACGGCATCCCGTCGACGGCGTAGGTATGGCGTCGACTTGATGCAGAACCATAAACTAGGCTTTAGTGTCAACTTGCGCTTCTGCACAGAGGTGCCACAGGAAATGCCTGTAGGTGCCACGGCACCTGAGAAATGCTACGGGAAATGCCTGGAGGAGGTGCCGGTGCCATGATATAAGCTTCCTCCTACTGCTCTAAGTTTCACCTCAGCGTTATGCTTTTGAAGCATTTCAGCTTCTTTCAGCTCTTTGTTTTGTTTTTTTGTCCCAAAACTTTACTGTTTTAGTTCACTTTTACCAGTTTAATTTGTCTCTTTGTCCATCTGTCTGGTCAGACAGATGTGAGGAAGCTTTTAATGAAGCTAAAAGAATCCATTCAGAAGCCCTCACCCACTTCAATCCCGACTTGCCATTACAGTTAGCGTGTGACGCATCGCCTTATGGTGTTGGTGCTGTGATCTCACACATAATGCCATCAGGTGAAGAAAGGGCAATTGCTTTTGCAGCACAGACTTTGAGCCAAGCGGAGAGCAATTATGCACAGATAGAGGGTAAAGCACACTCTATAATCTTCGCAGTAAAGAAATTCCATCAGTTTCTGTTCGGAAAACGATTCACGCTGCTAACAGACCATAGACCACTCACTTGGTCCTCACATTGGTATTCCATCGCTCGCAGCCAGCCACATGCAGTGATGGGCATTACTGTTGTCTGCTCACCAGTATGACATCTTGTACAGTCTTCTATGACATCTTGTACAGCAGCACTGTAATGCAGATGGCCTCTCAAGGCTTCCCTTACCTGTCACACACACAAAGCACTCCGAGGCTTAAATCTTCTACTTCAAGGAAGGGAGCAACGCCCCAGTTATCTCAGCCCATGTGTAGAAGTTCACCCACACTCACCCAGTGATGTCTAAGGTCATGGACATTGTCACTCATGGGAGAGAAAGAGAACTGTCAGACAGCCTTATCTGGTGAGGAGGAACGAGCTCACCAGGTGAGCTCGAGAACCACGCGCTGGATGCTTGTTATGGGGTTTTTAAGTCATCATTCCACTGAGAAAGCAAGTGCTTGAGGAACTCCATTCAGGGCACTGTGGCATGGTGCGAATAAAAGAGAGTGTACGCAGCTACTTTTGGTGGCCAGGCTTAGACGCAGCTATCGAAGACAAGGCCAAGTCATGTTCTGCATGTCAACAACATGCCTCAGCTAGTGCCACTACACCCATGGGACTTCCCAAAGGAGCCTTGGGAGAGAGTCCACATACACTTTGCAGGTCCACTGGAGGATTGTATGATGGAGTTTGCACACACAGCTCGTTAGCGATAACGGCCCGCAACTGGTGTCTGAAGAGTTCAGGTCATTCATGGAAGCAAACGGAATCCAGCACATCAAGTCAGCTCCCTATCATCCCGCCACAAACGGCCTAGCGGAAATATTTGTGCAGACGATGAAGCAAGCTCTAAAATCATGACAAGGAAACAGATCGCTCAACATGCGCCTAAGCGCCTTCTTGTTAACCTATAGAAACCCCCCCCATGCTACAACCAAAGTACCCCCCGCGTCAGCCATGATGAAAAGACAGTTGCGCACACGACTGGACCTTCTGAGACCAAAAGGTCTCAGAAGCTCTCAGAAGGTTCAGTTGTGGACCTTCTGGCTTAGACAGCTGATATTTGCAGGTCGTACAGACACAACAGAGAGAACAGGTGGAGAGACGGAGCAAAGCAAAAGACAGAAGCTTCAGAACTGGAGAGAGAGTTCTTGCTCGGAACTACTGTAAAGGTCCAAAGTAGATACAAGCAACAGTTGTCACACAAACAGGCCCTGTGTCCTACACAGTTCTAACACCAGAGAACATCCTGGCAACAGTTGATCCACATGTGGATCAACTGTTGCCATGGACCAACCTCAGTGATGACTCAGGTCAAATGGCAAACCCAGAACAGCGACTGGAGAACCATGGAATCATGATTTTGAGCCGTCATCACTGCAGCAATCTGAAAACATGGAAGCTGAACCAGTGGATGTGCACACTCAGGGTACTGATGCACCCCCGTCTGGGCATACACCATCACTACAGTGATGGTGTATACATGAAAACAAGAGACAGTGTAAGTACGTACAAATTTGAATTAAAAAAGGCCAAGACATCTCATTGACAATCAGAGCACCCCCTAGACACTTTAGCAAAAGCCTGAACAAATAAATAAGTCTTAAGTTGCCTTTTGAAGGAGTCAACAGACTTCATCGAACGCAGAGAGAGCGGAAGATTGTTTCAAGAAAGATCTGGAAAGATCGGTCTCCTCTGGTTCTAAGTGCGCGGAACCATCAGCAGATTCTGATCCACGGACCTCAGAGGCCGGGCTGGATCAGACCACTGATGTAAGGTGGAGCCTGACAATGCAAAGTTATGAAAGTCAAAACCAGAATTTTAAAATTGAATTGAAACTGGCAGCCAATGAAGAGCTTTAAGAATAGGGGAAATATGTGTCCTCCTATTAGAGCTGGTCAGAATTTTCGCTGCAGTTTTGCACTTGCTGCAGACAGCTCCTTCTTGTTCAGACTATTACAGTAGTCTAAATACGAAGACACAAATGCCTAAATGATCAGCTGCAAATCATTTTGTGACACCATTTTCCTAAGTTTGGAGATTTTCCTCAGCTGGAAAAAACTATTTTTGGTCAGCTGTTTGCAGTGTTGCACTAATGATATATCTGTGTCCAATACAACACCCAAGTTTCTTAGGCTCGGTTTAACAGACAGCAAGTCACCTAAGTACTGGTTAATCCTTGGAATTGAGTCATCAGGGGCAATAACCAGTGTTTCTGTTTTGTCCACATTTAGCTGCAAGGTGTTATCACTTAGCCATTGTTTTATCTCCACCAAGCAATGAATTAAGGAATTCAGCCTCTGGAGCTTTGTCGGCTTGAAATAGTACAGCTGGATATAATCATCAAATATGTGGTACGAAACATCATGAAATCTCTGGATGACTTTTCCCAATGGGATGAAATACAACAAGAATCATACAGGATCCAAAACAGAACATTGAGTCACTCCATACAACAGATATGCTGACTTCGACCTTATTTGGTCAGCTGTGACACTAAAGCTGCGCCCAGATATGACAAGAACCAATGTAAAACTGACCTTGACAGTCCTACTTCATCATCCAGTGAGACTGTAGACTTGTCAGTAGGTCATCATTACCCCACAAGAGAACGATGACCCTCTGACAAGTTGAACTTGTAGTCTCGAGACTTACATCCAGCATTGGGGCAGAATACACATCGAGAATTAAGTCTGGGGATTGAGGCAGTCTACTCTTTTTCCCGAGTTCAGAAAATGTTATTCGGTTAATTTGTTAAATGTTATTTTGTAACATTGTTTAAGTGAAAGGGACTGTTATATTAAAAATAAAAAGGAAGTTTCTTCAAGGTTTATTACTGTTACAAAGAATAATCAATAAAGTGAATATTACTTTTACTTATGGAGATTTAAAAGTAAAGAGGGAGGAATGTTGTGTATTGTTATTCAATTGTGTTTATCTACTCGGGGCATCCGCAGTGCCCCCACTGCTAACCCGCATTGCATGCTGAGTATATTTGTCCTATGAAATATCCAGTAAAAGAATGCACGTTATTTGAAATCACCGTGTCGTGAATGCCTAGGGATAATCTGATCACAATTAGAGCTTCAAAGAAAGCCTTCAAAATAGTCTTCAGAAATCCAAATGACCGTACTGCATGATGCAGATCATTGCCCTGTTAAATATTTAAGCAGGCAAGCACAGGTCAAAGGTGCACTTTAATCTGTATTGTAACGTTGGTGTTGCCTACAGTATCCCTTAAGTACTTTCTGGCCACTCATTTGATTGTTATCATCGAAGAATTGCTGAGATAGTGCCAACCCTTTGCACTACATCAGTCCTTACATCATCCATTTATTGCACTTCCTGTGTTTGACTGGCACCCTCAGCCATGGTGTTTCCCTTCCTTTCACCCAATATGTGCTGAGACAGGCTGTAGGTATTAGTTTAATTTCTCCTTATCTATGATCATATTATAAAGCTACTAAGATATTAAATAATGCTTGTGGAATATATGGATATTATTTATGGTCAATACAAGTACCATATAAAATAGACTTTACACTCAGGTCAAAGGGAGAATCCCATAACCTGTCCTCAATAAACACCCTATGACCATATATACATATAACATATGTATATATATATATATATATATATATATATATATATATATATATATATATATATATATATATATATATATATATATATGTGTGTGTGTGTGTGTGTGTGTATATATATATATATATATATATATATATATATATATATATATATATATATATATATATATATATATATATATATATATATAATTTACATATAAATAAGAGCTCGGGCCTCCTATTGTTTTAGGCCTGCACCTCCTTCACTGGGCCATGGATCAGTTGCACCTGTAGGGCAAGAGACAGGAGAGGAGGGCGGAGGTGTAGGAGGACAGGGGTAGGGGGTGTTGGCAGGCTGTACAGGACAAAGGGAGTCAGGGGCAGAACAATGGTAAGGCCTTGTGGTTGAACTGGAGCGAGACAGCATGTCTGCAGGGCCCCCGACCGCCCAGCGCCACACAGGAAAGGGCTTTTCTCCAGAGCTGCCTAAAATGAACACACACACACACACACCTACATGAGCACACAAAGACTTACACAACATACAAACACACTGATAGAGACACGTGAACAATAGAGGCCTCCATCCTGACCACACCCTGGACATGACTCTGCTGCAACTCAAGGGACTCATCTCACATAAACTCAAAGAACAGACTGTCCTGCCTGCGAGACAGCTACAAAGGCAGAGGTTACCAAAGGTGAGCATATTTTTTTTCAGATTCAGCTCTGTGGATTACTGTCTACTTACACGCCTACCTAAATACCTACAAAGTGCTGATGATTAATAAGCCAGTTTCTTTTATTTACCTCAAGTAGAACAACGTTTGAAATACGAACCTATGTGTACCTAATATGTATATGTCAGTGGCAGGCCGTCAGGGACCGCTAAGCCTTCTCTGCTGGCCCAAACAGAATCACAAAGTTATAGCTATTTTATAACAAATATATATATTTTTATTATTTTTAATAATAAAAAGTTATATATTAAAACGTAATTGTTTTCAACAAATACACTACATGTATTATAATTATTTTTCCCTATTAGCTTATTTTCTCATTGATCAGCTCCTGTCTTCTGTCTGTTACATCTTGCTGCTGTCTGCTTCTGCTCAGGCCAGCGAACAGATGAAAGCAGCTGCACAATGAGAAAATAAGCTAATAGGCAAAAATAATTATAAAACTTTAGATTATTATAATATCTATATATATATATATACATATATATATATACACATATATATATATATATATATATATATATATATATATATATATATACACATATATATATATATATATATATATATATATATATATATGTATTCAATTATAAAATAGCTATAACTTAGTAAGGCATACAATAGCTATAAGCTATAAAATAGTAAGGCACTATTTTGTCATAAATGTTTACCTTCTTGATAATAATATCAAATGCATGACAGAAGAATGAGATTCAGAGCTTGTGAGGAAGTGTCTTCTGACGGATGACAGGTTTCCTGTTTCTGTTCCAAAATGTTGGCGAATTTGCAAAGTTTTCCAGCTTGCAAACAAAAAAGAGTTGGTTGGATTGATTGCCATGAAATTTTAAAAACATATTGTAATGACTTCGAGCCCCTGTCACCAGCAGGTTTACAGTTGTCGTAATAAAGGTTGCCATGCATGTATTATTAACATTGACATGCACGTCCCACTGTGGATAGGCTCATTACTGGTGATCCTTTAACTTTTCATCTACTTCCATCAGCAGGTTAAAATTTCTGTTCAATTCTTTAACTTCTTTTTTTTTTACCAGAAAAACTGATTACATTCCATTCAAACAGCTGATTAGTGAATGTTTTATTGGTTTCGGGGATGAACTAAACTGAAAAATAAACAGTAACTGCGCTCTGAACAACATTATTTCCAATGGCTTGCTCGCACAGGCTCACCAATGGTGTGGCAGTACTTAGATGAATGTGCCAGGCATACATCTGCCAGACTTGTTTTTGTTTCAGTTTATTTGTCAGTTACAGGCTCCTACTGATCTTTCCTCTAGCCAAACAGAGTTGCATTTAGGCAGAGTGAAGGGCCCACAGTGCCGATTCTGTAATTATCATTGGCATTCAGTCAATGTTTGTCAGAACGACAATCAGCCACAGTGACAAGAAGGATCTCTGTTGCAAACAATAGTGTTGAGCCCAGAGACGCCATGATGCTTGACTGTTGTTTCATTTGGGATTTGGCTGCACTCCCATTGTTTTCCTCTGTGATTGCCGTCCATGTGGCGGCTGTCACCTCCGAAGTAGCTCACTGACTCATACATATACCAGAGTATGCACAATAAACTGACTCATTCAAAGAACAATAAACAGAATCCTCAGTCTGTTCCGTTCTGCTCCAGAGAAAAATTACATCTGCACAAAGACGAGCAGAAAATGCAAATGTCCAAGTTCCAGGAATCCTTTGATACTGAGGAATGTTTTGCAGTTGGGTTTTTTATATTTCTATTCTGAGCTAATCCAGATGATGCCACTAAACACATGGGGCTCTTGTAGGAAAAGCTGCAAGTCAGACAGGCCAGCGCTTCAAAGAAAAAATCTGATGTTCGGTGTAAATTATTTTCCTGCATTCTTCTTTTACTTGCAGCAACTCTCTTCCTGTATGACTGTTACATAATCATAACCCCTTGACCTTTACTCTTTCTGTCTAGTCAACCAGCTGTGTTTGACAGGTAGTGGAGGAAATAGAGGTCCGGGACAATAACAGTCCCCGTCCTGCTGGGTCCGGGACGGTAAGAGCCCCGATCGCGCTGGGTCCGGTCTTCTCTAAGTCTGGTTGTCAGTTGTCAGCTGTTTGGTAGTGCGTATTTGTCGTATTAAAAAGGTAGTTGCATTCAATGTCAAGAGGAAAATATTGTCAATTTTTTATACAAATTAGAAACAGTAACAGCTTTAGCAGTCCCTCGAAGAGATACAAGGTAAGTTAAAGTTGTAATAAATGTAATAACTGTGTTTTAACGAAATTAGCGTAAGTGTTGGCTCTGTGTGTGTGTATGCTATTAAGGCTAACGAAGAGTAAGCGTACACAATTATCGTTACGTTCCTTTCTACACAGCTCTTATGTTTTTGGAATTTATCAATACATTTGAAATCATCAGGCAAGTATAGGACTATCTTTTAGAAGGGTATGCAATATGCTGAATTGTATGAATAAGATGCCCTTATTTTGTCAAACTGTTGGAATAAATGTTGAACTGCAAAGAAGTAATGCTTGTTTGATACTTTAGCCAAGTAGAGTTCATAGATGCTCTGGTCAATCGCTTTTGTTCATGTTTAACTCATTCATGGTAAATCACAGATTCCAATCACTTAACCTCAAGTCATGCTCTGTTGTGCCTTATTGCTTAGCAGTTCATGCCATCATCGACCATTTGTGACCAGTTACTTCCTGCTTGCTGTCAAAGGCATTATTTCTCACTTTAAAACTTGTTTTGGCAGGAGAAAGTCAAGTATAATGTGAAAGAGCACACAGTGTATGGAAATTGTATTAATTAACTGCCTGTAAATGGCATATTTTTTCCTTACATGTACTTTTCATGAACAACTTTAGTTTCCATCACTGTTCTGATTTATTCCTTTAAACTCCCAAAACATCTAACCAGGTTATTTGTTGCATGAATATATATATATATATATATATATATATATATATATATATATATATATATATATATATATATATATATATATATATATAATTTGTGTCATTAATTTTTTTTCGCAAACTCCTGAAGTTTGTGGATAACACAACAGTCATCAGCTGAGCAAGCCCAAAACTGTAGAGTTTACAGTGGACTTCAGTAGGAGCCCCCCAACACTACCCCCCTCCCCGCCCCTCCTCCCCCTCGCCATACACAACAGCACTGTTTCTGCGGTGGAGACCTTTAGGTTTCTGGGATCCACAATCTACCATGACCTGAAGTGGGCCTACAACATCAACACCATCCGCTAAAAGACACAGCAGAGTCGTACTTCCTGTGCCAGTTCAGGAAATACACCCTGCCTCAGGAGATGCTGATCCTGTTCTGCACCTTTCCAGTGTGTTCTCTGTGCTTCCATTACTGTGTGTTTTGGATCGGCCACCAAACAAGATATTGTCAGACTATAACGGATCGTTCGGTCTGCAGAGAGAACTATTGGTTCCAGCCTGCCCTCCATCCTGGACTTGTACACGGCCAGAGTCAGGAAGCGGGCTGGAAAGATCACTGCAGACCCCACACACCTTGGACACAAGCTGTTCCAACTCCTCCCCTCTGGGGGGCGCTACATAACACTATGTGCCACACTCTCATGCCTTTCTCTGGAAAGATACAGCAATGGACTTGTTTTATTAAAAAATATCAAGCTTAATATAGAATCAAAAGGACCATTTTGTTAATAAGAGACAAGTGACAGGTGTCAAACAGGACACTGACTTGTATAGAGGGCTGTCGATTTCATGGCAGGATCTTCCAGCCAAAAGCTGACTAATCCTAAGGCTGTACAGCTCATGCTTAGTTCCTCATCACAGACCTTGGTTTGAACCGGTTTGTACTGGAATCAAGTTCACTGCCACTCCCTGTGCGGTAATCACTGATCCAGCTCCTCTCCAACGGGCCTTTCTTTATCAAACCCTCACTGGTAGAGTATAAGAATATTTAACCTTTCAAGCACATATGTATTACATTCTCATTCTAAAAATTGTATTGCCCTCTCTCTTTGGTTACTGTCCTCTAGGCTCAAGGGCTGTCTGCCACAGTGTCTGTTGACATCAAAGCACTCACTATTTCTAAGGCCGATGAAAGGCAGGAAGAGGGTGGAGAGGATAGTTCTGCTGCACACTGCTGCCAACACAGCAAAGACAATTTCCTTGAATATTTAACTTTTCTTCCTCTTAGATGGCCCTGAATGGGAAAAAGGGGGGCAATAAAAAAAAGCCTTGTGTGATATACACGAGCCAAACCAAAAGCGACAGCTGAGAGAGAAAAAGGAGAAAAAAATAGACACATGATTAACAAACTGTGAAAAAGTGGTAGATCAAAGTGCTCCTCTTAGACCTCGGCTGAGGATTATTATTTAAATAAAAGAACATTGTGAAAAATATATTCAATGATTGTTTAAAAAAAACATTGTGCCAAAACTCCTTTAAAGCAATAGTTTCACATATTGGGAAATACATTAATTGTGGCTACAACACTGTCTGCTTGTGGTCGACAAATCAATTTTGGGAATGACCCTTCGCTATCTCAAATCTTCTGCACATTTCTGACAGCAATTGCCATCCAGTGACTTCATTAGGCTTATCATTCCAAAAGTGTGTGTTTGGCCATAATGTCTTTCATTTTGCTGCTGCAAATGACTGGAACAAAACAAAATTTAAACCAACAGCTCTCACCTCGCTCAAACAAAAGCTGCAACATGTCATAGATGACTACTGGACTTCCTGACCAGCCCTCACTTCTCTCTCTCTTATCCATTTTTACAAAGAACATTGAGTAATCCTTTTTTGTACATGTTCATTCATTTACCTATGTTGTTTTTAGGCATTTTCTCATGCATTTATCTGTGCTGTTTGTGCCACTTGGGTGGACTGTGCTACTGCCTCTTAGCTAGGTCATCATTGTAAATAAGAATTGGTTCTCAATTAATTTTACCTTGTTAAATGAAGGTCAAATTAATAAATACATAACTATAAAGATAACACTTATCTTAGGTGTTCAGCACAGTAATTGGAAGCAGAAATTCATGTATTTGAGGTAATGTTACTTTAATTATTCGATACCTGTTACCTAAATTTGATTTCACCGATACAGAAAATCCATTTCTACCTCATTCTTTAAAAATTAGCTATGAGCAATAGTTTAAAGATTCTATTTAGATTGGGGTGTGAGCATCTGAGCTTCAAGACATTTGTTTCTGCCAAAAACCTTTTTTGCTATGACCAGTCACAGGCGATTAGCCACCTAAGAGTTAGGCACCTTGGTGTCACTGATACTGGAGCTTACCATATCTCGAAACATGTGAGGAGTGCCCACATGAAGAGGTTGTCATGCACAACAACCTGCAAGAAACTGGTTTGAGCCTCTCTGAAGTAATCAGATAATTGTGTCTGCATCTAAAACCTCATACACACCCAGCCACCAATAAAACACTATGCTAGTTGTGAAATATAGATGTTTGATCATTTATCCTCATCCTGGGAGTGAAGAATCAGAGTGTAAGGCAGTGAGGCCACCCCTTGTCTGATGCTACTTAGACATGTTCTTATCTTGAGAGCCGGGATGATTAAAAGGACTCCAGCACAAACATGTTGTGCAGAGAAAGCCATTCAGCCCCCACCCTCCCAGCCCAAACAGGGCTAAACTGGTTTGCACTGGTCTGGTGAGGCACACAATGCTGTGAGGGGAAACCCAATGACGGTTAACCACATTCTTTTTCATGAGTAACTCTATTCCCTTCCAAATTGCTTGCAGTCTGCTGCGTCAGATTGCATAACAATACAGGCATAAAGGTGATTATCATGTCTATTTGATTTATGTGTTGACTTGAAAGGAATCTAATTCTTGATTATGTGACTCAATGATCTACACTATTCTTTACTATGGGAATCTACACCAAACGTCACAGGCATGAAGTCAAGAAAAACATTTTTTCTAGTGGATTTTTTTAAACCTTGCTGTCTCACAGCAGATGCTTCAATTCAAGTCAAAAAAATCAAGTTAAGTCATTTGATTTTTTAAAAATCCCAAATTAGAAGGTAGTTTCACCTTTATGCTGTAACCATACACCGCAGTTTTCTTAAGATTCCTGAAGATGGGCTTCCTTTACTTGTCATTTTCTTCATAGTTTGCCGCCTTACTGATCCTTGAGTGAAAAAAAGTCAACGCCACTATGATGCACCTAAGAATTCAACCTTAGGTTAATCTGCCATAATTAAACAGGATCATGTAAAGTACTTGCGTAATAAGGACAAACAAGGTATCCCATTTTGTATACAATTCAATTATTTATTTAGAAAAAAAATACAAAGGAACACATCATGAATGCAAATCATTGTGTAACAAAAGCACATTAGTGGCCACTAACGAGTAGTTTTCATACAACAATGTGATGCTGTGTGAGGCATGTAGCCAGGTTCTTCGGTACCAGAAAGTCGAAGATTGCAGTCTCGCACCACCATCAACGCAGTGATGTGCACCTGGTACATGGGGCTGCTTCACAGTCAGGCATCCAGAGGAATGCATTGATGAAATAAAGTCTCCGAAAAACGTGTGTGCCCTACATATTCCGCGCTCCATCCGCTCGAGGGAGGACTATCCGCTGTCACCGCTATGCGTCCATGAAGCAACCGCTGCCGCGTGTTGGCCCTCCACGGGGGCCGGCGCGTTCTCCTCCGCACCTACGGTCCTTCCCTGGGGAAAGGTGGGCCGCATCTCGGCGGTAACCCAGTTATACTGGGAGTGATTTCGCATTCGGCTCAGACACGGGTGGTGGGGAAAAAAACAAACTGTTCAAAGACAGTCAACGCATTTTGAGCAGCTGTCGCACCATGCCCGCAATCTGGAGAAACTTATCCTTCTTTCTTTGCTTCAACGCCATCAGGGCCCGAGCCGTCTGCTCCGGGTCCAGTGTGTAGGAGAAGATGCTCCTCACTCTCTCCTCCGCCTTCATGTCGCCAGTTTTCTGGAAGAGCCGCATGAGCGAGTCCTGGTTGACGTTCTCGAAAATGTTTGCGACGGCCTTCTTGCGGTGCACCGTGTCAAACTTGTTGCCATGAACAGAGGGGCTGACGCGGCGGCACTCAGAAGACACGTAGGACGACATTGTCTTTGTTTCTTCGTTGGATCTCGTGTGTTGCTCTGCCACAACTGTGCCCCCGCCCCCACCAACTCGATAAGGAGGAGTTGTTAGGTTGTGCACTCTGTGGCCCGAACGGCTTAAGGCTTGCGCGAGTGAGCGCCGGAGAGCAAAGTCCAGTATTTATAGTGCTGCGGTGGGAGGTCCGCTCTAACGGGAAGCGCTTCCAGCAGTGACATCAGCAGTCTTGATACACTGCAGATCTCCAAAGCAGCCTGTGCGAATCGGTCTGACTGATGAAACCGATGTATGGAGGACAGAAAATGAATTAAGTATAAATAAATAAATATATAAATGTATGAATAAATACAGCAATAAATGAATAAAAGCTTAAATGAATGAATAAATAAATATATAAATGCATGAATAAATACAGGAATAAATAAATAAAAGCTTAAATAAATGTATAAATAAATAAATACAGGAATAAATAAATACTTCAATAAATGTTTGAATAAATAAGAACAGGAATAAATAAATGCTTGAATACATGTATAAATAAATACAGAAATATATAAATATAAGTAATACCCAAACAGGACATCATTAAATAAGTCTATTTCTACATTTTTGTATTTCTTTAATTATTTATGTCTGTATTTATGTGTCGTTATATGAAAATGAGCTAGGGCGGTCCAAACCGCTGTCTAAAGCATGATTGGTTACAGGAGTGTGATCGCACCTGGTATGTTGTGCTCTACTACATCTGCAAATCTACTACAGTTGGCAAGCTTAATTAACTTAGAAGTCATTGTTCAGACGATTTAGAGCAGTGGTTGTCAACTGGTCTGGCTCAGGGACCCACCATCACCCCTTGATGACAAGCCACGATCCAAATCGAGGAACATTCTCAACATCTTCAATGTATTTGATGAAAAGATGGTGCAGTTTGAACCTGAGATAGTATGGAGACAGTAGTGTTACATGCTAGGTGTGTGGTTGTGTCTGTGTGTGGAGGGGGGTTGAAGGTGGGCCGGCCCCAACCCCGGTTGGTCCACCTGTGGTGCATAAAAGTCCCTTTCAAATAAAATTAAAGGATTTTAAAAAATACAAAATTAATTCAATTTGTTTTTCCCCAAGCAAAGGCTTTACGACCCACTAGTGGGTCACGACTAGGGGTGTCACGATAGCAAAAATTCAGTAGTCGGTGCCAATACCAGTAAAATAACACGATTCTCGATACCAATTTAGATACCACGCTAAAAAAAAGATTTCATGTACTTGAACTTGAAACATTGAAACATTGAAAATAAATTGGTAAGCTTGGCACATTTGGCAGCATCCTCGTTCAATGCCTGTTTTTTTTCAACCTGGCTTCCTCCCGTCCATCCTCTCTGACGCGTATAGTTGCAGTCAGGCCAGCCCAGCTATCGGTAGCCTATCTGAGAAAACTTTTTGGAAAAGACGGGCTACGGACAGACCAACTCTATTTGGGAGGGGATAACTTCCTCGCATGGTACATAGGTTGTACCATGCGAGGAAATTCTCCCCTCCCGTCTGCCGGCAAATCTGCCAGCAGGCCTGCCGGCAAGCTTGCCAGCACATCTGGCAGCAGATCGGCCTAGGGTGACCAGATGTCCGGATTTAAAATCGTTGAAAATCTGGACTGTCCGGCCGGACAGTCCAGATTTTCAACGCTCTGTCCAGCGTCCGGCGCAGCATCAAGCTGGACGCGTATTTGTCCTCCTTTTTGGAGTTGGCGATTGTGCCAGCGTTTCTTAGATTTGACTGTGAGACGCGGAGAAAAGCTGATGTTATCATATTTACAAAATGTGTATGGGCGGATCAGTAGATACATACTAATCCACCCATACACATATTCAAATACATACGTATTATTCATAGACAAAATAAATTGTGCGTGATTCTCTGTATTCTTATTATTACAAGTCCACCGTGATCATGTTCTACAATAATAATATGTAAGGTGTGCTTTCAACAAGTTTCTTAATAAACGTTAAGAACAGCAGGGCATGCTGCGGCTTTCACGATGTTCTCTCGCGGACACTGTTCAAATCCAGAAATCCAGAAAACACCCAGAAATCTTGGCGATCTGGAAGAACTCTCTCCCTACAAAACTAATATAATTAATATTGGGTTTAGAGGTTATGGTGATTTTTCTAAACTTGCAAAAAAACAAAAAGCCTGATCTAGATGTCTGGGGGACCTTCTGTCTTCTCTGTATTCTTATTATTAGAATACAGACAGTCATGTGACCAATCATGTTTAACAATGAGGTTTAGACCACCCATGCTCATTTGCATATGCAAATGAGTTAGGGTGGTCACAGAAATAAATAAATGAAGAAATACGTGTGGACACAGAAATACAGGCATGAATAAATTAAGAAATACAGAAATGTAGAAATAGATGTATTTAATGATGTCCTGTTTATGTATAACTTATAACTTATATTTATATATTCCTGTTTTTATTTATTCATACATTTATTTATTTATTCCTGTATTTATTTATACATTCATTTAAGTATTTATTTATCCCTGTATTTATTCATGCATTAATTTATTCATACGTATTCATAAGTAGGTTGAAACGTATGGACCTCAACCAACTTGGATTGTGTGCCTCTCACTCTTCTTCTAGACTCTGGGACCTTGATTTTTTAATTAATTGCAAAATGTATACTTTCATCTGAACAGAGGACTTTGGACCGATGAGTAACAGTTCAGACCTGTTTCTCCTCAGTCCAGGTAGATACTTTTGACGTCTCTGCTTCAGGAGTAGCTTGGTGGCTCTTAAAACCCTAACTGTCCTTGTGAATCTCCCCCAGGTCCTTGAATGGGCTTTGATTCACAATCTTCACAAGGCTGCAGCTATCCCTGTTGCTCGTGCACCTTTTTCAATGACACTTTTACCTTCCACTCAACTTTCCATTAATAAGTTTGGATATCTTTCCATTAATAAGTTTGGATATCGCACTCTGAACAGCCAGCTTCTCTTTTCTTGCATTGTGGCTTACCCTCCTTATGGAAAGGGTCAATGACTATCTTCTGGAAAAAATACTGTATTAGGTCAGCAGTCTTCCCCATGATGGCGTAACCTACTCAACCAGACTAAGAGACCATTTCAAGGCTCAGGAAACCTTTGCAGGTTTTGAGTTAAATGCTGATTTAAGTGTGACACCATGAGTCTACAATATTGAATTTATTCACACTATTCTAATTTTCGGAGATACTGAATTTGGGTTTCTATTCGCTGAATAATTATTGATGTATGATTGATGTGTTATTGTAGGCAAGGTGTCACAGTTCAGCTATCATTCTCACCTGCCCACTCTGCTGCACTCAGCAGAGTGGGCAACTTTAACTTCAGCTAAAGAATTAAGCTCCTTTAGCTGCAGTTAAAATTTAGGTTAACGTTTCTGTTTTGGCTTTGAGGTGGGAGTTAATGAGTTCTGCTTACAAGCCGAGGTGACCCGTGGCCCATGTCGTCCAGCTGATCTGTGTTGATAAGACTGTAAGGCGTTCCCCCTTGAGAGGCAACTCTCGTGATAAACAACACCAAGGCCCAATCCCAATCTCCACCCTAAACCCTCAAGCCCTGAACCCTCAGGGACTCACTGACGTCAGCTGCTGAGTGGTTGAGTGTGAGAGTCTGTGAGGGCTTGAGCTGGTGTAAATATGAATGGGACAGCACTTTACTGCAACATCACGTGACTACATTAAAAATATTGTCTATGTATTTATTTTATTCTTTTTATTCACTGGTTCAAACGTCTTCCTCATAAGATGAGAAGTCATTTTATATTATTTATTCAATCGTTTTTGTCAAAATAAAATGTTTGATAAATATGCAGAAAAAAAATATATATTCTATTTGCATTCCTCTAATTCATGTGTTCTTATGTTCCATAATGTTCTAAAGGTATTTTATCGGGCTAAATGCCCACATGCCTCTTTGTTTACCTTTTTTTTTCCTACGTCTCCATTGTGTTAAACCTCGCGTTGCAATGCATTGTGGGTAATTCCCTTAGGCAAAGTCAGCATCTAATGTTGACATACGGAAAGGGTTCATAAAGGGCTCAAAATGTCCGCCACAGAGCCCTCAGGCACTCCACGATGTAACACTGGGACACCCCTAAACCCTCAAGGACTTCGCGGGAGCGCGCCTCAAAGTCCGTGAGTCCGTTAGGGTGGAGATTGGGATTGGGCCCAAGTGTCAGTCTCATGGTGGTGTAACTCTCATGCTCTCCTGAAAAAGCTGTCCCTTTTACAAGTGTGACAACAGCCCTTATATGGAATCAAAGTTGTGTAGGCAATGGCCAGGAGTGGGAAGTGCATTGTTTCCCTCCAGAAGTCTACACAATGAAGTCCATGCACAGTATGCCCGGCATGTGGCATTGACTTTTTATGCTGAGTCGAACAATGAAGCAAAGATCCTCTCCGAGAGTGAGGTGAAACAATACCCAGTTTCTCACTGACAGCATTTCCCCTAGGCACGTCAGTCTCTTTTAAAGTGGTTATAACTGAAGAGAGACAAAGAAAACGTGTCGGCTGGTGTAAATCACATATTTATGACTACAAAGTTGTCCCTGCTGCATGAGAGACAAGTAACTTGAGCCTGCAGGGCAAATTATACTCTTGCAACTACAACTGTGGCTGGCCGCACAGTTGGATTGACGGACTCGTTTTGGTTTATAGTTCCCTTGTGTTTTCCATACGCTAGAACAGTAGGTGGCGCAACGACCGTAGAGTCGACCTGCACACCTACGTTCACCGATATCTCCCTCCAGGAATTCACCGCCATCTGTGGTCCTTATACTCCGTCAGACGGGTTATGCTCATATTTGCAGACCTCTTCAGCCAAACGTTTTTCAACGGAATCTATTGTTCGTGTTTCTACTGTGGCTTTTAAAAACAGCGGTATTATGCTATGAAACCGGAAATGCGAGACTCAGAAAGGATGTGGTTAGCGGTCCAATCACAATCTTGCGGGCTGCGTACGACTCGCGTAGCTTTGACGGATAGTCAGAAATTTCGGGTGACGCACGCAAGATGGTCGATTTGACCACGCAAGGGCGGCCATGCGTATCTCGCGTCTCTGCGTAAAACCCGAGTATAAATCAGCCTTTAACCTCATTCTCCTGTCCACACCAAGCATTAAAACTTATCATAACAAAAGAAATGATAAGTTTAACCAAGGGGACAACATTCTGTCATCTTTGAGAGAGTAGATTCACTTCATGTCTCTTTAAAGTTAAGTTTCTTTGTGCAGATGTTTAACCTTTGACTTTGAAAAGAAAAGGAGGTAGAGGTGAGAAGTTTTAAAAGTCCTATTGATTAGGTAACCCAGTCGATCTAGACTAATTTGGTTAAGATTACTTCTTTACGATTGTACTGTACTGTACTGTACACACATACAAAGCTGTACACATTCACCATGGAAATAACCACTAGTTCTGCTTTATACTTGTCAAACGCTTTTTCGCAACCTATCGCATTGGTAAATTGACTTTGCATGTAATCTACTCATGCGTCAAATTCGCAATGCAGAATCTGTTGCTGGCAGCCGACACCAAGCATGTCTGTCTGGCAAGTGGTAGCATGCTGATGTAGCAGGAAGGAAACTTAATTTGGGGAGAGTGAGCCTCTCAGGAAAAAGGGCTTGTGGGTGGTATGTATTTTTAGAGAATTTGTTGCATTATCAAGGGCTTTTTGAGAGATGTGGCGCCCAGTTGAGCCAACTAGACCTTGCAACATGCTAATTGGGTCGGACTAGGTTTATTTGAAGTACATCATTGAACCAGCATTAAATATCAGACACAACTTTTGGTGTGTGTGTGTGTGTGTGTGTGTGTGTGTGTGTGTGGTGTGTGTGTGTGTGTGTGTGTGTGTGTGTGTGTGTGTGTGTGTGTGTGTGTGTGTGTGTGTGTGTTTGTTTGTGTGTTTTATTCCTTTTTTCAGTGATATAAGCAAAATCATGGTCAAAAACAGGCTAAGGATCAAGTCATAGTTCATACTTGAGCATGGACACCCAGGCCCAGATACACTGTTACAGTTTATCACTCGCTGAGCCGACTGACTAGCATTCCACAGTAAAGTGTTCTTCACCCTTGTGTGAGGTAACACGAGATGCACTGCTGGTGACAGCTTAGCAGGAGCTCAGATATCTCACTGTCTCCATGGTAATACAGTGGGGGCAACAAGAGACTTAATGCGTGGAGGTGGAGGTACAGGGAGGATACTGCTAGTTGTCACCATAACACTGCAATCAACAAACAAGCAGCGACTCAGTGTTAAGGCCATGTTACATCCTGTTATACTGAATTCAAAAACCATCTAAATGGAGCCTGGGTGACCTGGAAGTGGAAACGGTGATAGTATAATTATGTTGTATTTAATATTCCAGAATCAAGGGTTTATTGTCA
This sequence comes from Clinocottus analis, assembly GCF_023055335.1. Classification (NCBI taxonomy): domain Eukaryota; kingdom Metazoa; phylum Chordata; class Actinopteri; order Perciformes; family Cottidae; genus Clinocottus; species Clinocottus analis. Next base: position 2,381,648 of record NW_027176229.1, on the reverse strand, counting down.
TCTGTATGCTCTCTATGCACAAACACACTGTTCATTTAAATTCTGTATTTTACAAACCAAACTAAACTCTAAGTTCATATTCTCCTAACATTTTAAAGCGGTTCATCTGAGGATGGAGGCGATTTTACCAGAGGTAACCAGTATCATGAGAAGATAATTTAGGCAAGAAAATAATTTGTCAAAAAATTAGGGTAATTGTTTTAGAATGTATTACAGAGCTACCAACTCTCATGGTTTCGACGTATGACACATGCTTTTTTCATGTTTTCACACTCTCACGCCACACAACCAATATCTCGCCGCAAAAAAAATTCTGAGGCGCGTTCGTTCCTTTTCAAACTCCCCGACGATAGATGGCGCTAAGGAGCGCATCTGTAAACCTATTCGCTCCACCCAACCGTCGACAAAATCTCATGCCAAGGTTTTTTGAAAAGTAAGTTGGCAGCTCTGTGGTAATCAAGTATATTTGTTTTAGTTGGTGAATTCACAGACACTGGGACGTTTCCAGCACAACCAGTCTAGTCTAGACAATTACGTACATGGACAGATGTGAGATGGTCAAATATGCTGTCCCCACATTAAGTTAAGAACAGCAAAGAGCCACTTAATTTGATGGGGTTCTTTGCTGACTCCCGGTAATGCTGCTTGCAGCGTTGTTGTTCGGAGTGGGCTGAAGAGTTTGGTTGTAACGTTATATCCAGCAACAAAAATGAAATGCAGTTTAGATTCCAAGGCCTATAAAAGCCTGCTGAAGCGCTACACATGATGGAAACAATACACCTCCAAGTGCAACATTCACACTCACATACGGGAGATTCCTTCCTTTAAATCGATAGGAGCGAGTTAAAAAAACTGACTTTAAATACATGTTCAAATTACATATGTGGCATGCACCAGTAATGAAACAAAACTAGACATATTAAAAAAAAGTCGATCAACTGGAAATTTTGTGATATTAGGGAAGTTTAATGTAAATCGGGTGAGGCACAGAGCTCGGCTAGTTTCAGCTTTAGGCTGGTTTAAACTGGTCTGTCAGTAGAAGAAATGAGTCATGTGGATGAGTTAACTCACCACTAGGTATTGTGTATTACAGTAACTTTGGCAGACAACAGAGTAAGCTGCTAAGAAGAATGGGAAAAACAAAGTCAATCTATTGTTTGATCATCGGCCACTAGATCTCACATGAAAGGTGTTATAGAACATGTGACGGTGACAACATAGAGGAACAGGTGTGGGTAGTGAAGGGATAATGGAGGACAACAAGAAATTAGACAAACAGTCACTCCTATTTTTTTTATAGCATTCGCAAACACTCAGCATGCAGACACTGTAAAACTTATACAGGGTGCACTTTTGCATTGAAGTACAGGGCCGCCGATTTTCAGTGCATGTTTTCCAGTGGGAAGGAATGCAGGGCAGGCATCGTAGTCCAGTTTGGGCAGCAGCATGTGGCTTCAATAAATAACAGCCGTGTGTAGGCCAATGCAGCTGAAGACTTTATTTTCGACACCCCTCCAGTCAAGATCGAGTGAAAATATGAAGAAAACATCACATATATTCATCATATATTTTGTTTTGACTGATACTATATTTTGTTTTGAATATTCAGACTGTCAAACTCTTGTGTTGCATACAACAAAATAAAAAATATGCATATATTTATGAATAGAAACGATCTAAGGCTCCTTAGATCAATTCGGGTTCACCCCTGGATTATAATTATTGGAAATCAGCAGTCTGATTGACCAGCAGAGTGGAATCAACTGCACTGTCCCTGGCAGGTCTCCATCAGCCTCATAATTTACATTGTACTTTGTGTGTATTCAATTGAGTCCCATTTTTCCACAGATGCTCAGCCAAGCCATTTGTCTTTTCAATGCCTGCCATCCAGCAGCAACATCAGACATCATGTAGTCTACTTTTGAACTGACAAATGTGTTGCCTCCAGTATCAAATACAATTTTACATGATTTAAAGACTCATGTTGAGACCAAATTATTGGTTGTGATAGACCTGATGTGTAACAGCCTGTTAGGTTTTGAAATTAACAGAGTGCTCTGGTGGAGATGTTGTAAAGTGCATGTCTATCGATCAATCGATCTATCTACTCTCAACTATATCATAAGGATACAAACAGCATGATTGCTGCCATTGTCACTGAGGGAAATAATTACAATCAAGAAATATTTCTAAATAATCAATTATTTAACAAATGTCCATAATTGTAAAATATGTCCCTATCCTTAATAATCACATTGCTATGAATTGTGGGTAATTCCTGTCGGCAAAGTTGGCATCTATTGCTGACTTACGAAAGGTCGCTCAGGTTCACTGCACTTTGAGCTCAAATGGTGCCAAATGTGCCATAAAATATAAAAAATAAACATGACATGTAAATATGAAAAGACAATGAAGTGACCAAAAGGGGGTCAAATTGTCTGTCAGAGAGCCCTCTAGCACTCGACACGCGCGCCTCAAAATCTGTGAGTCGTTAAGGGTATAGAGTGGGCCTTCCTTTCTCCTCCAATATGTTCTTCATGTTGTGTTCTCACCAAACGTGGCGCGAATTTGATGCGCGATCATGTAAAGTCAATGCAAAGACGCAGCGCTGGGCGAAAAAGCGTTTTATTCGCCCGTCAAATTGTCTGTCAGAGAGCCCTCTACCACTCGACACGCGCGCCTCAAAATCTGTGAGTCGTTAAGGGTTATAGAGTGGGCCTTCCTTTCTCCTCCAATATGTTCTTCATGTTGTGTTCTCACCAAACGTGGCGCGAATTTGACGCGCGACCATGTAAAGTCAATGCAAAGACGCAGCGCTGGGCGAAAAAGCGTTTTATTCGCCCGTTTGACAGGGGCGAAACGAGCGTTTGAGTACAAATATTCCAACTCCGTTGAAAAAATCGGAGAGTCAAAGCCGCGTCAGCCAATCAGCGTTGAGAAGCTCTGCCCGTCGCCGTCACTGAATTGTGGCTTTACAAAGTGTGGCTTCATATTAACGAGGTGTGACTTCATGATGACGGGGGTGTGGCTTTACGTTTCACGTTAACCGGGTGTGATTTCACGTCAATGGTGTGTGAAAATATCATAGAATTTGTTGTTCCGAAGTTCTGAGATTGTATGCTATTTTCATGAATCCTGAAGCTTTCATTACTATACTGCCCGAAAGCTGCATTTACTCATTTTATGCTCTTAAACGGCGTTTCAGACTGAACAGAGTTAAAAACTAGATTTTCATAAGGAATTCATTTTTTTTACTTTTCCATCAAGAAAGTGTCTCAGAACATCAGAACTACAAATTGTATGACGTTTCATGAATACCTGAAGCTTTCATCACTATACTGCCCGTAAGCTGCATTTACTCATTTTTATGCTCTTAAACGGCGATTCAGACTGAACAGAGTTGAAAACTAGATTTTCATACGGAAATCTTTTTTTTTACTTTTCCATCAAGAGTCTCATAACATCGGAACTACAAATTGTATGAGGTTTTCATGAATACCTGAAGCTGCCCGTAAGCTTCATTTACTCGTTTTTATGCTCTTAAACGGCGATTCAGACTGAACAGAGTTGAAAACTAGATTTTCATACGAAATCTTTTTTTTTTACTTTTCCATCAAGAAAGTGTCTCAGAACATCGGAACTACAAATTGTATGAGGTTTTCATGAATACCTGAAGCTTTCATCACTATACTGCCCGTAAGCTAAATTTACTCATTTTTATGCTCTTAAAAGGCGATTTAGATGAACAGAGTTGAAAACTAGATTATCATACGTAAATCTTTTTTTTAACTTTTCCATCAAGAAAGTGTCTCAGAACATCGGAACTACAAATTGTATGAGGTTTTCATGAATACCTGAAGCTTTCATCACTATACTGCCCGTAAGCTAAATTTACTCGTTTTTATGCTCTTAACCCTCCTGTTGCCTTCTGGGTCAAAAAGACCCACGTTCGAGTGTTTATGTATTTGAGTGCTCCGCGGTGTACGTCGCCTTCGGGTAGGTGCGCCCGTAGTAAGCGTGCCGATCCAGAAACGTGTCGCGGAGGGAGAGAGGGGGGTGGGGGCGCCAAACGGGCGAACCGACGATCGGATTCGGTAGCGGCGGCGGCGGCGGCCCGCCCCTCGGGCAAACGTCGTCAAAGGCCCGGTCCCGGTCCGGGTCGCGGTCTCTCTCTCGATCGACACTGTCGGACGCGACTCTCCACGCTCTCAGCAGCGGCGCTTGGTCGGCCCTTTGCGGAAACATCACCCGTCGCCTGGCTTCTCGAGCGGGAGCGTAATCGTCCCAGGCCGGCACGGTCGCGGCCAGAGCCCATTCGATCGGCCTGGACGGGATCACGTTCCAGCCGTTCGACCCGCCCCGCGCTTCTCGTTCTATGAAAGGGGTGTACTTATACGCTGTATTTATACACAATTTATTCACATCTGCATAATCCCGCGGTCGGCTTCGTTGGTGCGCTCGCGCTGATCGAAGGCTCTTTAGCCAAGACGCGTGACGCCATTTCGTACGTGTCCAGATTGTAAAGCCCTCTGAGCCGTTTACAAAAAAAAAAGAAAATAATAATAATAATGTGTATTTGTTATTCTGAGCTATTAAAATAAACTGAATTGATTCAAATTGAAATGACGTGTCACAAGTTATGTGCGAAAAAGGACACTATGTCCTTATACGCTGTATTTATACACAATTTATTCACATCTGCGTAATCCCGCGGTCAGCCTCGTTGGTGTGCTCGCGCTGATCGAAGGCTCTTTAACAAAGAGGAATGAGTGCGAGGAATGAGTGAGGACAACACGAGGTTAACGGCGTTTCAGACTGAACAGAGTTGAAAACTAGATTTTCTTAAAGAATTCATTTTTTTTTACTTTTCCATAAAGAAAGTGTCTCAGAACATTGGAACTACAAATTGTATGACGTTTTCATGAATACCTGAAGCTTTCATCACGATACTGCCCGTAAACTTCATTTACTCATTTTTATGCTCTTAAACGGCAATTCAGACTGAACAGAGTTGAAAACTAGATTTTCATACGAAATCTTTTTTTTAACTTTTCCATCAAGAAAGTGTCTCAGAACATCGGAACAACAAATTGTATGACGTTTTCATGAATACCTGAAGCTTTCATCACGATACTGCCCGTAAGCTTCATTTACTCATTTTTATGCTCTTAAACGGCGTTTCAGACTGAACAGAGTTGAAAACTAGATTTTCTTAAAGAATTCATTTTTTTTACTTTTCCATCAAGAAAGTGTCTCAGAACATCGGAACAACAAATATGAGGTTTTCATGAATACCTGAAGCTTTCATCACTATACTGCTCGTAAACTGCATTTACTCATTTTTATGCTCTTAAACGGCGTTTCAGACTGAACAGAGTTGAAAACTAGATTTTCATAAAGAATTCATTTTTTTTACTTTTCCATAAAGAAAGTGTCTCAGAACATCGAAACTACAAATTGTATGAGGTTTTCATGAATACCTAAAGCTTTCATCACGATACTGTCCGCAAGCTTGATTTACTCATCTTTATGCTCTTAAACGGCGATTCAGACTGAACAGAGTTGAAAACTAGATTTTCATACGAAATCTTTTTTTTAAAACTTTTTCATCAAGAAAGTGTCTCAGAACATCGGAACAACAAATTGTATGACGTTTTCATGAATACCTGAAGCTTTCATCACGATACTGCCCGTAAGCTTCATTTACTCATTTTTATGCTCTTAAACGGCGTTTCAGACTGAACAGAGTTGAAAACTAGATTTTCTTAAAGAATTCATTTTTTTTACTTTTCCATCAAGAAAGTGTCTCAGAACATCGGAACAACAAATATGAGGTTTTCATGAATACCTGAAGCTTTCATCACTATACTGCTCGTAAACTGCATTTACTCATTTTTATGCTCTTAAACGGCGTTTCAGACTGAACAGAGTTGAAAACTAGATTTTCTTAAATAATTCATTTTTTTTAACTTTTCCATCAAGAAAGTGTCTCAGAAAATCGGAACTACAAATTGTGTGATGTTTTCATGAATACCTGAAGCTTTCATCACTATACTGCTCGTAAGCTGCATTTACTCATTTGTATGCTCTTAAACGGCGTTTCAGACTGAACAGAGTTGAAAACTAGATTTTCTTAAAGAATTCATTTTTTTTTACTTTTCCATCAAGAAAGTGTCTCAGAACATCGGAACTACAAATTGTGTGATGTTTTCATGAATACCTGAAGCTTTCATCACTATACTGCTCGTAAGCTGCATTTACTCATTTTTATGCTCTTAAACGGCGTTTCAGACTGAACAGAGTTGAAAACTAGATTTTCTTAAAGAATTCATTTTTTTTTACTTTTCCATCAAGAAAGTGTCTCAGAACATCGGAACTACAAATTGTGTGATGTTTTCATGAATACCTGAAGCTTTCATCACTATACTGCTCGTAAGCTGCATTTACTCATTTTTATGCTCTTAAACGGCGTTTCAGACTGAACAGCGTTGAAAACTAGATTTTCATTAGGAATTCATTTTTTTTTAACTTTTCCATCAAGAAAGTGTCTCAGAACATCGGAACAACAAATTAAATTGTATGACGTTTTCATGAATACCTGAAGCTTTCATCACGATACTGCCCGTAAGCTTCATTTACTCATTTTTATGCTCTTAAACGGCGTTTCAGACTGAACAGAGTTGAAAACTAGATTTTCTTAAAGAATTCATTTTTTTTACTTTTCCATCAAGAAAGTGTCTCAGAACATCGGAACAACAAATATGAGGTTTTCATGAATACCTGAAGCTTTCATCACTATACTGCTCGTAAACTGCATTTACTCATTTTTATGCTCTTAAACGGCGTTTCAGACTGAACAGAGTTGAAAACTAGATTTTCATAAAGAATTCATTTTTTTTACTTTTCCATAAAGAAAGTGTCTCAGAACATCGAAACTACAAATTGTATGAGGTTTTCATGAATACCTAAAGCTTTCATCACGATACTGTCCGCAAGCTTGATTTACTCATCTTTATGCTCTTAAACGGCGATTCAGACTGAACAGAGTTGAAAACTAGATTTTCATACGAAATCTTTTTTTTAAAACTTTTTCATCAAGAAAGTGTCTCAGAACATCGGAACAACAAATTGTATGACGTTTTCATGAATACCTGAAGCTTTCATCACGATACTGCCCGTAAGCTTCATTTACTCATTTTTATGCTCTTAAACGGCGTTTCAGACTGAACAGAGTTGAAAACTAGATTTTCTTAAAGAATTCATTTTTTTTACTTTTCCATCAAGAAAGTGTCTCAGAACATCGGAACTACAAATTGTGTGATGTTTTCATGAATACCTGAAGCTTTCATCACTATACTGCTCGTAAGCTGCATTTACTCATTTTTATGCTCTTAAACGGCGTTTCAGACTGAACAGCGTTGAAAACTAGATTTTCATTAGGAATTCATTTTTTTTTAACTTTTCCATCAAGAAAGTGTCTCAGAACATCGGAACAACAAATTAAATTGTATGACGTTTTCATGAATACCTGAAGCTTTCATCACGATACTGCCCGTAAGCTTCATTTACTCATTTTTATGCTCTTAAACGGCGTTTCAGACTGAACAGAGTTGAAAACTAGATTTTCTTAAAGAATTCATTTTTTTTTTACTTTTCCTTCAAGAAAGTGTCTCAGAACATCGGAACTACAAATATGAGGTTTTCATGAATACCTGAAGCTTTCATCACTATACTGCTCGTAAGCTGCATTTACTTATTTTTATGCTCTTAAACGGCGATTCAGACTGAATAGAGTTGAAAACTAGATTTTCATAATGAATTCATTTGTTTTTACTTTTCAATCAAGAAAGTGTCTCAGAACATCGGAACTAGAAATATTATGAGGTTTTCATGAATACCTGAAGCTTTCATCACGATACTGTCCGTAAGATTGATTTACTCATTTTTATGCTCTTAAACGGCGATTCAGACTGAACAGAGTTGAAAACTAGATTTTCATGCGAAATCTTTTTTTTTACTTTTCCATCAAGAAAGTGTCTCAGAACATCGGAACTACAAATTGTGTGATGTTTTCATGAATACCTGAAGCTTTCATCACTATACTGCTCGTAAGCTGCATTTACTCATTTTTATGCTCTTAAACGGCGTTTCAGACTGAACAGAGTTGAAAACTAGATTTTCATTAGGAATTCTTTTTTTTTTAACTTTTCCATCAAGAAAGTGTCTCAGAACATCGGAACAACAAATTAAATTGTATGACGTTTTCATGAATACCTGAAGCTTTCATCACGATACTGCCCGTAAGCTTCATTTACTCATTTTTATGCTCTTAAACGGCGTTTCAGACTGAACAGAGTTGAAAACTAGATTTTCTTAAAGAATTCATTTTTTTTTTACTTTTCCTTCAAGAAAGTGTCTCAGAACATCGGAACTACAAATATGAGGTTTTCATGAATACCTGAAGCTTTCATCACTATACTGCTCGTAAGCTGCATTTACTTATTTTTATGCTCTTAAACGGCGATTCAGACTGAATAGAGTTGAAAACTAGATTTTCATAATGAATTCATTTGTTTTTACTTTTCAATCAAGAAAGTGTCTCAGAACATCGGAACTACAAATATTATGAGGTTTTCATGAATACCTGAAGCTTTCATCACGATACTGTCCGTAAGATTGATTTACTCATTTTTATGCTCTTAAACGGCGTTTCAGACTGAACAGAGTTGAAAACTAGATTTTCATACGAAATCTTTTTTTTAAACTTTTCCATCAAGAAAGTGTCTCAGAACATCGGAACTACAAATATTATGAGGTTTTCATGAATACCTGAAGCTTTCATCACTATACTGCGCGTAAGGTGCATTTACTCATTTTTATGCTCTTAAACGGCGTTTCAGACTGAACAGAGTTGAAAACTAGATTTTCATTGGGAATTCATTTTTTTTAACTTTTCCATCAAGAAAGTGTCTCAGAACATCGGAACTACAAATATGAGGTTTTCATGAATACCTGAAGCTTTCATCACGATACTGCCCGTAAGCTTCATTTACTCATTTTTATGCTCTTAAACGGCGTTTCAGACTGAACAGAGTTGAAAACTAGATTTTCTTAAAGAATTCATTTTTTTTTTACTTTTCCTTCAAGAAAGTGTCTCAGAACATCGGAACTACAAATATGAGGTTTTCATGAATACCTGAAGCTTTCATCACTATACTGCTCGTAAGCTGCATTTACTTATTTTTATGCTCTTAAACGGCGATTCAGACTGAATAGAGTTGAAAACTAGATTTTCATAATGAATTCATTTGTTTTTACTTTTCAATCAAGAAAGTGTCTCAGAACATCGGAACTACAAATATTATGAGGTTTTCATGAATACCTGAAGCTTTCATCACGATACTGTCCGTAAGATTGATTTACTCATTTGTATGCTCTTAAACGGCGATTCAGACTGAACAGAGTTGAAAACTAGATTTTCATGCGAAATCTTTTTTTTTACTTTTCCATCAAGAAAGTGTCTCAGAACATCGGAACTACAAATTGTGTGATGTTTTCATGAATACCTGAAGCTTTCATCACTATACTGCTCGTAAGCTGCATTTACTCATTTTTATGCTCTTAAACGGCGTTTCAGACTGAACAGAGTTGAAAACTAGATTTTCTTAAAGAATTCATTTTTTTTTACTTTTCCATCAAGAAAGTGTCTCAGAACATCGGAACTACAAATTGTGTGATGTTTTCATGAATACCTGAAGCTTTCATCACTATACTGCTCGTAAGCTGCATTTACTCATTTTTATGCTCTTAAACGGCGTTTCAGACTGAACAGAGTTGAAAACTAGATTTTCATTAGGAATTCTTTTTTTTTTAACTTTTCCATCAAGAAAGTGTCTCAGAACATCGGAACAACAAATTAAATTGTATGACGTTTTCATGAATACCTGAAGCTTTCATCACGATACTGCCCGTAAGCTTCATTTACTCATTTTTATGCTCTTAAACGGCGTTTCAGACTGAACAGAGTTGAAAACTAGATTTTCTTAAAGAATTCATTTTTTTTTTACTTTTCCTTCAAGAAAGTGTCTCAGAACATCGGAACTACAAATATGAGGTTTTCATGAATACCTGAAGCTTTCATCACTATACTGCTCGTAAGCTGCATTTACTTATTTTTATGCTCTTAAACGGCGATTCAGACTGAATAGAGTTGAAAACTAGATTTTCATAATGAATTCATTTGTTTTTACTTTTCAATCAAGAAAGTGTCTCAGAACATCGGAACTACAAATATTATGAGGTTTTCATGAATACCTGAAGCTTTCATCACGATACTGTCCGTAAGATTGATTTACTCATTTGTATGCTCTTAAACGGCGATTCAGACTGAACAGAGTTGAAAACTAGATTTTCATGCGAAATCTTTTTTTTTACTTTTCCATCAAGAAAGTGTCTCAGAACATCGGAACTACAAATTGTGTGATGTTTTCATGAATACCTGAAGCTTTCATCACTATACTGCTCGTAAGCTGCATTTACTCATTTTTATGCTCTTAAACGGCGTTTCAGACTGAACAGAGTTGAAAACTAGATTTTCTTAAAGAATTCATTTTTTTTTACTTTTCCATCAAGAAAGTGTCTCAGAACATCGGAACTACAAATTGTGTGATGTTTTCATGAATACCTGAAGCTTTCATCACTATACTGCTCGTAAGCTGCATTTACTCATTTTTATGCTCTTAAACGGCGTTTCAGACTGAACAGAGTTGAAAACTAAATTTTCATACGAAATCTTTTTTTTAACTTTTCCATAAAGAAAGTGTCTCAGAACATCGAAACTACAATTGTATGAGGTTTTCATGAATACCTGAAGCTTTCATCACGATACTGCCCGTAAGCTTCATTTACTCATTTTTATGCTCTTAAACGGCGTTTCAGACTGAACAGAGTTGAAAACTAGATTTTCTTAAAGAATTCATTTTTTTTTTACTTTTCCTTCAAGAAAGTGTCTCAGAACATCGGAACTAGAAATATGAGGTTTTCATGAATACCTGAAGCTTTCATCACTATACTGCTCGTAAGCTGCATTTACTTATTTTTATGCTCTTAAACGGCGATTCAGACTGAATAGAGTTGAAAACTAGATTTTCATTAGGAATTCATTTTTTTTTAACTTTTCCATCAAGAAAGTGTCTCAGAACATCGGAACTACAAATTGTGTGATGTTTTCATGAATACCTGAAGCTTTCATCACTATACTGCTCGTAAGCTGCATTTACTCATTTTTATGCTCTTAAACGGCGTTTCAGACTGAACAGAGTTGAAAACTAGATTTTCATAATGAATTCATTTGTTTTTACTTTTCAATCAAGAAAGTGTCTCAGAACATCGGAACTACAAATATTATGAGGTTTTCATGAATACCTGAAGCTTTCATCACGATACTGTCCGTAAGATTGATTTACTCATTTTTATGCTCTTAAACGGCGATTCAGACTGAACAGAGTTGAAAACTAGATTTTCATGCGAAATCTTTTTTTTTACTTTTCCATCAAGAAAGTGTCTCAGAACATCGGAACTACAAATTGTGTGATGTTTTCATGAATACCTGAAGCTTTCATCACTATACTGCTCGTAAGCTGCATTTACTCATTTTTATGCTCTTAAACGGCGTTTCAGACTGAACAGAGTTGAAAACTAGATTTTCATTAGGAATTCTTTTTTTTTTTAACTTTTCCATCAAGAAAGTGTCTCAGAACATCGGAACAACAAATTAAATTGTATGACGTTTTCATGAATACCTGAAGCTTTCATCACGATACTGCCCGTAAGCTTCATTTACTCATTTTTATGCTCTTAAACGGCGTTTCAGACTGAACAGAGTTGAAAACTAGATTTTCTTAAAGAATTCATTTTTTTTTTACTTTTCCTTCAAGAAAGTGTCTCAGAACATCGGAACTACAAATATGAGGTTTTCATGAATACCTGAAGCTTTCATCACTATACTGCTCGTAAGCTGCATTTACTTATTTTTATGCTCTTAAACGGCGATTCAGACTGAATAGAGTTGAAAACTAGATTTTCATAATGAATTCATTTGTTTTTACTTTTCAATCAAGAAAGTGTCTCAGAACATCGGAACTACAAATATTATGAGGTTTTCATGAATACCTGAAGCTTTCATCACGATACTGTCCGTAAGATTGATTTACTCATTTGTATGCTCTTAAACGGCGATTCAGACTGAACAGAGTTGAAAACTAGATTTTCATGCGAAATCTTTTTTTTTACTTTTCCATCAAGAAAGTGTCTCAGAACATCGGAACTACAAATTGTGTGATGTTTTCATGAATACCTGAAGCTTTCATCACTATACTGCTCGTAAGCTGCATTTACTCATTTTTATGCTCTTAAACGGCGTTTCAGACTGAACAGAGTTGAAAACTAGATTTTCTTAAAGAATTCATTTTTTTTTACTTTTCCATCAAGAAAGTGTCTCAGAACATCGGAACTACAAATTGTGTGATGTTTTCATGAATACCTGAAGCTTTCATCACTATACTGCTCGTAAGCTGCATTTACTCATTTTTATGCTCTTAAACGGCGTTTCAGACTGAACAGAGTTGAAAACTAAATTTTCATACGAAATCTTTTTTTTAACTTTTCCATAAAGAAAGTGTCTCAGAACATCGAAACTACAATTGTATGAGGTTTTCATGAATACCTGAAGCTTTCATCACGATACTGTCCGTAAGCTTGATTTACTCATTTTTATGCTCTTAAACGGCGATTCAGACTGAACAGAGTTGAAAACTAGATTTTCATACGAAATCTTTTTTTTAAACTTTTCCATCAAGAAAGTGTCTCAGAACATCGGAACTACAAATATTATGAGGTTTTCATGAATACCTGAAGCTTTCATCACTATACTGCGCGTAAGGTGCATTTACTCATTTTTATGCTCTTAAACGGCGTTTCAGACTGAACAGAGTTGAAAACTAGATTTTCTTAAAGAATTCATTTTTTTTTAACTTTTCCATAAAGAAAGTGTCTCAGAACATCGGAACTACAAATATGAGGTTTTCATGAATACCTGAAGCTTTCATCACTATACTGCGCGTAAGGTGCATTTACTCATTTTTATGCTCTTAAACGGCGTTTCAGACTGAACAGAGTTGAAAACTAGATTTTCATTGGGAATTCATTTTTTTTAACTTTTCCATCAAGAAAGTTTCTCAGAACATCGGAACTACAAATATGAGGTTTTCATGAATACCTGAAGCTTTCATCACGATACTGTCCGTAAGCTTGATTTACTCATTTTTATGCTCTTAAACGGCGATTCAGACTGAACAGAGTTGAAAACTAGATTTTCATACGAAATCTTTTTTTTAAACTTTTCCATCAAGAAAGTGTCTCAGAACATCGGAACTACAAATTGTATGACGTTTTCATGAATACCTGAAGCTTACATCACTATACTGCCCGTAAGCTGCATTTACTCATTTTTATGCTCTTTAACGGCGATTCAGACTGAACAGTGTTGAAAACAAGATTTTCTTAAAGAATTCATTTTTTTTACTTTTCCATAAAGAAAGTTTCTCAGAACATCGGAACTACAAATTGTATGAGGTTTTCATGAATACATGAAGCTTTAATCACTATACTGCCCGTAAGATGCATTTACTCATTTTTATGCTCTTAAACGGCGATTCAGACTGAACAGAGTTGAAAACTAGATTTTCATACGGGAATCTCTTTTTTTACTTTTCCATCAAGATAGTGTCTCAGAACATCGGAACTACACATTGTATGAGGTTTTCATGAATACCTGAAGCTTTCATCACTATACTGCCCGTACGCTAAATTTACTCGTTTTTATGCTCTTATCCCTCGTGTGGCCTCACCGATCCGTACACACCCCGTGTCCTGCGGCTCAAACTGTCCAATGTCCTTTCATCTGGAGCCTTCCATGCGTGGGCGCTCACACCACTTGCATACAGCAGAGTGTTGATGATACACTCGGGTCATTTTGACCCAAGGACAACAGAAGGGTCTCGGTGACACACAAGGGTCATTTAGACCCAAGGAGAACTGCGGAGTGTTGTTGATACACGAGGGTCATTTCGACCCGAGGACAACAGCAGGGGCATGGTGATACTCAAGGGTCAATTTGACCCGAGGACAACGGCGAGGGCTTGGTGATAATCAAGGGTCATTTTGACCCAAGGAGAACGGCGGAGTGTTAATGATACACGAGGGTCATTTCGACCCGAGGACAACGGCAGGGGCATGGTGATACTCAAGGGCCATTTTGACCCAAGGACAACGGCAGGGGCTTGGTGATAATCAAGGGTCATTTTGACCCAAGGACAACGGCAGGGGCCTGGTGATAATCAAAGGTAATTTCGACCCAAGGACAACGGCAGAGAGGTTCCAACTGCAGCACCCCCGAGCACGAAGGACCTTGGGAAGGCACTTCTCTGAATCAGTTCGGGGAGACTTGAAAGTTTGCTGCAACCCGACTAATACAGCCCTTTGAAACAGTTCCGATGGTCCTATCCTCGAGCCCGCAGGACCTCGGGAAGTCACTTTTCTAAATCGGCCATTTTGTTTTCGCTTCTTCGGCTCGTGCAGCTTTCTCGAAAAGTCGGAAGCACTCGAGTTTGCCGCGCTCCCACAGATACTGCCGTCGCGGTTCCGACGATCCCGTCGCCGAGATCGAGGGACCTCGGGAAGGCACTTTTCTAAATCGGGCATTTTGTTTTCGCTTCTTCGGCTCGTGCAGCTTTCGCGAAAATTTGGAAGCACTCGAGTTTGCCGCGCTCCCACTGATACGGCCGTCGCGGTTCCAACAGTCCCGTCGCCGAACTCGGGGGACCTCGGGAAGGCAGTTTTCTAAATCGGCAATTTTGTTTTCGCTTCTTCGGCTCCTGCAGCTTTCGCAAAAAGTCGGAAGCACTCGAGTTTGCCGCACTCCCACTAATACGGCCGTCGCGGTTCCGACAGTCCCGCCGCCGAGCTTGGGGGACCTCAGGAAGGCAGTTTTCTAAATTGGCCATTTTGTTTTCGCTTCTTCGGCTCCTGCAGCTTTCGCGAAAAGTCGGAAGTACTCGATTTTGCCGCGCTCCAACTAATATGGCCGCCGCGGTTCCGACGGTCCCATCGCCGAGCTGGAGGGACCTCGGGAAGGCAGTTTTTGAAATCGGCCATTTTGTTTTCGCTTCTTCGGCTCCTGTAGCTTTCGCAAAAATTCGGAAGCACTCCAGTTTGCCGCGCTCCCACTAATATGGCCGTCGCGGTTCCGACGATCCTGTCGCCCAGCTCGAGGGACCTCGGGAAGGCAGCTTTCTAAATCGGCCATTTTGTTATCGCTTCTTCGACTCATGTAGCTTTCACAGAAAGTCGGAGAGACTCGAGTTTGCCGCACTCCCACTAATACGGCCGTCGCGGTTCCGACGATCCCGTCGCCGTGCTCGCGGGACCTCGGGAAGGCACTTTTCGAAATCGGCCATTTTGTTTTCGCTTCTTCGGCTCGTGCAGCTTTCGCGAGAAGTCGGAAGCACTCGAGTTTGCCGTGCTCCCACTAATACGGCCGTCGCGGTTCCGACGATGCCGTCGCCGTGCTCGCGGGACCTCGGGAAGGCAGTTTTTGAAATCGGCCATTTTGTTTTCGCTTCTTCGGCTCGTGCAGCTTTCGTAAAAGTCAGATGCACTCGAGTTTGCCGCCCTCCCCCTAATATGGCCGTCGCGGTTCCGACGATCCTGTCGCCGAGCTCGAGGGACCTCGGGAAGGCAGTTTTCTAAATCGGCCATTTTGTTTTCGCTTCTTCGACTCGTGTAGCTTTCACAGAAAGTCGGAGAGACTCGAGTTTACCGCACTCCCACTAACACGGCCATCGCGGTTCCGACGATCCCGTCGCCGTGCTCGCGGGACCTCGGGAAGGCAGTCTTTGAATTCGGCCATTTTGTTTTCGCTTCTTCGGCTCCTGCAGCTTTCGCGAAAAGTCGGAAGCACTCGAGTTTGCCGCGCTCCCACTAATACGGCCGTCGCGGTTCCGACGATCCCGTCGCCGTGCTCGCGGGACCTCGGGAAGGCAATTTTCGAAATCGGCCATTTTGTTTTCGCTTCTTCGGCTCGTGCAGCTTTCGCGAGAAGTCGGAAGCACTCGAGTTTGCCGCGCTCCCACTAATACGGCCGTCGCGGTTCCGACGATGCCGTCGCCGTGCTCGCGGGACCTCAGGAAGGAAGTTTTTGAAATCGGCCATTTTGTTTTCGCTTCTTCGGCTCGTGTAGCTTTCGCGAAAAGTCGGAAGCACTCGAGTTTGCCGCGCTCCCACTAATATGGCCGTCGCGGTTCCGACGATCCTGTCGCCGAGCTCGAGGGACCTCGTGAAGGCAGTTTTCTAAATCGGCCATTTTGTTTTCGCTTCTTCGACTCGTGTAGCTTTCACAGAAAGTCGGAGAGACTCGAGTTTTCCGCACTCCCACTAACACGGCCATCGCGGTTCCGACGATCCCGTCGCCGTGCTCGCGGGACCTCGGGAAGGCAGTCTTTGAAATCGGCCATTTTGTTTTCGCTTCTTCGGCTCCTGCAGCTTTCGCGAAAAGTCGGAAGCACTCGAGTTTGCCGCGCTCCCACTAATACGGCCGTCGCGGTTCCGACGATCCCGTCGCCGTGCTCGCGGGACCTCGGGAAGGCACTTTTCGGAATCGGCCATTTTGTTTTCGCTTCTTCGGCTCGTGCAGCTTTCGCGAGAAGTCGGAAGCACTCGAGTTTGCCGTGCTCCCACTAATACGGCCGTCGCGGTTCCGACGATGCCGTCGCCGTGCTCGCGGGACCTCGGGAAGGCAGTTTTTGAAATCGGCCATTTTGTTTTCGCTTCTTCGGCTCGTGCAGCTTTCGTAAAAGTCAGATGCACTCGAGTTTGCCGCCCTCCCCCTAATATGGCCGTCGCGGTTCCGACGATCCTGTCGCCGAGCTCGAGGGACCTCGGGAAGGCAGTTTTCTAAATCGGCCATTTTGTTTTCGCTTCTTCGACTCGTGTAGCTTTCACAGAAAGTCGGAGAGACTCGAGTTTACCGCACTCCCACTAACACGGCCATCGCGGTTCCGACGATCCCGTCGCCGTGCTCGCGGGACCTCGGGAAGGCAGTCTTTGAAATCGGCCATTTTGTTTTCGCTTCTTCGGCTCCTGCAGCTTTCGCGAAAAGTCGGAAGCACTCGAGTTTGCCGCGCTCCCACTAATACGGCCGTCGCGGTTCCGACGATCCCGTCGCCGTGCTCGCGGGACCTCGGGAAGGCAATTTTCGAAATCGGCCATTTTGTTTTCGCTTCTTCGGCTCGTGCAGCTTTCGCGAGAAGTCGGAAGCACTCGAGTTTGCCGCGCTCCCACTAATACGGCCGTCGCGGTTCCGACGATGCCGTCGCCGTGCTCGCGGGACCTCAGGAAGGAAGTTTTTGAAATCGGCCATTTTGTTTTCGCTTCTTCGGCTCGTGTAGCTTTCGCGAAAAGTCGGAAGCACTCGAGTTTGCCGCGCTCCCACTAATATGGCCGTCGCGGTTCCGACGATCCTGTCGCCGAGCTCGAGGGACCTCGTGAAGGCAGTTTTCTAAATCGGCCATTTTGTTTTCGCTTCTTCGACTCGTGTAGCTTTCACAGAAAGTCGGAGAGACTCGAGTTTTCCGCACTCCCACTAACACGGCCATCGCGGTTCCGACGATCCCGTCGCCGTGCTCGCGGGACCTCGGGAAGGCAGTCTTTGAAATCGGCCATTTTGTTTTCGCTTCTTCTGCTCCTGCAGCTTTCGCGAAAAATCGGAAGCACTCGAGTTTGCCGCGCTCCCACTAATATGGCCGTCGCGGTTCCGACGATCCTGTCGCCGAGCTTGAAGGACCTCAGGAAGGCAGTTTTCTAAATCGGCCATTTTGTTTTCCCTTCTTCGACTCGTGTAGCTTTCACAGAAAGTCGGAGAGACTCGAGTTTGCCGCACTCCCACTAACACGGCCATCGCGATTCCGACGATCCCGTCGCCGTGCTCGCGGGACCTCGGGAAGGAAGTCTTTGAAATCGGCCATTTTGTTTTCGCTTCTACCGGCTCCTGCAGCTTTCGCGAAAAGTCGGAAGCACTCGAGTTTGCCGCGCTCCCACTAATACGGCCGTCGCGGTTCCGACGATCCCGTCGCCATGCTCGCGGGACGTCGGGAAGGCACTTTTCGAAATCGGCCATTTTGTTTTCGCTTCTTCGGCTCGTGCAGCTTTCGCGAGAAGTCGGAAGCACTCGAGTTTGCCGCGCTCCCACTAATACGGCCGTCGCGGTTCCGACGATGCCGTCGCCGTGCTCGCGGGACCTCAGGAAGGCAGTTTTTGAAATCGGCCATTTTTTTTCGCTTCTTCGGCTCGTGCAGCTTTCGCGAAAAGTCGGACGCACTCGAGTTTGCCGCGCTCCCACTAATACGGCCGTCGCGGATCCAACGGTCCCGTCGCCGAGCTCGCGCGACCTCGGGAAGGCACTTTTCTATATCGGCCATTTTGTTTTCGCTTCTTCGGCTCGTGTAGCTTTCACAGAAAGTCGGAGGGACTCGAGTTTGCCGCACTCCCACTAATACGGCCGTCGCGGTTCCGACGACCCCGTCGCCGTGCTCGCGGGACCTCGGGAAGGCACTTTTCGAAATCTGCCATTTTGTTTTCGCTTCTTCGGCTCGTGCAGCTTTCGCGAAAAGTCGGAAGCACTCCAGTTTGCCGCGCTCCCACTAATACGGCCGTCGCGGTTCCGACGATTCCGTCGCCGTGCTCGCGGGACCTCGGGAAGGCAGTTTTCTAAATTGGCCATTTTGTTTTCGCTTCTTCGGCTCGTGCAGCTTTCGCGAAAAGTCAGACGCACTCGAGTTTGCCGCGCTCCCACTAATACGGCCGTCGCGGATCCAACGGTCCCGTCGCCGAGCTCGCGCGACCTCGCGCGACCTCGGGAAGGCACTTTTCTAAATCAGCCATTTTGTTTTCGCTTCTTCGGCTCGTGTAGCTTTCGCGAAAAGTCGGAAGCACTCGAGTTTGCCGCGCTCCCACTAATATGGCCGTCGCGGTTCCGACGATCCTGTCGCCGAGCTCGAGGTACCTCGGGAAGGCAGTTTTCTAAATCGGCCATTTTGTTTTCGCTTCTTCGACTCGTGTAGCTTTCACAGAAAGTCGGAGAGACTCGAGTTTGCCGCACTCCCACTAACACGGCCATCGCGGTTCCGACGATCCCGTCGCCGTGCTCGCGGGACCTCGGGAAGGCAGTCTTTGAAATCGGCCATTTTGTTTTCGCTTCTTCGGCTCCTGCAGCTTTCGCGAAAAGTCGGAAGAACTCGAGTTTGCCGCGATCCCACGAATACGGCCGTCGCGGTTCCGACGATCCCGTCGCCGTGCTCGCGGGACCTCGGGAAGGCACTTTTCGAAATCAGCCATTTTGTTTTCGCTTCTTCGGCTCGTGTAGCTTTCGCGAAAAGTCGGAAGCACTCGAGTTTACCGCGCTCCCACTAATATGGCCGTCGCGGTTCCGACGATCCCGTCGCCGTGCTCGCGGGACCTCGGGAAGGCAGTCTTTGAAATCGGCCATTTTGTTTTCGCTTCTTCGGCTCCTGCAGCTTTCGCGAAAAGTCGGAAGAACTCGAGTTTGCCGCGCTCCCACGAATACGGCCGTCGCGGTTCCGACGATCCCGTCGCCGTGCTCGCGGGACCTCGGGAAGGCACTTTTCGAAATCAGCCATTTTGTTTTCGCTTCTTCGGCTCGTGCAGCTTTCGCGAGAAGTCGGAAGCACTCGAGTTTGCCGCCCTCCCACTAATACGGCTGTCGCGGATCCAACGGTCCCGTCGCCGAGCTCGCGCGACCTCGGGAAGGCACTTTTCTAAATCGGCTATTTTGTTTTCGCTTCTTCGGCTCGTGTAGCTTTCACAGAAAGTCGGAGGGACTCGAGTTTGCCACACTCCCACTAATTCGGCCGTCGCGGTTCCGACGACCCCGTCGCCGTGCTCGCGGGACCTCTGGAAGGCACTTTTCGAAATCTGCCATTTTGTTTTCGCTTCTTCGGCTCGTGCAGATTTCGCGAAAAGTCGGAAGCACTCGAGTTTGCCGCGTTCCAACTAATATGGCCGTCGCGGTTCCGACGATCCTGTCGCCGAGCTGGAGGGACCTCGGGAAGGCACTTTTCCAAATCGGCCATTTTGTTTTCGCTTCTTCGGCTCCTGCAGCTTTCGAAAAAAGTCAGAAGTACTCGAGTTTGCCGCGCTCCCACTGATACGGCCGTCGCGGTTCCGACAGTCCCGTCGCCGAACTCGGGGGACCTCGGGAAGGCAGTTTTCTAAATCGGCCATTTTGTTTTCGCTTCTTCGGCTCCTGCAGCTTTCGAAAAAAGTCAGAAGCACTCGAGTTTGCCGCACTCCCACTAATACGGCCGTCGCAGTTCCGACGATCCCGTCGCCGTGCTCGCGGGACCTCGGGAAGGCAGTTTTTGAAATCGGCCATTTTGTTTTCGCTTCTTCGGCTCCTGCAGCTTTCGTGAAAAATCGGAAGCACTCGAGTTTGCCGCGCTCCCACTAATATGGCCACCGCGGTTCCGACGGTCCCGTCGCCGAGCTCGAGGGACCACGGGAAGGCAGTTTTTGAAATCGGCCATTTTGTTTTCGCTTCTTCGGCTCCTGTAGCTTTCGCGAAAAGTCGGAAGCACTCGAGTTTGCCGCGCTCCCACTAATATGGCCGTCGCGGTTCCGACGATCCTGTCGCCGTGCTCGAGGGACCTCGGGAAGGCAGTTTTCTAAATCGGCCATTTTGTTTTCGCTTCTTCGACTCGTGTAGCTTTCACAGAAAGTCGGAGAGACTCGAGTTTGCCGCACTCCCACTAACACGGCCATCGCGGTTCCGACGATCCCGTCGCCGTGCTCGCGGGACCTCGGGAAGGCAGTCTTTGAAATCGGCCATTTTGTTTTCGCTTCTTCGGCTCCTGCAGCTTTCGCGAAAAGTCGGAAGCACTCGAGTTTGCCGCGCTCCCACTAATACGGCCATGGCGGTTCCGACGATCCCGTCGCCGTGCTCGCGGGACCTCGGGAAGGCACTTTTCGAAATCGGCCATTTTGTTTTCGCTTCTTCGGCTCGTGCAGCTTTCGCGAGAAGTCGGAAGCACTCGAGTTTGCCGCGCTCCCACTAATACGGCCGTGGCGGTTCCGACGATGCCGTCGCCGTGCTCGCGGGACCTCCTGAAGGCAGTTTTTGAAATCGGCCATTTTCTTTTCGCTTCTTCGGCTCGTGCAGCTTTCGCGAAAAGTCGGAAGCACTCGAGTTTGCCGCGCTCCCACTAATATGGCCGTCGCGGTTCCGACGATCCTGTCGCCGAGCTCGAGGGACCTCGGGAAGGCAGTTTTCTAAATCGGCCATTTTGTTTTCGCTTCTTCGACTCGTGTAGCTTTCACAGAAAGTCGGAGAGACTCGAGTTTGCCACACTCCCACTAACACGGCCATCGCGGTTCCGACGATCCCGTCGCCGTGCTCGCGGGACCTCGGGAAGGCAGTCTTTGAAATCGGCCATTTTGTTTTCGCTTCTTCGGCTCCTGCAGCTTTCGCGAAAAGTCGGAAGCACTCGAGTTTGCCGCGCTCCCACTAATACGGCCGTCGCGGTTCCGACGATCCCGTCGCCGTGCTCGCGGGACCTCCTGAAGGCAGTTTTTGAAATCGGCCATTTTCTTTTCGCTTCTTCGGCTCGTGCAGCTTTCGCGAAAAGTCGGAAGCACTCGAGTTTGCCGCGCTCCCACTAATATGGCCGTCGCGGTTCCGACGATCCTGTCGCCGAGCTCGAGGGACCTCGGGAAGGCAGTTTTCTAAATCGGCCATTTTTTTTTCGCTTCTTCGACTCGTGTAGCTTTCACAGAAAGTCGGAGAGACTCGAGTTTGCCACACTCCCACTAACACGGCCATCGCGGTTCCGACGATCCCGTCGCCGTGCTCGCGGGACCTCGGGAAGGCAGTCTTTGAAATCGGCCATTTTGTTTTCGCTTCTTCGGCTCCTGCAGCTTTCGCGAAAAGTCGGAAGCACTCGAGTTTGCCGCGCTCCCACTAATACGGCCGTCGCGGTTCCGACGATCCTGTCGCCGTGCTCGCGGGACCTCGGGAAGGCACTTTTCGAAATCGGCCATTTTGTTTTCGCTTCTTCGGCTCCTGCAGCTTTCGCGAGAAGTCGGAAGCACTCGAGTTTGCCGCGCTCCCACTAATACGGCCGTGGCGGTTCCGACGATGCCGTCGCCGTGCTCGCGGGACCTCGGGAAGGCACTTTTCTAAATCGGCCATTTTGTTTTCGCTTCTTCGGCTCGTGTAGCTTTCACAGAAAGTCGGAGGGACTCGAGTTTGCCGCACTCCCACTAATACGGCCGTCGCGGTTCCGACGACCCCGTCGCCGTGCTCGCGGGACCTCGGGAAGGCACTTTTCGAAATCTGCCATTTTGTTTTCGCTTCTTCGGCTCGTGCAGCTTTCGCGAAAAGTCGGAAGCACTCGAGTTTGCCGCGCTCCCACTAATACGGCCATGGCGGTTCCGACGATCCCGTCGCCGTGCTCGCGGGACCTCGGGAAGGCACTTTTCGAAATCGGCCATTTTGTTTTCGCTTCTTCGGCTCGTGCAGCTTTCGCGAGAAGTCGGAAGCACTCGAGTTTGCCGCGCTCCCACTAATACGGCCGTGGCGGTTCCGACGATGCCGTCGCCGTGCTCGCGGGACCTCCTGAAGGCAGTTTTTGAAATCGGCCATTTTCTTTTCGCTTCTTCGGCTCGTGCAGCTTTCGCGAAAAGTCGGAAGCACTCGAGTTTGCCGCGCTCCCACTAATATGGCCGTCGCGGTTCCGACGATCCTGTCGCCGAGCTCGAGGGACCTCGGGAAGGCAGTTTTCTAAATCGGCCATTTTGTTTTCGCTTCTTCGACTCGTGTAGCTTTCACAGAAAGTCGGAGAGACTCGAGTTTGCCACACTCCCACTAACACGGCCATCGCGGTTCCGACGATCCCGTCGCCGTGCTCGCGGGACCTCGGGAAGGCAGTCTTTGAAATCGGCCATTTTGTTTTCGCTTCTTCGGCTCCTGCAGCTTTCGCGAAAAGTCGGAAGCACTCGAGTTTGCCGCGCTCCCACTAATACGGCCGTCGCGGTTCCGACGATCCCGTCGCCGTGCTCGCGGGACCTCCTGAAGGCAGTTTTTGAAATCGGCCATTTTCTTTTCGCTTCTTCGGCTCGTGCAGCTTTCGCGAAAAGTCAGACGCACTCGTGTTTGCCGCGCTCCCACTAATACGGCCGTCGCGGATCCAACGGTCCCGTCGCCGAGCTCGCACGACCTCGGGAAGGCACTTTTCTAAATCAGCCATTTTGTTTTCGCTTCTTCGGCTCGTGTAGCTTTCGCGAAAAGTCTGAAGCACTCGAGTTTGCCGCGCTCCCACTAATACGGCCGTCGCGGTTCCGGCGATCCCGTCGCCGTGCTCGCGGGACCTCGGGAAGTCACTTTTCTATATCGGCCATTTTGTTTTTTTGCTTCTTCGGCTAGTGTAGCTTTCGCAGAAAGTCGGAAGGACTTGAGTTTTCTGCCTCCCACTAACACGGCCGTCGTGGTTCCAAATGTCCCGTCAACAAGCTCTTTGGACCTCGGGTAGTCACTTTTCTAAATCGGCCATTTTCTTTTTTTGCTTCTTCGGCTCGTGTAGCTTTCACAGAAAGTCGGAAGGACTCGAGTTTTCTGCCTCCCACTAACACGGCCGTTGCGATTCCAACGGTCCCGTCCACGAGCTCTTTGGACCTTGGGGAGTCACTTTTCTAAATCGGCCATTTTGTTGTTTTTTTTGCTTCTTCGGCTAGTGTAGCTTTAAAAGAAGGTCGGAGGCACTCGAGATTGCTGCCTCCCACTAATATGGCCATTGCGATTCAAACGGTACCATCCGCTAGCTTGTAGGACCAAAAGACACACCTTGATCCGAGGACAAGGGGAGGATGTTGAATTACATGAAATTGTGACCCAGGGTCGGAGAAGTGTGTGTGTGTGTGTGTGCCATTGCTTGTAACACTGGGGGTTATAACTATACAAAATAAAACAATATACTACAACTGTCTGTGTCATGTGATCATTGGGAGGCCGGCCAGGCTTCATGTGACTTGTGTGCGAAGCTTTCACATTTCATATCTTGACACTGGTCGCTCAACGGGGGAGTCGTTTTTGCCTGTGGTCCAAAACCCAAACTACACACTCGTTCAACTTTTGTTATCATTGAATTTACTCAGAAAAAACTCTGTAACTTTCATCAGGGGAGTGTGAGCCACTGTGCACTCCGGGAGCCTCATCGTTATGGCCACCTTAAGCTTGTCCAAGTCGCCTGGTGTCATATCCTGCTCCAAAAGTTTGAGAAAGAGATGATGAGGAGGACAGAGAGAAGAGGAGTGGGGAGAATGAGAGAGAAAGAGAGGGGAGGAGAAAGAGGACAGAGAGAGATGAAGAGAAAGAGAGAGAGAGAGAGAGAGAGAGAGAGAGAGAGAGAGAGAGAGAGAGAGAGAGAGAGAGAGAGAGGAGGAAAGCGCTTGCTAAAGTGTCGTCGAGGATCCAGGATTCAGTGGCTGTGCCTTTTGTTACAATGTCGTTGATTCTCCCATTGGTGGCGGGTCTGGTTCTCCTGAGGCCAACTGACCTGGTAACGCAATTGGGAATAGTGCACAATTCTGGCCATGATTTTCTTAGCATGTTGGCACGCTAAGAAACAGAGAGAGAGAGAGAGAGAGAGAGAGAGAGAGAGAGAGAGAGAGAGAGAGAGAGAGAGAGAGAAAGAGAGAGAGAAAGAGAGAGAGAGAGAGAGAGAGAGAGAGAGAGAGAGAGAGAGAGAGAGAGAGAGAGAGAGAGATGTAGTGTCCTTGAGGAACCTGGATTCAGTGGCTGTGCTACCATTGCCATGACATTTTGTAACCTTTGACTCCACCCTGAGACTTTGTTTTTACTTTTCACTCAATGACGTTTGAGACATATTATTTCACGTTACAAACAAAACCACGAGTCTAGAGTAAGACATTTGCAGAGAGAGAGAGAGAGAGAGAGAGAGAGAGAGAGAGAGAGAGAGAGAGAGAGAGAGAGATAGAGAGATAGAGAGAGAGAGAGAGAGAGCAGAGGAGGAGGACAGTGAGAGCGATAAAGAGAGCGATGAAGAGGACGAGAGCGCCTAGATTTTCTGAAAGAATTCATTTTTTTTACTTTTCCATCAAGAAAGTGTCTCAGAACATCGGAACTACAAATTGTATGACGTTTTCATGAATACCTGAAGCTTTCATCACTATACTGCCCGTAAGTTGCATTTACTCATTTTTATGCTCTTAAACGGCGTTTCAGACTGAACCGACGTGCGAACCGACGTTCGGATTCGGTAACGGCGGCGGCGGCCCGACCCTCGGGCAAACGCGGAATCGTCAAAGGTCCGGTCCCGGTCCGGGTCGCGGTCCCTCTCTTGATCGACACTGTCGGACACGACTCTCCACGCTCTCAGCAGCGGCGGCGGCGCTTGTTTCCGCCCTTTGCGGAAACATCACCCGTCGCCTGGCTTCTCGAGCGGGAGCGGAATCGTCCCAGGCCGGCACGGTCGCGGCCAGAGCCCATTCGATCGGCCTGGACGGGATCGCGTTCCAGCCGTTCGACCCGCCCCGCGCTTCTCGTTCTATGAAAGGGGTGTACTTATACGCTGTATTTATACACAATTTATTCACATCTGCATAGTCCCAAGGTCGGCTTCGTTGGTGCGCTCGCGCTGATCGAAGGCTCTTTAGCCAAGACGCGTGACGCCATTTCGTACGTGTCCAGATTGTAAAGCCCTCTGAGCAGTTTACAAAAAAAAGAAAATAATAATGTGTATTTGTTATTATGAGCTTTTCAAAATAAACTGAATTGATTCAAATTGAAATGACGTGTCACAAGTTGTTATGTGCGAAAAAGGACACTATGAAAGGGGTGTACTTATACGCTGTATTTATACACAATTTATTCACATCTGCGTAATCCCGCGGTCAGCCTCGTTGGTGTGCTCGCGCTGATCGAAGGCTCTTTAACAAACACAGATTGACACCGCAGGACACGGGGTGTGCGAGGAATGAGTGAGGACAACACGAGGGTAAACGGCGTTTCAGACTGAACAAAGTTGAAAACTAGATTTTATTAAAGAATTCATTTTTTTACTTTTCCATCAAGAAAGTGTCTCAGAACATCGGAACTACAAATTGTATGACGTTTTCATGAATACTTGAAGCTTTCATCACTAAGCCCGTAAGGTGCATTTACTCATTTTTATGCTCTTAAACAGCTATTCAGACTGAACAGAGTTGAAAACTAGATTTTCACACGGAACTCTTTTTTTTATTTTTTCCATCAAGAAAGTGTCTCAGAACATCGGAACTACAAATTGTATGACGTTTGCATGAATACCTCAAGCTTTCATCACTAAACTGCCGTAAGCTGCATTTACTCGTTTTTATGTTCTTAAACGGCGATTCAGACTGAACAAAGTTGAAAACTAGATTTTATTAAAGAATTCATTTTTTTTACTTTTCCATAAAGAAAGTGTCTCAGAACATCGGAACTACAAATTGTATGACGTTTTCATGAATACTTGAAGCTTTCATCACTATACTGCCCGTAAGCTAAATTTACTCGTTTTTATGCTCTTAACCCTCCTGTTGCCTTCTGGGTCAAAAAGACCCACGTTCGAGTGTTTATGCATTTGTGTGCTCCGCGGTGTACCTCGCCTTCGGGTAGGTGCGCCCGTAGTAAGCGTGCCGATCCAGAAACGTGTCGCGGAGGGAGGGAGGAGGGGGGGGGGGGGCGCCAAACGGGCGAACCGACGTTCGGATTCGGTAGCGGCGGCGGCGGCGGCCCGCCCCTCGGGCAAACGCGGAATCGTCAAAGGCCCGGTCCCGGTCCCGGTCCCGGTCCCGGTCCGGGACGCGGTCTCTCTCTCGATCGACACTGTCGGACACGACTCTCCACGCTCTCAGCAGCGGCGGCGGCGCTTGGTCCGCCCTTTGCGGAAACATCACCCGTCGCCTGGCTTCTCGAGCGGGAGCGTAATCGTCCCAGGCCGGCACGGTCGCGGCCAGAGCCCATTCGATCGGCCTGGACGGGATCACGTTCCAGCCGTTCGACCCGCCCCGCGCTTCTCGTTCTATGAAAGGGGTGTACTTATACGCTGTATTTATACACAATTTATTCACATCTGCATAATCCCGCGGTCGGCTTCGTTGGTGCGCTCGCGCTGATCGAAGGCTCTTTAGCCAAGACGCGTGACGCCATTTCGTACGTGTCCAGATTGTAAAGCCCTCTGAGCAGTTTACAAAAAAAAGAAAATAATAATGTGTATTTGTTATTATGAGCTTTTCAAAATAAACTGAATTGATTCAAATTGAAATGACGTGTTACAAGTTGTTATGTGCGAAAAAGGACACTATGAAAGGGGTGTACTTATACGCTGTATTTATACACAATTTATTCACATCTGCGTAATCCCGCGGTCAGCCTCGTTGGTGTGCTCGCGCTGATCGAAGGCTCTTTAACAAATACAGATTGACACCGCAGGACACGGGGTGTGCGAGGAATGAGTGAGGACAACACGAGGGTAAACGGCGTTTCAGACTGAACAAAGTTGAAAACTAGATTTTATTAAAGAATTCATTTTTTTTACTTTTCCATAAAGAAAGTGTCTCAGAACATCGGAACTACAAATTGTATGACGTTTTCATGAATACCTGAAGCTTTCATCACTATACTGCCCGTAAGATAAATTTACTCGTTTTTATGCTCTTAAACGGCGATTCAGACTGAACAGAGTTGAAAACTAGATTTTCATACGAAATTTTTTTTATTTTTTTTTTTACGTTTCCATAAAGAAAGTGTCTCAGAACATCGGAACTACAAATTGTATGAGGTTTTCATGAATACCTGAAGCTTTCATCACTATACTGCCCGTAAACTGCATTTACTCATTTTTATGCTCTTAAACGGCGATTCAGACTGAACAGAGTTGAAAACTAGATTTTCATTAGGAATTCATTTTTTTTTTTACTTTTCCATCAAGAAAGTGTCTCAGAACATCGGAACTACAAATTGTATGACGTTTTCATGAATACCTGAAGCTTTCATCACTATACCGCCCGTAAGCTGCATTTACTCATTTTTATGCTCTTAAACGGCGATTCAGACTGAACAGAGTTGAAAACTAGATTTTCATTAGGAATTCTTTTTTTTTTTACTTTTCCATCAAGAAAGTGTCTCAGAACATCGGAACTACAAATTGTATGACGTTTTCATGAATATCTGAAGCTTTCATCACTATACTGGCCGTAAGTTGCATTTACTCATTTTTATGCTCTTAAAAGGCGATTCAGACTGAACAGAGTTGAAAACTAGATTTTCATAATGAATTCATTTTTTTTAACTTTTCCATCTAGAAAATGTCTCAGAACATCGCAAGAACAAATTGTATGACGTTTTCATGAATACCTGAAGCTTTCATCACTATACTGCCCGTAAGATGCATTTACTCATTTTTATGCTCTTAAACGGCGATTCAGACTGAACAGAGTTGAAAACTAGATTTTCATTATGAATTCATTTTTTTTATACTTTTCCATCAAGAAAGTGTCTCAGAACATCGGAACTACAAATATTATGAGGTTTTCATGAATACCTGAAGCTTTCATCACTATACTTGCCCGTAAGATAAATTTACTCGTTTTTATGCTCTTAAACGGCGATTCAGACTGAACAGAGTTGAAAACTAGATTTTCATTATGAATTCATTTTTTTATACTTTTCCATCAAGAAAGTGTCTCAGAACATCGGAACTACAAATATTATGAGGTTTTCATGAATATCTGAAGCTTTCATCACTATACTGGCCGTAAGCTGCATTTACTCACTTTTATGCTCTTAAACGGCGATTCAGACTGAACAGAGTTGAAAACTAGATTTTCTTAAAAAATTCATTTTTTTTACTTTTCCATCAAGAAAGTGTCTCAGAACATCGGAACTACAAATTGTATGAGGTTTTCATGAATACCTGAAGCTTTCATCACTATACTGCCCGTAAGCTAAATTTACTCGTTTTGATGCTCTTAACCTTCTCTTTGCCTTCTGGGTCAAAAAGACCCACGTTCGTGTGTTTATGTATTTGTGTGTATCGCAGGTCTCAGGGTCACAAAATGATCCACTACCAGTGTATACGTATGCATGCATGCATGTACGTATGAATCCCTAAAGCCCGTCGTCCTCGGGTCAAAACGACCCGCGTCTTTCCACCGAGCCCTCGCCGTCGCCCTGGGGTCTGTTCGACCCTCGAGTTTGAGCGAGCCCTCGGCCTCGTCCCTCGGGTCAAAATGACTCGCGTTCAACGCCGAGCCCTCCCCTCGCCGTCGTCCCCAGGGTAAGACTGACCCGTGTTTATCGCCGAGCTCCCGGCCTCGTCCCCCGGGGTCAGAATGACCCGCGTTTATCGCCGAGCTCCCGGCCTCGTCCACTGGGTCAGAATGACCCGCGTATATCGTCGAGCTCCCGGCCTCGTCCCCCGGGGTCAGAATGACCCGCGTATATCACCGAGCTCCCGGACTCGTCCTCGGAGTCAGAATTACCAGCGTTTATCGTCGAGTTTCCGGTCCCCGTCCCCGGGGTCTGAATGACCCTCGTTTATAGCCGAGCTCCCGGCCTCGCCGTCGTCCCCGGGGTCAGAATGACCCGTGAGCCCTCGGCCTCGTCCTCGGGTCGAAACGATCCGAGTTTTACTTTGTATTACAAGTCATCCCGTATGCTAAATGTAAAAAATAAATAAATGATACAAATAAAGACATGACAATACAGTTGCATTGTATCGTTTTTTTCTTACGTTTATTTAGTCATCATCAGTGTTATAAGCAACGACACAGAACACACACACACACACACACACACACACACACACACACACACACACAAACACAAACACAAACACACACACACACACACACGCACACACACACATACACACACGCGCACAAATGTGTCCGCCACAGGATCACTGTTCGAAACGCAGACGACCGACGTAGGTTCGAGTTTCCCCCGCGAGCTCTTTCGTTCTTCGGTAGCACTGCGAGCTGTGGTTCTGGCGCGTGCGCCCGCACACGTAACACCACGGACGCGCGTCCAGCGTCACATACATCCCGTCCATCGGCGTCGGCGTAGCGAGATTCCGAGGGGGCCGGCGCCGGGGGCCGCGACGGCGTTCGGGTGCGCGACGAACCCTGTGCGGAACCTCTCTCGTCCGATCTCGATCTTCAGACGCTCCGCGGTGTAAGTCGCCTTCGGGTAGGGCGAACCGACGTTCGGATTCGCTCGCGGCGGCGGCGGCCCGACCCCTCGGGCAAACGCGGAATCGTCAAAGGTCCGGTCCCGGTCCCGGTCGCGGTCTCTCTCTCGATCGACACTGTCGGACGCGACTCTCCACGCTCTCAGCAGCGGCGGCGGCGCTTGTTTCCGCCCTTTGCGGAAACATCACCCGTCGCCTGGCTTCTCGAGCGGGAGCGGAATCGTCCCAGGCCGGCACGGTCGCGGCCAGAGCCCATTCGATCGGCCTGGACGGGATCGCGTTCCAGCCGTTCGACCCGCCCCGCGCTTCTCGTTCTATGAAAGGGGTGTACTTATACGCTGTATTTATACACAATTTATTCACATCTGCATAATCCCGCGGTCGGCTTCGTTGGTGCGCTAGCGCTGATCGAAGGCTCTTTAGCCAAGACGCGTGACGCCATTTCGTACGTGTCCAGATTGTAAAGCCCACTGAGCCGTTTACAAAAAAAAAGAAAATAATAATGATGTGTATTTGTTATTCTGAGCTATTCAAAATAAAATGAATTGATTCAAATTGAAATGACGTGTCACAAGTTGTTATGTGCAAAAAAGGACACTATGAAAGGGGTGTATTTATACGCTGTATTTATACACAATTTATTCACATCTGCGTAATCCCGCGGTCAGCCTCGTTGGTGTGCTCGCGCTGATCGAAGGCTCTTTAGCAAAGACAGATTGACCCCGCAGGACACGGGGTGTGCGAGGAATGAGTGAGGACAACACGAGGGTAAACGGCGTTTCAGACTGAACAGAGTTGAAAACTAGAATTCATTTTTTTTACTTTTCCATAAAGAAAGTGTCTCAGAACATCGGAACTACAAATTGTATGACGTTTTCATGAATACCTGAAGCTTTCATCACTATACTGTCCGTAAGCTAAATTTACTCGTTTTTATGCTCTTAAACGGCGTTTCAGACTGAAGAGAGTTGAAAACTAGATTTTCATAATGAATTCATTTGTTTTTACTTTTCAATCAAGAAAGTGTCTCAGAACATCGGAACTACAAATATTATGAGGTTTTCATGAATACCTGAAGCTTTCATCACGATACTGTCCGTAAGATTGATTTACTCATTTGTATGCTCTTAAACGGCGATTCAGACTGAACAGAGTTGAAAACTAGATTTTCATGCGAAATCTTTTTTTTTACTTTTCCATCAAGAAAGTGTCTCAGAACATCGGAACTACAAATTGTGTGATGTTTTCATGAATACCTGAAGCTTTCATCACTATACTGCTCGTAAGCTGCATTTACTCATTTTTATGCTCTTAAACGGCGTTTCAGACTGAACAGAGTTGAAAACTAGATTTTCTTAAAGAATTCTTTTTTTTTTTACTTTTCCTTCAAGAAAGTGTCTCAGAACATCGGAACTAGAAATATGAGGTTTTCATGAATACCTGAAGCTTTCATCACTATGCTGCTCGTAAGCTGCATTTACTTATTTTTATGCTCTTAAACGGCGATTCAGACTGAATAGAGTTGAAAACTAGATTTTCATAATGAATTCATTTGTTTTTACTTTTCAATCAAGAAAGTGTCTCAGAACATCGGAACTACAAATATTATGAGGTTTTCATGAATACCTGAAGCTTTCATCACGATACTGTCCGTAAGATTGATTTACTCATTTTTATGCTCTTAAACGGCGATTCAGACTGAACAGAGTTGAAAACTAGATTTTCATGCGAAATCTTTTTTTTTACTTTTCCATCAAGAAAGTGTCTCAGAACATCGGAACTACAAATATTATGAGGTTTTCATGAATACCTGAAGCTTTCATCACTATACTGCCCGTAAGCTGCATTTACTCATTTTTATGCTCTTAAACGGCGTTTCAGACTGAACAGAGTTGAAAACTAGATTTTCTTAAAGAATTCATTTTTTTTTAACTTTTCCATAAAGAAAGTGTCTCAGAACATCGAAACTACAATTGTATGAGGTTTTCATGAATACCTGAAGCTTTCATCACGATACTGTCCGTAAGCTTGATTTACTCATCTTTATGCTCTTAAACGGCGATACAGACTGAACAGAGTTGAAAACTAGATTTTCATACGAAATCTTTTTTTTTAACTTTTCCATCAAGAAAGTGTCTCAGAACATCGGAACAACAAATTGTATGACGTTTTCATGAATACCTGAAGCTTTCATCACGATACTGTCCGTAAGCTTGATTTACTCATTTGTATGCTCTTAAACGGCGATTCAGACTGAACAGAGTTGAAAACTAGATTTTCTTGAAGAATTCATTTTTTTTAACTTTTCCATGAAGAAAGTATCTCAGAACATCGGAACTACAAATTGTATGAGGTTTTCATGAATACCTGAAGCTTTCATCACGATACTGTCCGTAAGCTTGATTTACTCATTTTTATGCTCTTAAACGGCGTTTCAGACTGAACAGAGTTGAAAACTAGATTTTCTTAAAGAATTACTTTTTTTTACTTTTCCATCAAGAAAGTGTCTCAGAACATCGGAACTACAAATATTATGAGGTTTTCATGAATACCTGAAGCTTTCATCATTATACTGCTCGTAAGCTGCATTTACTAATTTTTATGCTCTTAAACGGCGTTTCAGACTGAACAGAGTTGAAAACTAGATTTTCTTAAAGAATTCATTTTTTTTAACTTTTCCATAAAGAAAGTGTCTCAGAACATCGGAACTACAAATATGAGGTTTTCATGAATACCTGAAGCTTTCATCACTATACTGCGCGTAAGGTGCATTTACTCATTTTTATGCTCTTAAACGGCGTTTCAGACTGAACAGAGTTGAAAACTAGATTTTCATTGGGAATTCATTTTTTTTAAACTTTTCCATCAAGAAAGTGTCTCAGAACATCGGAACTACAAATATGAGGTTTTCATGAATACCTGAAGCTTTCATCACGATACTGTCCGTAAGCTTGATTTACTCATTTTTATGCTCTTAAACGGCGATTCAGACTGAACAGAGTTGAAAACTAGATTTTCATACGAAATCTTTTTTTTAAACTTTTCCATCAAGAAAGTGTCTCAGAACATCGGAACTACAAATATTATGAGGTTTTCATGAATACCTGAAGCTTACATCACTATACTGCCCGTAAGCTGCATTTACTCATTTTTATGCTCTTTAACGGCGATTCAGACTGAACAGTGTTGAAAACAAGATTTTCTTAAAGAATTCCTTTTTTTTACTTTTCCATAAAGAAAGTTTCTCAGAACATCGGAACTACAAATTGTATGAGGTTTTCATGAATACATGAAGCTTTAATCACTATACTGCCCGTAAGATGCATTTACTCATTTTTATGCTCTTAAACGGCGATTCAGACTGAACAGAGTTGAAAACTAGATTTTCATACGGGAATCTCTTTTTTTACTTTTCCATCAAGATAGTGTCTCAGAACATCGGAACTACACATTGTATGAGGTTTTCATGAATACCTGAAGCTTTCATCACTATACTGCCCGTACGCTAAATTTACTCGTTTTTATGCTCTTATCCCTCGTGTGGCCTCACCGATCCGTACACACCCCGTGTCCTGCGGCTCAAACTGTCCAATGTCCTTTCATCTGGAGCCTTCCATGCGTGGGCGCTCACACCACTTGCATACAGCAGAGTGTTGATGATACACTCGGGTCATTTTGACCCAAGGACAACAGAAGGGTCTCGGTGACACACAAGGGTCATTTAGACCCAAGGAGAACTGCGGAGTGTTGTTGATACACGAGGGTCATTTCGACCCGAGGACAACAGCAGGGGCATGGTGATACTCAAGGGTCAATTTGACCCGAGGACAACGGCGAGGGCTTGGTGATAATCAAGGGTCATTTTGACCCAAGGAGAACGGCGGAGTGTTAATGATACACGAGGGTCATTTCGACCCGAGGACAACGGCAGGGGCATGGTGATACTCAAGGGCCATTTTGACCCAAGGACAACGGCAGGGGCTTGGTGATAATCAAGGGTCATTTTGACCCAAGGACAACGGCAGGGGCCTGGTGATAATCAAAGGTAATTTCGACCCAAGGACAACGGCAGAGAGGTTCCAACTGCAGCACCCCCGAGCACGAAGGACCTTGGGAAGGCACTTCTCTGAATCAGTTCGGGGAGACTTGAAAGTTTGCTGCAACCCGACTAATACGGCCCTTTGAAACAGTTCCGATGGTCCTATCCTCGAGCCCGCAGGACCTCGGGAAGTCACTTTTCTAAATCGGCCATTTTGTTTTCGCTTCTTCGGCTCGTGCAGCTTTCTCGAAAAGTCGGAAGCACTCGAGTTTGCCGCGCTCCCACAGATACTGCCGTCGCGGTTCCGACGATCCCGTCGCCGAGATCGAGGGACCTCGGGAAGGCACTTTTCTAAATCGGGCATTTTGTTTTCGCTTCTTCGGCTCGTGCAGCTTTCGCGAAAATTTGGAAGCACTCGAGTTTGCCGCGCTCCCACTGATACGGCCGTCGCGGTTCCAACAGTCCCTTCGCCGAACTCGGGGGACCTCGGGAAGGCAGTTTTCTAAATCGGCAATTTTGTTTTCGCTTCTTCGGCTCCTGCAGCTTTCGCAAAAAGTCGGAAGCACTCGAGTTTGCCGCACTCCCACTAATACGGCCGTCGCGGTTCCGACAGTCCCGCCGCCGAGCTTGGGGGACCTCAGGAAGGCAGTTTTCTAAATCGGCCATTTTGTTTTCGCTTCTTCGACTCGTGTAGCTTTCACAGAAAGTCGGAGAGACTCGAGTTTGCCGCACTCCCACTAACACGGCCATCGCGGTTCCGACGATCCCGTCGCCGTGCTCGCGGGACCTCGGGAAGGCAGTCTTTGAAATCGGCCATTTTGTTTTCGCTTCTTCGGCTCCTGCAGCTTTCGCGAAAAGTCGGAAGAACTCGAGTTTGCCGCGATCCCACGAATACGGCCGTCGCGGTTCCGACGATCCCGTCACCGTGCTCGCGGGACCTCGGGAAGGCACTTTTCGAAATCAGCCATTTTGTTTTCGCTTCTTCGGCTCGTGTAGCTTTCGCGAAAAGTCGGAAGCACTCGAGTTTACCGCGCTCCCACTAATATGGCCGTCGCGGTTCCGACGATCCCGTCGCCGTGCTCGCGGGACCTCGGGAAGGCAGTCTTTGAAATCGGCCATTTTGTTTTCGCTTCTTCGGCTCGTGCAGCTTTCGCGAGAAGTCGGAAGCACTCGAGTTTGCCGCCCTCCCACTAATACGGCTGTCGCGGATCCAACGGTCCCGTCGCCGAGCTCGCGCGACCTCGGGAAGGCACTTTTCTAAATCGGCTATTTTGTTTTCGCTTCTTCGGCTCGTGTAGCTTTCACAGAAAGTCGGAGGGACTCGAGTTTGCCACACTCCCACTAATTCGGCCGTCGCGGTTCCGACGACCCCGTCGCCGTGCTCGCGGGACCTCTGGAAGGCACTTTTCGAAATCTGCCATTTTGTTTTCGCTTCTTCGGCTCGTGCAGCTTTCGCGAAAAGTCGGAAGCACTCGAGTTTGCCGCGTTCCAACTAATATGGCCGTCGCGGTTCCGACGATCCTGTCGCCGAGCTGGAGGGACCTCGGGAAGGCACTTTTCCAAATCGGCCATTTTGTTTTCGCTTCTTCGGCTCCTGCAGCTTTCGAAAAAAGTCAGAAGTACTCGAGTTTGCCGCGCTCCCACTGATACGGCCGTCGCGGTTCCGACAGTCCCGTCGCCGAACTCGGGGGACCTCGGGAAGGCAGTTTTCTAAATCGGCCATTTTGTTTTCGCTTCTTCGGCTCCTGCAGCTTTCGAAAAAAGTCAGAAGCACTCGAGTTTGCCGCACTCCCACTAATACGGCCGTCGCGGTTCCGACGATCCCGTCGCCGTGCTCGCGGGACCTCGGGAAGGCAGTTTTTGAAATCGGCCATTTTGTTTTCGCTTCTTCGGCTCCTGCAGCTTTCGTGAAAAATCGGAAGCACTCGAGTTTGCCGCGCTCCCACTAATATGGCCACCGCGGTTCCGACGGTCCCGTCGCCGAGCTCGAGGGACCACGGGAAGGCAGTTTTTGAAATCGG
This sequence comes from Clinocottus analis, assembly GCF_023055335.1. Classification (NCBI taxonomy): domain Eukaryota; kingdom Metazoa; phylum Chordata; class Actinopteri; order Perciformes; family Cottidae; genus Clinocottus; species Clinocottus analis. The sequence goes on along the minus strand of NW_027176229.1, from coordinate 2,345,229 downwards.
CCATTTTGTTTTCGCTTCTTCGGCTCCTGTAGCTTTCGCGAAAAGTCGGAAGCACTCGAGTTTGCCGCGCTCCCACTAATACGGCCGTCGCGGTTCCGACGATCCTGTCGCCGTGCTCGAGGGACCTCGGGAAGGCAGTTTTCTAAATCGGCCATTTTGTTTTCGCTTCTTCGACTCGTGTAGCTTTCACAGAAAGTCGGAGAGACTCGAGTTTGCCGCACTCCCACTAACACGGCCATCGCGGTTCCGACGATCCCGTCGCCGTGCTCGCGGGACCTCGGGAAGGCAGTCTTTGAAATCGGCCATTTTGTTTTCGCTTCTTCGGCTCCTGCAGCTTTCGCGAAAAGTCGGAAGCACTCGAGTTTGCCGCGCTCCCACTAATACGGCCATGGCGGTTCCGACGATCCCGTCGCCGTGCTCGCGGGACCTCGGGAAGGCACTTTTCGAAATCGGCCATTTTGTTTTCGCTTCTTCGGCTCGTGCAGCTTTCGCGAGAAGTCGGAAGCACTCGAGTTTGCCGCGCTCCCACTAATACGGCCGTGGCGGTTCCGACGATGCCGTCGCCGTGCTCGCGGGACCTCCTGAAGGCAGTTTTTGAAATCGGCCATTTTCTTTTCGCTTCTTCGGCTCGTGCAGCTTTCGCGAAAAGTCGGAAGCACTCGAGTTTGCCGCGCTCCCACTAATATGGCCGTCGCGGTTCCGACGATCCTGTCGCCGAGCTCGAGGGACCTCGGGAAGGCAGTTTTCTAAATCGGCCATTTTGTTTTCGCTTCTTCGACTCGTGTAGCTTTCACAGAAAGTCGGAGAGACTCGAGTTTGCCACACTCCCACTAACACGGCCATCGCGGTTCCGACGATCCCGTCGCCGTGCTCGCGGGACCTCGGGAAGGCAGTCTTTGAAATCGGCCATTTTGTTTTCGCTTCTTCGGCTCCTGCAGCTTTCGCGAAAAGTCGGAAGCACTCGAGTTTGCCGCGCTCCCACTAATACGGCCGTCGCGGTTCCGACGATCCCGTCGCCGTGCTCGCGGGACCTCGGGAAGGCACTTTTCGAAATCGGCCATTTTGTTTTCGCTTCTTCGGCTCCTGCAGCTTTCGCGAGAAGTCGGAAGCACTCGAGTTTGCCGCGCTCCCACTAATACGGCCGTGGCGGTTCCGACGATGCCGTCGCCGTGCTCGCGGGACCTCGGGAAGGCACTTTTCTAAATCGGCCATTTTGTTTTCGCTTCTTCGGCTCGTGTAGCTTTCACAGAAAGTCGGAGGGACTCGAGTTTGCCGCACTCCCACTAATACGGCCGTCGCGGTTCCGACGACCCCGTCGCCGTGCTCGCGGGACCTCGGGAAGGCACTTTTCGAAATCTGCCATTTTGTTTTCGCTTCTTCGGCTCGTGCAGCTTTCGCGAAAAGTCGGAAGCACTCGAGTTTGCCGCGCTCCCACTAATACGGCCGTCGCGGTTCCGACAATTCCGTCGCCGTGCTCGCGGGACCTCGGGAAGGCAGTTTTCTAAATCGGCCTTTTTGTTTTCGCTTCTTCGGCTCGTGCAGCTTTCGCGAAAAGTCAGACGCACTCGTGTTTGCCGCGCTCCCACTAATACGGCCGTCGCGGATCCAACGGTCCCGTCGCCGAGCTCGCACGACCTCGGGAAGGCACTTTTCTAAATCAGCCATTTTGTTTTCGCTTCTTCGGCTCGTGTAGCTTTCGCGAAAAGTCTGAAGCACTCGAGTTTGCCGCGCTCCCACTAATACGGCCGTCGCGGTTCCGGCGATCCCGTCGCCGTGCTCGCGGGACCTCGGGAAGTCACTTTTCTATATCGGCCATTTTGTTTTTTTGCTTCTTCGGCTAGTGTAGCTTTCGCAGAAAGTCGGAAGGACTTGAGTTTTCTGCCTCCCACTAACACGGCCGTCGTGGTTCCAAATGTCCCGTCAACAAGCTCTTTGGACCTCGGGTAGTCACTTTTCTAAATCGGCCATTTTCTTTTTTTGCTTCTTCGGCTCGTGTAGCTTTCACAGAAAGTCGGAAGGACTCGAGTTTTCTGCCTCCCACTAACACGGCCGTTGCGATTCCAACGGTCCCGTCCACGAGCTCTTTGGACCTTGGGGAGTCACTTTTCTAAATCGGCCATTTTGTTGTTTTTTTTGCTTCTTCGGCTAGTGTAGCTTTAAAAGAAGGTCGGAGGCACTCGAGATTGCTGCCTCCCACTAATATGGCCATTGCGATTCAAACGGTACCATCCGCTAGCTTGTAGGACCAAAAGACACACCTTGATCCGAGGACAAGGGGAGGATGTTGAATTACATGAAATTGTGACCCAGGGTCGGAGAAGTGTGTGTGTGTGTGTGTGCCATTGCTTGTAACACTGGGGGTTATAACTATACAAAATAAAACAATATACTACAACTGTCTGTGTCATGTGATCATTGGGAGGCCGGCCAGGCTTCATGTGACTTGTGTGCGAAGCTTTCACATTTCATATCTTGACACTGGTCGCTCAACGGGGGAGTCGTTTTTGCCTGTGGTCCAAAACCCAAACTACACACTCGTTCAACTTTTGTTATCATTGAATTTACTCAGAAAAAACTCTGTAACTTTCATCAGGGGAGTGTGAGCCACTGTGCACTCCGGGAGCCTCATCGTTATGGCCACCTTAAGCTTGTCCAAGTCGCCTGGTGTCATATCCTGCTCCAAAAGTTTGAGAAAGAGATGATGAGGAGGACAGAGAGAAGAGGAGTGGGGAGAATGAGAGAGAAAGAGAGGGGAGGAGAAAGAGGACAGAGAGAGATGAAGAGAAAGAGAGAGAGAGAGAGAGAGAGAGAGAGAGAGAGAGAGAGAGAGAGAGAGAGAGAGAGAGAGAGAGAGAGAGAGAGAGGAGGAAAGCGCTTGCTAAAGTGTCGTCGAGGATCCAGGATTCAGTGGCTGTGCCTTTTGTTACAATGTCGTTGATTCTCCCATTGGTGGCGGGTCTGGTTCTCCTGAGGCCAACTGACCTGGTAACGCAATTGGGAATAGTGCACAATTCTGGCCATGATTTTCTTAGCATGTTGGCACGCTAAGAAACAGAGAGAGAGAGAGAGAGAGAGAGAGAGAGAGAGAGAGAGAGAGAGAGAGAGAGAGAGAGAAAGAGAGAGAGAAAGAGAGAGAGAGAGAGAGAGAGAGAGAGAGAGAGAGAGAGAGAGAGAGAGAGAGAGAGAGAGAGATGTAGTGTCCTTGAGGAACCTGGATTCAGTGGCTGTGCTACCATTGCCATGACATTTTGTAACCTTTGACTCCACCCTGAGACTTTGTTTTTACTTTTCACTCAATGACGTTTGAGACATATTATTTCACGTTACAAACAAAACCACGAGTCTAGAGTAAGACATTTGCAGAGAGAGAGAGAGAGAGAGAGAGAGAGAGAGAGAGAGAGAGAGAGAGAGAGAGAGAGAGATAGAGAGATAGAGAGAGAGAGAGAGAGAGCAGAGGAGGAGGACAGTGAGAGCGATAAAGAGAGCGATGAAGAGGACGAGAGCGCCTAGATTTTCTGAAAGAATTCATTTTTTTTACTTTTCCATCAAGAAAGTGTCTCAGAACATCGGAACTACAAATTGTATGACGTTTTCATGAATACCTGAAGCTTTCATCACTATACTGCCCGTAAGTTGCATTTACTCATTTTTATGCTCTTAAACGGCGTTTCAGACTGAACCGACGTGCGAACCGACGTTCGGATTCGGTAACGGCGGCGGCGGCCCGACCCTCGGGCAAACGCGGAATCGTCAAAGGTCCGGTCCCGGTCCGGGTCGCGGTCCCTCTCTTGATCGACACTGTCGGACACGACTCTCCACGCTCTCAGCAGCGGCGGCGGCGCTTGTTTCCGCCCTTTGCGGAAACATCACCCGTCGCCTGGCTTCTCGAGCGGGAGCGGAATCGTCCCAGGCCGGCACGGTCGCGGCCAGAGCCCATTCGATCGGCCTGGACGGGATCGCGTTCCAGCCGTTCGACCCGCCCCGCGCTTCTCGTTCTATGAAAGGGGTGTACTTATACGCTGTATTTATACACAATTTATTCACATCTGCATAGTCCCAAGGTCGGCTTCGTTGGTGCGCTCGCGCTGATCGAAGGCTCTTTAGCCAAGACGCGTGACGCCATTTCGTACGTGTCCAGATTGTAAAGCCCTCTGAGCAGTTTACAAAAAAAAGAAAATAATAATGTGTATTTGTTATTATGAGCTTTTCAAAATAAACTGAATTGATTCAAATTGAAATGACGTGTCACAAGTTGTTATGTGCGAAAAAGGACACTATGAAAGGGGTGTACTTATACGCTGTATTTATACACAATTTATTCACATCTGCGTAATCCCGCGGTCAGCCTCGTTGGTGTGCTCGCGCTGATCGAAGGCTCTTTAACAAATACAGATTGACACCGCAGGACACGGGGTGTGCGAGGAATGAGTGAGGACAACACGAGGGTAAACGGCGTTTCAGACTGAACAAAGTTGAAAACTAGATTTTATTAAAGAATTCATTTTTTTACTTTTCCATCAAGAAAGTGTCTCAGAACATCGGAACTACAAATTGTATGACGTTTTCATGAATACTTGAAGCTTTCATCACTAAGCCCGTAAGGTGCATTTACTCATTTTTATGCTCTTAAACAGCTATTCAGACTGAACAGAGTTGAAAACTAGATTTTCACACGGAACTCTTTTTTTTATTTTTTCCATCAAGAAAGTGTCTCAGAACATCGGAACTACAAATTGTATGACGTTTGCATGAATACCTCAAGCTTTCATCACTAAACTGCCGTAAGCTGCATTTACTCGTTTTTATGTTCTTAAACGGCGATTCAGACTGAACAAAGTTGAAAACTAGATTTTATTAAAGAATTCATTTTTTTTACTTTTCCATAAAGAAAGTGTCTCAGAACATCGGAACTACAAATTGTATGACGTTTTCATGAATACTTGAAGCTTTCATCACTATACTGCCCGTAAGCTAAATTTACTCGTTTTTATGCTCTTAACCCTCCTGTTGCCTTCTGGGTCAAAAAGACCCACGTTCGAGTGTTTATGCATTTGTGTGCTCCGCGGTGTACCTCGCCTTCGGGTAGGTGCGCCCGTAGTAAGCGTGCCGATCCAGAAACGTGTCGCGGAGGGAGGGAGGAGGGGGGGGGGGGGGGGGCGCCAAACGGGCGAACCGAAGTTCGGATTCGGTAGCGGCGGCGGCGGCGGCCCGCCCCTCGGGCAAACGCGGAATCGTCAAAGGCCCGGTCCCGGTCCCGGTCCCGGTCCCGGTCCGGGACGCGGTCTCTCTCTCGATCGACACTGTCGGACACGACTCTCCACGCTCTCAGCAGCGGCGGCGGCGCTTGGTCCGCCCTTTGCGGAAACATCACCCGTCGCCTGGCTTCTCGAGCGGGAGCGTAATCGTCCCAGGCCGGCACGGTCGCGGCCAGAGCCCATTCGATCGGCCTGGACGGGATCACGTTCCAGCCGTTCGACCCGCCCCGCGCTTCTCGTTCTATGAAAGGGGTGTACTTATACGCTGTATTTATACACAATTTATTCACATCTGCATAATCCCGCGGTCGGCTGGCTTCGTTGGTGCGCTCGCGCTGATCGAAGGCTCTTTAGCCAAGACGCGTGACGCCATTTCGTACGTGTCCAGATTGTAAAGCCCTCTGAGCAGTTTACAAAAAAAAGAAAATAATAATGTGTATTTGTTATTCTGAGCTTTTCAAAATAAACTGAATTGATTCAAATTGAAATGACGTGTTACAAGTTGTTATGTGCGAAAAAGGACACTATGAAAGGGGTGTATTTATACGCTGTATTTATACACAATTTATTCACATCTGCGTAATCCCGCGGTCAGCCTCGTTGGTGTGCTCGCGCTGATCGAAGGCTCTTTAACAAAGACAGATTGACCCCGCAGGACACGGGGTGTGCGAGGAATGAGTGAGGACAACACGAGGGTAAACGGCGTTTCAGACTGAACAGAGTTGAAAACTAGAATTCATTTTTTTTACTTTTCCATAAAGAAAGTGTCTCAGAACATCGGAACTACAAATTGTATGACGTTTTCATGAATACCTGAAGCTTTCATCACTATACTGTCCGTAAGCTAAATTTACTCGTTTTTATGCTCTTAAACGGCGTTTCAGACTGAAGAGAGTTGAAAACTAGATTTTCATAATGAATTCATTTGTTTTTACTTTTCAATCAAGAAAGTGTCTCAGAACATCGGAACTACAAATATTATGAGGTTTTCATGAATACCTGAAGCTTTCATCACGATACTGTCCGTAAGATTGATTTACTCATTTGTATGCTCTTAAACGGCGATTCAGACTGAACAGAGTTGAAAACTAGATTTTCATGCGAAATCTTTTTTTTTACTTTTCCATCAAGAAAGTGTCTCAGAACATCGGAACTACAAATTGTGTGATGTTTTCATGAATACCTGAAGCTTTCATCACTATGCTGCTCGTAAGCTGCATTTACTTATTTTTATGCTCTTAAACGGCGATTCAGACTGAATAGAGTTGAAAACTAGATTTTCATAATGAATTCATTTGTTTTTACTTTTCAATCAAGAAAGTGTCTCAGAACATCGGAACTACAAATATTATGAGGTTTTCATGAATACCTGAAGCTTTCATCACGATACTGTCCGTAAGATTGATTTACTCATTTTTATGCTCTTAAACGGCGATTCAGACTGAACAGAGTTGAAAACTAGATTTTCATGCGAAATCTTTTTTTTTACTTTTCCATCAAGAAAGTGTCTCAGAACATCGGAACTACAAATATTATGAGGTTTTCATGAATACCTGAAGCTTTCATCACTATACTGCCCGTAAGCTGCATTTACTCATTTTTATGCTCTTAAACGGCGTTTCAGACTGAACAGAGTTGAAAACTAGATTTTCTTAAAGAATTCATTTTTTTTAACTTTTCCATAAAGAAAGTGTCTCAGAACATCGAAACTACAATTGTATGAGGTTTTCATGAATACCTGAAGCTTTCATCACGATACTGTCCGTAAGCTTGATTTACTCATCTTTATGCTCTTAAACGGCGATACAGACTGAACAGAGTTGAAAACTAGATTTTCATACGAAATCTTTTTTTTTAACTTTTCCATCAAGAAAGTGTCTCAGAACATCGGAACAACAAATTGTATGACGTTTTCATGAATACCTGAAGCTTTCATCACGATACTGTCCGTAAGCTTGATTTACTCATTTGTATGCTCTTAAACGGCGATTCAGACTGAACAGAGTTGAAAACTAGATTTTCTTGAAGAATTCATTTTTTTTAACTTTTCCATGAAGAAAGTATCTCAGAACATCGGAACTACAAATTGTATGAGGTTTTCATGAATACCTGAAGCTTTCATCACGATACTGTCCGTAAGCTTGATTTACTCATTTTTATGCTCTTAAACGGCGTTTCAGACTGAACAGAGTTGAAAACTAGATTTTCTTAAAGAATTACTTTTTTTTACTTTTCCATCAAGAAAGTGTCTCAGAACATCGGAACTACAAATATTATGAGGTTTTCATGAATACCTGAAGCTTTCATCATTATACTGCTCGTAAGCTGCATTTACTAATTTTTATGCTCTTAAACGGCGTTTCAGACTGAACAGAGTTGAAAACTAGATTTTCTTAAAGAATTCATTTTTTTTAACTTTTCCATAAAGAAAGTGTCTCAGAACATCGGAACTACAAATATGAGGTTTTCATGAATACCTGAAGCTTTCATCACTATACTGCGCGTAAGGTGCATTTACTCATTTTTATGCTCTTAAACGGCGTTTCAGACTGAACAGAGTTGAAAACTAGATTTTCATTGGGAATTCATTTTTTTTAAACTTTTCCATCAAGAAAGTGTCTCAGAACATCGGAACTACAAATATGAGGTTTTCATGAATACCTGAAGCTTTCATCACGATACTGTCCGTAAGCTTGATTTACTCATTTTTATGCTCTTAAACGGCGATTCAGACTGAACAGAGTTGAAAACTAGATTTTCATACGAAATCTTTTTTTTAAACTTTTCCATCAAGAAAGTGTCTCAGAACATCGGAACTACAAATATTATGAGGTTTTCATGAATACCTGAAGCTTACATCACTATACTGCCCGTAAGCTGCATTTACTCATTTTTATGCTCTTTAACGGCGATTCAGACTGAACAGTGTTGAAAACAAGATTTTCTTAAAGAATTCATTTTTTTTACTTTTCCATAAAGAAAGTTTCTCAGAACATCGGAACTACAAATTGTATGAGGTTTTCATGAATACATGAAGCTTTCATCACGATACTGTCCGTAAGCTTGATTTACTCATTTTTATGCTCTTAAACGGCGTTTCAGACTGAACAGAGTTGAAAACTAGATTTTCTTAAAGAATTACTTTTTTTTACTTTTCCATCAAGAAAGTGTCTCAGAACATCGGAACTACAAATATTATGAGGTTTTCATGAATACCTGAAGCTTTCATCATTATACTGCCCGTAAGCTGCATTTACTCATTTTTATGCTCTTTAACGGCGATTCAGACTGAACAGTGTTGAAAACAAGATTTTCTTAAAGAATTCATTTTTTTTACTTTTCCATAAAGAAAGTTTCTCAGAACATCGGAACTACAAATTGTATGAGGTTTTCATGAATACATGAAGCTTTCATCACGATACTGTCCGTAAGCTTGATTTACTCATTTTTATGCTCTTAAACGGCGTTTCAGACTGAACAGAGTTGAAAACTAGATTTTCTTAAAGAATTACTTTTTTTTACTTTTCCATCAAGAAAGTGTCTCAGAACATCGGAACTACAAATATTATGAGGTTTTCATGAATACCTGAAGCTTTCATCATTATACTGCCCGTAAGCTGCATTTACTCATTTTTATGCTCTTTAACGGCGATTCAGACTGAACAGTGTTGAAAACAAGATTTTCTTAAAGAATTCCTTTTTTTTACTTTTCCATAAAGAAAGTTTCTCAGAACATCGGAACTACAAATTGTATGAGGTTTTCATGAATACATGAAGCTTTAATCACTATACTGCCCGTAAGATGCATTTACTCATTTTTATGCTCTTAAACGGCGATTCAGACTGAACAGAGTTGAAAACTAGATTTTCATACGGGAATCTCTTTTTTTACTTTTCCATCAAGATAGTGTCTCAGAACATCGGAACTACACATTGTATGAGGTTTTCATGAATACCTGAAGCTTTCATCACTATACTGCCCGTACGCTAAATTTACTCGTTTTTATGCTCTTATCCCTCGTGTGGCCTCACCGATCCGTACACACCCCGTGTCCTGCGGCTCAAACTGTCCAATGTCCTTTCATCTGGAGCCTTCCATGCGTGGGCGCTCACACCACTTGCATACAGCAGAGTGTTGATGATACACTCGGGTCATTTTGACCCAAGGACAACAGAAGGGTCTCGGTGACACACAAGGGTCATTTAGACCCAAGGAGAACTGCGGAGTGTTGTTGATACACGAGGGTCATTTCGACCCGAGGACAACAGCAGGGGCATGGTGATACTCAAGGGTCAATTTGACCCGAGGACAACGGCGAGGGCTTGGTGATAATCAAGGGTCATTTTGACCCAAGGAGAACGGCGGAGTGTTAATGATACACGAGGGTCATTTCGACCCGAGGACAACGGCAGGGGCATGGTGATACTCAAGGGCCATTTTGACCCAAGGACAACGGCAGGGGCTTGGTGATAATCAAGGGTCATTTTGACCCAAGGACAACGGCAGGGGCCTGGTGATAATCAAAGGTAATTTCGACCCAAGGACAACGGCAGAGAGGTTCCAACTGCAGCACCCCCGAGCACGAAGGACCTTGGGAAGGCACTTCTCTGAATCAGTTCGGGGAGACTTGAAAGTTTGCTGCAACCCGACTAATACGGCCCTTTGAAACAGTTCCGATGGTCCTATCCTCGAGCCCGCAGGACCTCGGGAAGTCACTTTTCTAAATCGGCCATTTTGTTTTCGCTTCTTCGGCTCGTGCAGCTTTCTCGAAAAGTCGGAAGCACTCGAGTTTGCCGCGCTCCCACAGATACTGCCGTCGCGGTTCCGACGATCCCGTCGCCGAGATCGAGGGACCTCGGGAAGGCACTTTTCTAAATCGGGCATTTTGTTTTCGCTTCTTCGGCTCGTGCAGCTTTCGCGAAAATTTGGAAGCACTCGAGTTTGCCGCGCTCCCACTGATACGGCCGTCGCGGTTCCAACAGTCCCTTCGCCGAACTCGGGGGACCTCGGGAAGGCAGTTTTCTAAATCGGCAATTTTGTTTTCGCTTCTTCGGCTCCTGCAGCTTTCGCAAAAAGTCGGAAGCACTCGAGTTTGCCGCACTCCCACTAATACGGCCGTCGCGGTTCCGACAGTCCCGCCGCCGAGCTTGGGGGACCTCAGGAAGGCAGTTTTCTAAATTGGCCATTTTGTTTTCGCTTCTTCGGCTCCTGCAGCTTTCGCGAAAAGTCGGAAGTACTCGATTTTGCCGCGCTCCAACTAATATGGCCGCCGCGGTTCCGACGGTCCCATCGCCGAGCTGGAGGGACCTCGGGAAGGCAGTTTTTGAAATCGGCCATTTTGTTTTCGCTTCTTCGGCTCCTGTAGCTTTCGCAAAAATTCGGAAGCACTCCAGTTTGCCGCGCTCCCACTAATATGGCCGTCGCGGTTCCGACGATCCTGTCGCCCAGCTCGAGGGACCTCGGGAAGGCAGCTTTCTAAATCGGCCATTTTGTTATCGCTTCTTCGACTCATGTAGCTTTCACAGAAAGTCGGAGAGACTCGAGTTTGCCGCACTCCCACTAACACGGCCATCGCGGTTCTGACGATCCCGTCGCCGTGCTCGCGGGACCTCGGGAAGGCAGTCTTTGAAATCGGCCATTTTGTTTTCGCTTCTACGGCTCCTGCAGCTTTCGCGAAAAGTCGGAAGCACTCGAGTTTGCCGCGCTCCCACTAATACGGCCGTCGCGGTTCCGACGATCCCGTCGCCGTGCTCGCGGGACCTCGGGAAGGCACTTTTCGAAATCGGCCATTTTGTTTTCGCTTCTTCGGCTCGTGCAGCTTTCGCGAGAAGTCGGAAGCACTCGAGTTTGCCGTGCTCCCACTAATACGGCCGTCGCGGTTCCGACGATGCCGTCGCCGTGCTCGCGGGACCTCGGGAAGGCAGTTTTTGAAATCGGCCATTTTGTTTTCGCTTCTTCGGCTCGTGCAGCTTTCGTAAAAGTCAGATGCACTCGAGTTTGCCGCCCTCCCCCTAATATGGCCGTCGCGGTTCCGACGATCCTGTCGCCAAGCTCGAGGGACCTCGGGAAGGCAGTTTTCTAAATCGGCCATTTTGTTTTCGCTTCTTTGACTCGTGTAGCTTTCACAGAAAGTCGGAGAGACTCGAGTTTACCGCACTCCCACTAACACGGCCATCGCGGTTCCGACGATCCCGTCGCCGTGCTCGCGGGACCTCGGGAAGGCAGTCTTTGAATTCGGCCATTTTGTTTTCGCTTCTTCGGCTCCTGCAGCTTTCGCGAAAAGTCGGAAGCACTCGAGTTTGCCGCGCTCCCACTAATACGGCCGTCGCGGTTCCGACGATCCCGTCGCCGTGCTCGCGGGACCTCGGGAAGGCAATTTTCGAAATCGGCCATTTTGTTTTCGCTTCTTCGGCTCGTGCAGCTTTCGCGAGAAGTCGGAAGCACTCGAGTTTGCCGCGCTCCCACTAATACGGCCGTCGCGGTTCCGACGATGCCGTCGCCGTGCTCGCGGGACCTCAGGAAGGAAGTTTTTGAAATCGGCCATTTTGTTTTCGCTTCTTCGGCTCGTGTAGCTTTCGCGAAAAGTCGGAAGCACTCGAGTTTGCCGCGCTCCCACTAATATGGCCGTCGCGGTTCCGACGATCCTGTCGCCGAGCTCGAGGGACCTCGTGAAGGCAGTTTTCTAAATCGGCCATTTTGTTTTCGCTTCTTCGACTCGTGTAGCTTTCACAGAAAGTCGGAGAGACTCGAGTTTTCCGCACTCCCACTAACACGGCCATCGCGGTTCCGACGATCCCGTCGCCGTGCTCGCGGGACCTCGGGAAGGCAGTCTTTGAAATCGGCCATTTTGTTTTCGCTTCTTCGGCTCCTGCAGCTTTCGCGAAAAGTCGGAAGCACTCGAGTTTGCCGCGCTCCCACTAATACGGCCGTCGCGGTTCCGACGATCCCGTCGCCGTGCTCGCGGGACCTCGGGAAGGCACTTTTCGAAATCGGCCATTTTGTTTTCGCTTCTTCGGCTCGTGCAGATTTCGCGAGAAGTCGGAAGCACTCGAGTTTGCCGTGCTCCCACTAATACGGCCGTCGCGGTTCCGACGATGCCGTCGCCGTGCTCGCGGGACCTCGGGAAGGCAGTTTTTGAAATCGGCCATTTTGTTTTCGCTTCTTCGGCTCGTGCAGCTTTCGTAAAAGTCAGATGCACTCGAGTTTGCCGCCCTCCCCCTAATATGGCCGTCGCGGTTCCGACGATCCTGTCGCCGTGCTCGAGGGACCTCGGGAAGGCAGTTTTCTAAATCGGCCATTTTGTTTTCGCTTCTTCGACTCGTGTAGCTTTCACAGAAAGTCGGAGAGACTCGAGTTTACCGCACTCCCACTAACACGGCCATCGCGGTTCCGACGATCCCGTCGCCGTGCTCGCGGGACCTCGGGAAGGCAGTCTTTGAAATCGGCCATTTTGTTTTCGCTTCTTCGGCTCCTGCAGCTTTCGCGAAAAGTCGGAAGCACTCGAGTTTGCCGCGCTCCCACTAATACGGCCGTCGCGGTTCCGACGATCCCGTCGCCGTGCTCGCGGGACCTCGGGAAGGCAATTTTCGAAATCGGCCATTTTGTTTTCGCTTCTTCGGCTCGTGCAGCTTTCGCGAGAAGTCGGAAGCACTCGAGTTTGCCGCGCTCCCACTAATACGGCCGTCGCGGTTCCGACGATGCCGTCGCCGTGCTCGCGGGACCTCAGGAAGGAAGTTTTTGAAATCGGCCATTTTGTTTTCGCTTCTTCGGCTCGTGTAGCTTTCGCGAAAATTCGGAAGCACTCGAGTTTGCCGCGCTCCCACTAATATGGCCGTCGCGGTTCCGACGATCCTGTCGCCGAGCTCGAGGGACCTCGGGAAGGCAGTTTTCTAAATTGGCCATTTTGTTTTCGCTTCTTCGGCTCGTGCAGCTTTCGCGAAAAGTCAGACGCACTCGAGTTTGCCGCGCTCCCACTAATACGGCTGTCGCGGATCCAACGGTCCCGTCGCCGAGCTCGCGCGACCTCGCGCGACCTCGGGAAGGCACTTTTCTAAATCAGCCATTTTGTTTTCGCTTCTTCGGCTCGTGCAGCTTTCGCGAAAAGTCGGAAGCACTCGAGTTTGCCGCGCTCCCACTAACACGGCCATCGCGGTTCCGACGATCCCGTCGCCGTGCTCGCGGGACCTCGGGAAGGCAGTCTTTGAAATCGGCCATTTTGTTTTCGCTTCTTCGGCTCCTGCAGCTTTCGCGAAAAGTCGGAAGAACTCCAGTTTGCCGCGATCCCACGAATACGGCCGTCGCGGTTCCGACGATCCCGTCGCCGTGCTCGCGGGACCTCGGGAAGGCACTTTTCGAAATCAGCCATTTTGTTTTCGCTTCTTCGGCTCGTGTAGCTTTCGCGAAAAGTCGGAAGCACTCGAGTTTACCGCGCTCCCACTAATATGGCCGTCGCGGTTCCGACGATCCCGTCGCCGTGCTCGCGGGACCTCGGGAAGGCAGTCTTTGAAATCGGCCATTTTGTTTTCGCTTCTTCGGCTCCTGCAGCTTTCGCGAAAAGTCGGAAGAACTCGAGTTTGCCGCGCTCCCACGAATACGGCCGTCGCGGTTCCGACGATCCCGTCGCCGTGCTCGCGGGACCTCGGGAAGGCACTTTTCGAAATCAGCCATTTTGTTTTCGCTTCTTCGGCTCGTGCAGCTTTCGCGAGAAGTCGGAAGCACTCGAGTTTGCCGCCCTCCCACTAATACGGCTGTCGCGGATCCAACGGTCCCGTCGCCGAGCTCGCGCGACCTCGGGAAGGCACTTTTCTAAATCGGCTATTTTGTTTTCGCTTCTTCGGCTCGTGTAGCTTTCACAGAAAGTCGGAGGGACTCGAGTTTGCCACACTCCCACTAATTCGGCCGTCGCGGTTCCGACGACCCCGTCGCCGTGCTCGCGGGACCTCTGGAAGGCACTTTTCGAAATCTGCCATTTTGTTTTCGCTTCTTCGGCTCGTGCAGCTTTCGCGAAAAGTCGGAAGCACTCGAGTTTGCCGCGTTCCAACTAATATGGCCGTCGCGGTTCCGACGATCCTGTCGCCGAGCTGGAGGGACCTCGGGAAGGCACTTTTCCAAATCGGCCATTTTGTTTTCGCTTCTTCGGCTCCTGCAGCTTTCGAAAAAAGTCAGAAGTACTCGAGTTTGCCGCGCTCCCACTGATACGGCCGTCGCGGTTCCGACAGTCCCGTCGCCGAACTCGGGGGACCTCGGGAAGGCAGTTTTCTAAATCGGCCATTTTGTTTTCGCTTCTTCGGCTCCTGCAGCTTTCGAAAAAAGTCAGAAGCACTCGAGTTTGCCGCACTCCCACTAATACGGCCGTCGCGGTTCCGACGATCCCGTCGCCGTGCTCGCGGGACCTCGGGAAGGCAGTTTTTGAAATCGGCCATTTTGTTTTCGCTTCTTCGGCTCCTGCAGCTTTCGTGAAAAATCGGAAGCACTCCAGTTTGCCGCGCTCCCACTAATATGGCCACCGCGGTTCCGACGGTCCCGTCGCCGAGCTCGCACGACCTCGGGAAGGCACTTTTCTAAATCAGCCATTTTGTTTTCGCTTCTTCGGCTCGTGTAGCTTTCGCGAAAAGTCGGAAGCACTCGAGTTTGCCGCGCTCCCACTAATACGGCCGTCGCGGTTCCGACGATCCCGTCGCCGTGCTCGCGGGACCTCGGGAAGTCACTTTTCTAAATCGGCCATTTTTTTTTTTTGCTTCTTCGGCTAGTGTAGCTTTCGCAGAAAGTCGGAAGGACTTGAGTTTTCTGCCTCCCACTAACACGGCCGTCGCGGTTCCAAAGGTCCCGTCCACGAGCTCTTTGGACCTCGGGTAGTCACTTTTCTAAATCGGCCATTTTCTTTTTTTGCTTCTTCGGCTCGTGTAGCTTTCACAGAAAGTCGGAAGGACTCGAGTTTTCTGCCTCCCACTAACACGGCCGTTGCGGTTCCAACGGTCCCGTCCACGAGCTCTTTGGACCTTGGGGAGTCACTTTTCTAAATCGGCCATTTTGTTGTTTTTTTTGCTTCTTCGGCTAGTGTAGCTTTAAAAGAAGGTCGGAGGCACTCGAGATTGCTGCCTCCCACTAATATGGCCATTGCGATTCAAACGGTACCATCCGCTAGCTTGTAGGACCAAAAGACACACCTTGATCCGAGGACAAGGGGAGGATGTTGAATTACATGAAATTGTGACCCAGGGTCGGAGAAGTGTGTGTGTGTGTGTGTGTGTGTGTGCCATTGCTTGTAACACTGGGGGTTATAACTATACAAAATAAAACAATATACTACAACTGTCTGTGTCCTGTGATCATTGGGAGGCCGGCGAGGCTTCGGGTGACTTGTGTGCGAAGCTTTCACATTTCATATCTTGACACGGGTCGCTCAACGGGGGAGTCGTTTTTGCCTGTGGTCCAAAACCCAAACTACAAACTCGTTCAACTTTTGTTATCATTGAATTTACTCAGAAAAAACTCTGTAACTTTCATCAGGGGAGTGTGAGCCACCGTGCACTCCGGGAGCCTCATCGTTATGGCCACCTTAAGCTTGTCCAAGTCGCCTGGTGTCATATCCTGCTCCAAAAGTTTGAGAAAGAGACGATGAGGAGGACAGAGAGAGAAGAGGAGTGGGGAGAATGAGAGAGAAAGAGAGGGGAGGAGAAAGAGGACAGAGAGAGATGAAGAGAAAGAGAGAGAGAGAGAGGAGGAAAGCGCTTGCTAATGTGTCGTTGAGGATCCAGGATTCAGTGGCTGTGCCTTTTGTTACAATGTCGTTCATTCTCCCATTGGTGGCGGGTCTGGTTCTCCTGAGGCCAACTGACCTGGTAACGCAATTGGGAATAGTGCACAATTCTGGCCATGATTTTCTTAGCATGTTGGCACGCTAAGAAACAGAGAGAGAGAGAGAGAGAGAGAGAGAGAGAGAGAGAGAGAGAGAGAGAGAGAGAGAGAGAGAGAGAGAGAGAGAGAGAGAGAGAGAGAGAGAGAGAGAGAGAGAGAGAGAGAGAGAGAGAGAGAGAGAGAGAGAGAGAGAGAGAGAGAGAGAGAGAGAGATGTAGTGTCCTTGAGGAACCTGGATTCAGTGGCTGTGCTACCATTGCCATGACATTTTGTAACCTTTGACTCCACCCTGAGACTTTGTTTTTACTTTTCACTCAATGACGTTTGAGACATATTATTTCACGTTACAAACAAAACCACGAGTCTAGAGTAAGACATTTGCAGAGAGAGAGAGAGAGAGAGAGAGAGAGAGAGAGAGAGAGAGAGAGAGAGAGTGAGAGAGAGAGAGAGAGAGAGAGAGCGCAGAGGAGGAGGACAGTGAGAGCGATAAAGAGAGCGATGAAGAGGACGAGAGCGCCTAGACTTTCTGAAAGAATTCATTTTTTTTACTTTTCCATCAAGAAAGTGTCTCAGAACATCGGAACTACAAATTGTATGAGGTTTTCATGAATACCTGAAGCTTTCATCACTATACTGCCCGTAAGTGGCATTTACTCATTTTTATGCTCTTAAACGGCGTTTCAGACTGAACCGACGTGCGAACCGACGTTCGGATTCGGTAACGGCGGCGGCGGCGGCCCGCCCTTCGGGCAAACGCGGAATCGTCAAAGGTCCGGTCCCGGTCCGGGTCGCGGTCCCTCTCTTGATCGACACTGTCGGACGCGACTCTCCACGCTCTCAGCAGCGGCGGCGGCGCTTGGTCCGCCCTTTGCGGAAACATCACCCGTCGCCTGGCTTCTCGAGCGGGAGCGGAATCGTCCCAGGCCGGCACGGTCGCGGCCAGAGCCCATTCGATCGGCCTGGACGGGATCGCGTTCCAGCCGTTCGACCCGCCCCGCGCTTCTCGTTCTATGAAAGGGGTGTACTTATACGCTGTATTTATACACAATTTATTCACATCTGCATAGTCCCAAGGTCGGCTTCGTTGGTGCGCTCGCGCTGATCGAAGGCTCTTTAGCCAAGACGCGTGACGCCATTTCGTACGTGTCCAGATTGTAAAGCCCTCTGAGCAGTTTACAAAAAAAAGAAAATAATAATGTGTATTTGTTATTATGAGCTTTTCAAAATAAACTGAATTGATTCAAATTGAAATGACGTGTCACAAGTTGTTATGTGCGAAAAAGGACACTATGAAAGGGGTGTACTTATACGCTGTATTTATACACAATTTATTCACATCTGCGTAATCCCGCGGTCAGCCTCGTTGGTGTGCTCGCGCTGATCGAAGGCTCTTTAACAAAGACAGATTGACACCGCAGGACACGGGGTGTGCGAGGAATGAGTGAGGACAACACGAGGGTAAACGGCGTTTCAGACTGAAGAATAAAATGTCCAAAATCCTCGGTCGTGGAGAAAGAAGTACCGGAATCAAAAAGTTATAATAAAAAAGATTTAATAAAAGAGATGATTAATTCGACAGATACAATACTTGATCAAGGCTCTTTAAATCTCGGCCGGAACCACAGACTGCACGCAGTTAGCTGTCACCCCAACGGTCAACGAAGTAAAGAGGCCGAGAAAAAGCTCTGCGCCAGGTTTTAATACCGCTCATTCGCTTGGCTTATGGCCACCATTGGTTAGTTTCCATAATTTCACACCTAAGACTATTCCCTGTCTCACTGTTGGCTGACTCTGTCTCAGGGGCGGTTTCTTCAGCTGTCCTCAGCCGAGAGTCCTCTGCGCACCCTGACCAGCTCTTTAAAGCTACAGTAACACAATCCTAACGCATGCAGACTATTCAAAATCCATTCACTCATAATCATAACACAGTAATACAAAACATACAGTGACCTTCTTATGCATACAGTTACATATTTTCCATAATAATATCCCTTATTGATTATCATAACCCTCTCTTGTATTTTTATATGCACATTAAACAATTCTTTATTATTATGTGTAAGTTCAATATTTACACCCCAGACTATTACAATTCTACAAAACCCAACAAGACTGAACAAAGTTGAAAACTAGATTTTATTAAAGAATTCATTTTTTTACTTTTCCATCAAGAAAGTGTCTCAGAACATCGGAACTACAAATTGTATGACGTTTTCATGAATACTTGAAGCTTTCATCACTAAGCCCGTAAGGTGCATTTACTCATTTTTATGCTCTTAAACAGCTATTCAGACTGAACAGAGTTGAAAACTACATTTTCACACGGAACTCTTTTTTTTATTTTTTCCATCAAGAAAGTGTCTCAGAACATCGGAACTACAAATTGTATGACGTTTTCATGAATACCTGAAGCTTTCATCACTAAACTGCCCGTAAGCTGCATTTACTCGTTTTTATGTTCTTAAACGGCGATTCAGACTGAACAAAGTTGAAAACTAGATTTTATTAAAGAATTCATTTTTTTTACTTTTCCATAAAGAAAGTGTCTCAGAACATCGGAACTACAAATTGTATGACGTTTTCATGAATACCTGAAGCTTTCATCACTATACTGCCCGTAAGCTAAATTTACTCGTTTTTATGCTCTTAACCCTCCTGTTGCCTTCTGGGTCAAAAAGACCCACGTTCGAGTGTTTATGCATTTGTGTGCTCCGCGGTGTACCTCGCCTTCGGGTAGGTGCGCCCGTAGTAAGCGTGCCGATCCAGAAACGTGTCGCGGAGGGAGGGAGGAGGGGGGGGGGGGCAAACGGGCGAACCGACGTTCGGATTCGGTAGCGGCGGCGGCGGCGGCCTGCCCCTCGGGCAATCGCGGAATCGTCAAAGGCCCGGTCCCGGTCCGGGTCGCGGTCTCTCTCTCGATCGACACTGTCGGACGCGACTCTCCACGCTCTCAGCAGCGGCGGCGGCGCTTGGTCCGCCCTTTGCGGAAACATCACCCGTCGCCTGGCTTCTCGAGCGGGAGCGTAATCGTCCCAGGCCGGCACGGTCGCGGCCAGAGCCCATTCGATCGGCCTGGACGGGATCACGTTCCAGCCGTTCGACCCGCCCCGCGCTTCTCGTCCTATGAAAGGGGTGTACTTATACGGTGTATTTATACACAATTTATTCACATCTGCATAATCCCGCGGTCGGCTTCGTTGGTGCGCTCGCGCTGATCGAAGGCTCTTTAGCCAAGACGCGTGACGCCATTTCGTACGTGTCCAGATTGTAAAGCCCTCTGAGCAGTTTACAAAAAAAAGAAAATAATAATGTGTATTTGTTATTATGAGCTTTTCAAAATAAACTGAATTGATTCAAATTGAAATGAGGTGTCACAAGTTGTTATGTGCGAATAAGGACACTATGAAAGGGGTGTACTTATACGCTGTATTTATACACAATTTATTCACATCTGCGTAATCACGCGGTCGGCCTCGTTGGTGTGCTCGCGCTGATCGAAGGCTCTTTAGCAAAGACAGATTGACTCCGCAGGACACGAATGAGACAGGAAGGAGTGAGGACAACACGAGGGTTAAGTAATTAATGTGAATACTTTTGACACCGCTGCTTACGGGCAGTATGAAACCTTAAGTATTTCATACATACAATTTGAAGTTCTGATGTGCTGAGAACCTTTATTTATGGAATTGTTTTTTTTTTTAAAAAAGAATTGTTTAAGAAAATGTAGTTTTCAACTCCGTTCAGCCTAAAATGTCGTTTATGAAAATGAGTAAATGCAGCTTTCGGGCAGTAGAGACATGGAAGCTTCAGGTATTCATTAAAAGCTCATATAATTTGTAGTTCCGCTGTTTTGAAACACTTTCTTGATGGAAAATATAAAAAAAGGAATTCTTTAAGAAAATCAAGTTTTCAACTCTGTTCAGTCTGAAACGTCGTTTAAGAGCATAAAAATGGGTAACTCCATCTTACGGGCAGTATAGTGATGAAAGCTTCAGGTATTCATGAACATATCATACAATTTGATGTTCCGATGTTCTGAGATACTTTCTTGATGGAAAATATAAAAAAATGAATTTTTTAAGAAAATCTAGTTTTCAACTCTGTTCAGTCTGAAACGTCGTTTAAGAGCATAAAAATTGGTAACTCCATCTTACGGGCAGTATAGTGATGAAAGCTTCAGGTATTCATGAACATATCATACAATTTGATGTTCCGATGTTCTGAGATACTTTCTTGATGGAAAATATAAAAAAATGAATTCTTTAAGAAAATCTAGTTTTCAACTCTGTTCAGTCTGAAACGTCGTTTAAGAGCATAAAAATTGGTAACTCCATCTTACGGGCAGTATAGTGATGAACGCTTCAGGTATTTAAGAAAGTATCATACAATTTGATGTTCCTATGTTCTGAGACACATTCTTTATTGGATATATATATAAAAAAAAGAATTCTTTAAGCAAATCAAGTTTTCAACTCTGTTCAGTCTGTAACGTCGTTTAAGAGCATAAAAATGGGCAACTCCATCTTACCGGTCAGTATAGTGATGAACGCTTCAGGTATTCATGAACATATCATACAATTTGATGTTCCGATGTTCTGAGATACTTTCTTGATGGAAAATATAAAAAAATGAATTCTTTAAGAAAATCTATTTTTCAACTCTGTTCAGTCTGAAACGTCGTTTAAGAGCATAAAAACGAGTAAATGCAGCTTACGAGCAGTATAGTGATGAACGCTTCAAGTATTTAAGAACGTATCATACAATTTGAAGTTCCTATGTTCTGAGACACATTCTTTATTGGAAATATAAAAAAAAAAGAATTCTTTAAGAAATTCAAGTTTTCAACTCTGTTCAGTCTGAAACGTCGTTTAAGAGCATAAAAACGAGTAAATGCAGCTTACGAGCAGTATAGTGATGAACGCTTCAGGTATTTAAGAAAGTATCATACAATTTGATGTTCCGATGTTCTGAGACGCTTTCTTGATGGAAAATATAAAAAAATGAATTCTTTAAGAAAATCTAGTTTTCAACACTGTTCAGTGTGAAACGTCGATTAAGAGCATACAAATGAGAAAATGCAGATTACGGGCAGAGGTGTCAAGTAACGAAGTACAAATACTTCGTTCCTTTACTTAAGTAGGAATTTTGAGTATCTATACTTTACTGGAGTATTTATTTTTCAGACTACTTTTTACTACTACTCCTTACGTTTTCACGCAAATATCTGTACTTTCTACTCCCTACTTTTAAAAAAATAGCCTCGTTACCATTTCATTTTGGTTTGTTTTTCATTCCGGTTAGCCAGATAAATCGCGCCATCCGGATAGAGTGAATTTGATTGTGGTTGGATGAGAAGTATATACCATTCCGACACCCTATTGGTTTTTTACGCGATGCACCTGAACATGACACAAATCAACCGTTACAATCACGTCACTCTCAAGCAAGAACAGCAGAGAAGCCGATCGCAAATATGTCCGTCTCGGAGAACGCGCGACGAGAAATACGCGCCGCCGAATAGCTGTTGTGCCGGGAGGGACAGTCACGTAAAATGCGTGAGACTTGAGAGCCCCGATACTTCCGTCTCTCTGCTCCTCTCTGCCGGCGGTTCCCCGGTTGCGCGAGTTTCTCCAGCGACTGTCTGTTTGAGGTAAATAGGATGTCTATACAGTTGATAGGTTTACAGATGCGCTCCATAGCGGGGAGTTTAAAAAGGAACCAACGCGCCTATGGCTTTTTTTTGCCGTGAGATATGGCTGGTATGGACTTTTTTCAACATACATATTGCAATACTTAAAGGCAACTAGTTATTATCATGTCTTCCGCTCCATGAAATGCATGTTAATGCTCAGTAGTACACATATGGTACTTTAATGTATTGCATTGTAATAAAATGTGATCATTTTCAATGGGCATATATATGCAGCTGAAACAGGTAGCCTAGTGCATCCCACATTTTTCAATATATACCATTTCAATACAACACTATGGCCTTTAGAAAAATGATTGTTTGGGGGGGAGGTGGGGTAGTGCACTATAGGCCCCTGAGACGCAGCTTAAGAAATCGTACTGAGTGGGAAAAAGAAATTCCCCTTACATTACTTTTACTGTTTTACTTTTAAGTAGTTTTGAAACCCAGTACTTTTATACTTTTACTTGAGTAAAAAGCTTGAGTTGATACTTCTACTTTTACAAAAGTATTTCTATATCCTAGTATCTATACTTCTACTTAACCCTCCTGTTGCCTTCTGGGTCGAAAAGACACACGTTCGAGTGTTTATGTATATGTGTGTGTCGCGGTCTCAGGGTCACAAAATGATCCACTACCAGTGTATACGTATGAATGCATGCATGTACGTATGAATCCCTAAAGCCCGTCGTCCTCGGGTCAAAACGACCCGCATCTTTCCAACAAGCCCTCGCCGTCGCCCTGGGGTCTGTTCGACCCTCGAGTTTGAGCGAGCCCTCGGCCTGTCCCCCGGGTCATACTGACCCGTGTTTATCGCCGAGCTCCCGGCCTCGTCCCCCGGGGTCAGACTGACCCGCGTATATCGCTGAGCTCCCGGCCTCGTCCCCGGGGTCAGAATGACCCGCATTTATCGCCGAGCTCCCGGCCCCGGTCCCCGGGGTCAGAATGACCCGCGTTTATCGTCGAGCTCTCGGCCCACGTCCCCGGGGTCTGAATGACCCTCGTTTATAGCCGAGCTCCCGGCCTCGCCGTCGTCCCCGGGGTCAGAATGACCCGTGAGCCCTCGGCCTCGTCCTCGGGTCGAAACGACCCGAGTTTTACGTTGTATTACAAGTCATCCCGTATTTTAAATGTAATAAATAAATAAATAAATGATACAAAAAAAGACATGACTAGACAGTTGCATTGTATTTTTTTTTCTTACATTTATTTAGTCATCACCAGTGTTACAAGCAACGACAAAGAACACACACACACACACACACACACACACACACACACACACACACACACACACACACACACACACACGCACGCACACACACACACACACTCCACGGAGCCCGGCTCGCCCGCCAAACGGGCGAACCGACGTTCGGATTCGGTCGCAGCGGCGGCGGCGGCCCGCCCCTCGGGCAATCGCGGAATCGTCAAAGGCCCGGTCCCGGTCCCGGTCCCGGTCCCGGTCCCGGTCCCGGTCGCGGTCCCTCTCTCGATCGACGCTGTCGGACGCAACTCTCCACGCTCTCAGCAGCGGCGGCGTCGCTTGGTCCGCCCACTGCGGAAACATCACCCGTCGCCTGGCTTCTCGAGCGGGAGCGGAATCGTCCCAGGCCGGCACGGTGGCGGCCAGAGCCCATTCGATCGGCCTGGACGGGATCGCGTTCCAGCCGTTCGACCCGCCCCTTGCTTCTCGTTCTATGAAAGGGGTGTACTTATACGCTGTATTTATACACAATTTATTCACATCTGCGTAATCCCGCGGTCGGCTTCGTTGGTGCGCTCGCTCTGATCGAAGGCTCTTTAGCCAAGACGCGAGACGTCATTTCGTACGTGTCCAGATTGTAAAGCCCTCTGAGGCGTTTACCAAAAAAAAGAAAATAATAATAATAATAATGTGTATTTGTTATTCTGAGCTATTCAAAATGAACTGAATTGATTCAAATTGAAATGAGGTGTCACAAGTTGTTATGTGCGAATAAGGACACTATGAAAGGGGTGTACTTATACGCTGTATTTATACACAATTTATTCACATCTGCGTAATCACGCGGTCGGCCTCGTTGGTGTGCTCGCGCTGATCGAAGGCTCTTTAGCAAAGACAGATTGACTCCGCAGGACACGAATGAGACAGGAAGGAGTGAGGACAACACGAGGGTTAAGTAATTAATGTGAATACTTTTGACACCGCTGCTTACGGGCAGTATGAAAGCTTAAGTATTTATGAAAGTATCATACAATTTGAAGTTCTGATGTGCTGAGAACCTTTATTTATGGAATTGTTTGTTTTTTTTAAAAAAAAGAATTGTTTAAGAAAATGTAGTTTTCAACTCCGTTCAGCCTAAAATGTCGTTTATGAAAATGAGTAAATGCAGCTTTCGGGCAGTAGAGACATGGAAGCTTCAGGTATTCATTAAAAGCTCATATAATTTGTAGTTCCGCTGTTTTGAAAAACTTTCTTGATGGAAAATATAAAAAAAAGGAATTCTTTAAGAAAATCAAGTTTTCAACTCTGTTCAGTCTGAAACGTCGTTTAAGAGCATACAAATGGGTAACTGCAGCTTACACTCTAACAAATATGACCAATGGTAACTCAATAAAATTGTGGCAACAAAGTGACAATTAATATAATTAATGAAAATCATTGAATAGATTAATTAAATCTAAACATTATTAAAATGTGTTTGATTTAGTAATAAAGCGCCAAATGATGAGTTATATAGACCAAATATATTAAGTAAATACAAATACATTTCACAATGAAAATGACTTATGTTTACTTAGAATTTCATCAAAAGTAATTTACATTTACTGAATATTTGGGTGAAGTGAATTTACATTTACTGAATATTTGGGTGAAGTTGAGTCATATATATTAATTATCTGGGTGAAATTGAGTTGGGTTTACTGAATAAAATCAATTATATCAACTCACACTTTAGCACATTGTTGCTGAATTCAACACATTCCCACTGCTAATCTGAATTTAAATTAATTGTTTAAATCTAAGTTTGAATTGGTGTCAGAAGACATTAAATCTATTCAATAATATTATTTGTCACTTTGTTGCCATAATTTTTCAATGTCTAATTCACTCAATACATCTTGGTGTCACAGTAAACCTAACTTATGCCAACAGGTCATCATGATACATAAAAAGTACAGCAGGTTAACATTTATTTGTGCAACTTTGTTACATTTATCTAGAATTCTCCAACACACAATTTGCTATCCTGGTGAACACAGTTGAATCACTATACACAAACAGATGCTTGTGCATCAAATAACATGGCATTCTTTAAATGAGGATGGTTTATATATTGAGCAACCACCTGCAGCAATAAAACTCAGTTAAAGAGGCAAAGTACACTTCTCACTGGGATCCTTAAAAACTTTGAACAGTGACATAACTAAATAACACTTTTTTTGCAAGGGTCCATTCTATTAAGTAAGCAGTTTGTTCTTCAGGCTGTTTACTTTCAGGGACAGCTTTGAACAGTCCAGCTCCAGTAGTAGTTTCTGGAAGACCTCGAATGTGTATCGGAGCTCCTTGGGATAGGCAAGGTTGACTTCATAAACCAACCCAACCAGCATGCAGCAAGCCCTTGGAACGTTATCCAGAGCAGTCAGAACTTTTATTCCATCTAAAACGATATCGACATCGTCTGGACCCTCCGCCGTATAGATTTTCATTTTTTGCATGGCAAAGTCCTGCGACTCACTTTCTTCATCAGCATCCTGAAATAGCAAGAAGATTGAGTATTACGGACTGTACAGTCAAAAGATAAGGTCCTGATTGAATGTCTACCAAATTGCTTCCAACCCTTTGAACAAGAAAACCTGTAGCTGTCATAGCTGCTCCACATAATGCAACTTGTTTACATAAGTGATTTAGAAATTTCAGAGATAATGTTTTGCAAAAGTCTTTTGTTAAAAGGCGTACAATCTGTTTCACAAACATTTGAACTGAGTCACATTTGTAAATATCCGTAAATTAAAAGAAACAAACTAAAAAAGCACTTTAAATATCTTACTTTAAACTAACAGGCTTGTCATATGAATTAATCTGAATTATTATCAAAGAAACTGCAAAACCCAGTAGCTTTTGCCACAAATTACTGGGAGAAATAAAGGTATGGTATGATTGAATTTGTGATTTGACCATCCCAAGACATAAAAGGTAGAGTAGGTAGAAAGAGATAAATCATTTTCTTTATATTGTACTTCAACTTACATCATAATCTTTTAAGAGATGATCCGTGGATTCCTCAAGGTACACCATCACACACCGAATGACAGCATCTCTGGTGATATGGATGCTCGGGTTGCTTGAGTCTAAAATGACAAAAATAAACATTACTGATTACTGACATTACATCCACTGATCTAAAACTAGTTGACTCGTTTATTACTGTTAAAAAACTACTCTGATAGAAAAAAACAGAAACATGGAGATCTGCCTCTCCTGCTGCGGCCTCTCTGTACCAGTGCGACTGCATGACGACTAACACGGTGAACTTGGGAGAGTCAGCACGACATCTGCCAGAGTTTACACTAAACACAGTAACAGCTTTGAGCTGAATATAACGTCAGGTTGAAAAAAAATAAAGAGGAAACTGCACTCTTTGTTAATTTGTTTCACTGACTATTCTCCAGAAATGTACTTTTACCATTAAAGCCGCATGGTCTATCCCAACAGTTTTTAACAGCATATTAGGTTAACATTACTTGACAAAACAAAATGCAGTGATATTAATATAACTCATATGCCTCATTACTAACCTTTGGGAGCAAGAATGTCTGTTCCTACATTTGCATTAACCTTAATGTGCTCTCTTAAGATCCGCAGCTTTTTCGCTAGCTAGCTAGTTAGGTTAGCTTGTTACGTTAGCTTGTTACAGTGGGAGAGCAGTGGAAACTCAGTCTGAAGCCGGGAAGGATTCTTACAGTCGACGAGCTGCTATCTCAAAATGGCATAAAATTATAACATAAGTAATTAAATTGTGGCATTGAATTGACCACTTTGCAGTCCTTGCCATGTCTTTAGCGGCGCAAAGACAACAGTAGACAGACTTCCAAAAAAGCTTACTCATGACATAAGTTAAATGAAGTTACAGCGCAGTCGAGTTTACATGTTTGTTAACTTTTCAGTAGCGCAAAAGAACGTTGAACTGCTGCAACAACTTGGTTATGATTTGTTTGTTAACTGACAATAATTAAACAGGTCTTACCTTGGGAAAAACGGCAGCCGCCCACCTTCACACGTGGCAGAAGTTGTCCGTGTGCTGCAGAATGCGTGAGGCGGAAGTGTACGTTGATTCAAAACAAAGACCTCCAAATGAGTAAAATTCATCAATTTCCTGCAGCTTTGACTTTACTGATGAAATATAATTAAAGTCTACTCAGTAACTCATAGCTGATTTTACTCACATAATATTAAGTAAAATGTAATTCATAATTAATAAACATTTCTTGAATTCAGCTCAATGTAATTTAAAACAGTACATAGTCTTTTTTATTATGTAAAGGTTACTATTATTTATTTAGTATATATTAATTAATGCAAATCCCAGTTTTTACAGTGTACGGGCAGTATAGTGATGAACGCTTCAGGTATTTAAGAAAGTATCATACAATTTGATGTTCCGATGTTCTGAGATACTTTCTTGATGGAAAATATAAAAAAAATGAATTCTTTAAGAAAATCTAGTTTTCAACTCTGTTCAGTCTGAAACGTCGTTTAAGAGCATAAAAACGAGTAAATGCAGCTTACGAGCAGTATAGTGATGAACGCTTCAAGTATTTAAGAAAGTATCATACAATTTGAAGTTCCTATGTTCTGAGACACATTCTTTCTTGGAAATATAAAAAAAAAAGAATTCTTTAAGAAATTCAAGTTTTCAACTCTGTTCAGTCTGAAACGTCGTTTAAGAGCATAAAAACGAGTAAATGCAGCTTACGAGCAGTATAGTGATGAAAGCTTCAGGTTTCATGAACATATTACACAATTTGATGTTCCAATGTTCTGAGACGCTTTCATGATGGAAAATATTTAAAAAAAAAGAATTCTTTAAGAAAATCAAGTTTTCAACTCTGTTCAGTCTGAAACGTCGTTTAAGAGCATAAAAACGAGTAAATGCAGCTTACGAGCAGTATAGTGATGAAAGCTTCAGGTATTCATGAACATATCATACAATTTGATGTTCCGATGTTCTGAGATACTTTCTTGATGGAAAATATAAAAAAATGAATTCTTTAAGAAAATCAAGTTTTCAACTCTGTTCAGTCTGAAACGTCGATTAAGAGCATAAAAATGGGTAACTCCATCTTACGGGCAGTATAGTGATGAAAGCTTCAGGTTTCATGAACATATTACACAATTTGATGTTCCAATGTTCTGAGACGCTTTCATGATGGAAAATATTTTAAAAAAAGAATTCTTTAAGAAAATCAAGTTTTCAACTCTGTTCAGTCTGAAACGTCGTTTAAGAGCATAAAAATGGGCAACTCCATCTTACGGGCAGTATAGTGATGAAAGCTTCAGGTATTCATGAACATATCATACAATTTGATGTTCCGATGTTCTGAGATACTTTCTTGATGGAAAATATAAAAAAATGAATTCTTTAAGAAAATCTAGTTTTCAACTCTGTTCAGTCTGAAACGTCGTTTAAGAGCATAAAAACGAGTAAATGCAGCTTACGAGCAGTATAGTGATGAACGCTTCAAGTATTTAAGAAAGTATCATACAATTTGAAGTTCCTATGTTCTGAGACACATTCTTTATTGGAAATATAAAAAAAAATGAATTCTTTAAGAAATTCAAGTTTTCAACTCTGTTCAGTCTGAAACGTCGTTTAAGAGCATAAAAACGAGTAAATGCAGCTTACGAGCAGTATAGTGATGAAAGCTTCAGGTTTCATGAACATATTACACAATTTGATGTTCCAATGTTCTGAGACGCTTTCATGATGGAAAATATTTTAAAAAAAGAATTCTTTAAGAAAATCAAGTTTTCAACTCTGTTCAGTCTGAAACGTCGTTTAAGAGCATAAAAATGGGCAACTCCATCTTACGGGCAGTATAGTGATGAAAGCTTCAGGTATTCATGAACATATCATACAATTTGATGTTCCGATGTTCTGAGATACTTTCTTGATGGAAAATATAAAAAAATGAATTCTTTAAGAAAATCTAGTTTTCAACTCTGTTCAGTCTGAAACGTCGTTTAAGAGCATAAAAACGAGTAAATGCAGCTTACGAGCAGTATAGTGATGAACGCTTCAAGTATTTAAGAAAGTATCATACAATTTGAAGTTCCTATGTTCTGAGACACATTCTTTATTGGAAATATAAAAAAAAATGAATTCTTTAAGAAATTCAAGTTTTCAACTCTGTTCAGTCTGAAACGTCGTTTAAGAGCATAAAAACGAGTAAATGCAGCTTACGAGCAGTATAGTGATGAAAGCTTCAGGTTTCATGAACATATTACACAATTTGATGTTCCAATGTTCTGAGACGCTTTCATGATGGAAAATATTTTAAAAAAAGAATTCTTTAAGAAAATCAAGTTTTCAACTCTGTTCAGTCTGAAACGTCGTTTAAGAGCATAAAAATGGGCAACTCCATCTTACGGGCAGTATAGTGATGAAAGCTTCAGGTATTCATGAACATATCATACAATTTGATGTTCCGATGTTCTGAGATACTTTCTTGATGGAAAATATAAAAAAATGAATTCTTTAAGAAAATCTAGTTTTCAACTCTGTTCAGTCTGAAACGTCGTTTAAGAGCATAAAAACTGGTAACTCCATTTTACGGGCAGTATAGTGATGAACGCTTCAGGTATTTAAGAAAGTATCATACAATTTGATGTTCCGATGTTCTGAGACGCTTTCTTGATGGAAAATATAAAAAAATGAATTCTTTAAGAAAATCTAGTTTTCAACACTGTTCAGTGTGAAACGTCGATTAAGAGCATACAAATGAGAAAATGCAGATTACGGGCAGAGGTGTCAAGTAACGAAGTACAAATACTTCGTTCCTTTACTTAAGTAGGAATTTTGAGTATCTATACTTTACTGGAGTATTTATTTTTCAGACTACTTTTTACTACTACTCCTTACGTTTTCACGCAAATATCTGTACTTTCTACTCCCTACTTTTAAAAAAATAGCCTCGTTACTATTTCATTTTGGTTTGTTTTTCATTCCGGTTAGCCAGATAAATCGCGCCATCCGGATAGAGTGAATTTGATTGTGGTTGGATGAGAAGTATATACCATTCCGACACCCTATTGGTTTTTTACGCGATGCACCTGAACATGACACAAATCAACCGTTACAATCACGTCACTCTCAAGCAAGAACAGCAGAGAAGCCGATCGCAAATATGTCCGTCTCGGAGAACGCGCGACGAGAAATACGCGCCGCCGAATAGCTGTTGTGCCGGGAGGGACAGTCACGTAAAATGCGTGAGACTTGAGAGCCCCGATACTTCCGTCTCTCTGCTCCTCTCTGCCGGCGGTTCCCCGGTTGCGCGAGTTTCTCCAGCGACTGTCTGTTTGAGGTAAATAGGATGTCTATACAGTTGATAGGTTTACAGATGCGCTCCATAGCGGGGAGTTTAAAAAGGAACCAACGCGCCTATGGCTTTTTTTTGCCGTGAGATATGGCTGGTATGGACTTTTTTCAACATACATATTGCAATACTTAAAGGCAACTAGTTATTATCATGTCTTCCGCTCCATGAAATGCATGTTAATGCTCAGTAGTACACATATGGTACTTTAATGTATTGCAATGTAATAAAATGTGATCATTTTCAATGGGCATATATATGCAGCTGAAACAGGTAGCCTAGTGCATCCCACATTTTTCAATATATACCATTTCAATACAACACTATGGCCTTTAGAAAAATGATTGTTTGGGGGGGAGGTGGGGTAGTGCACTATAGGCCCCTGAGACGCAGCTTAAGAAATCGTACTGAGTGGGAAAAAGAAATTCCCCTTACATTACTTTTACTGTTTTACTTTTAAGTAGTTTTGAAACCCAGTACTTTTATACTTTTACTTGAGTAAAAAGCTTGAGTTGATACTTCTACTTTTACAAAAGTATTTCTATATCCTAGTATCTATACTTCTACTTAACCCTCCTGTTGCCTTCTGGGTCGAAAAGACACACGTTCGAGTGTTTATGTATATGTGTGTGTCGCGGTCTCAGGGTCACAAAATGATCCACTACCAGTGTATACGTATGAATGCATGCATGTACGTATGAATCCCTAAAGCCCGTCGTCCTCGGGTCAAAACGACCCGCATCTTTCCAACAAGCCCTCGCCGTCGCCCTGGGGTCTGTTCGACCCTCGAGTTTGAGCGAGCCCTCGGCCTGTCCCCCGGGTCATACTGACCCGTGTTTATCGCCGAGCTCCCGGCCTCGTCCCCCGGGGTCAGACTGACCCGCGTATATCGCTGAGCTCCCGGCCTCGTCCCCGGGGTCAGAATGACCCGCATTTATCGCCGAGCTCCCGGCCCCGGTCCCCGGGGTCAGAATGACCCGCGTTTATCGTCGAGCTCTCGGCCCACGTCCCCGGGGTCTGAATGACCCTCGTTTATAGCCGAGCTCCCGGCCTCGCCGTCGTCCCCGGGGTCAGAATGACCCGTGAGCCCTCGGCCTCGTCCTCGGGTCGAAACGACCCGAGTTTTACGTTGTATTACAAGTCATCCCGTATTTTAAATGTAATAAATAAATAAATAAATGATACAAAAAAAGACATGACTAGACAGTTGCATTGTATTTTTTTTTCTTACATTTATTTAGTCATCACCAGTGTTACAAGCAACGACAAAGAACACACACACACACACACACACACACACACACACACACACACACACACACACACACACACACACACACACACACACGCACGCACACACACACACACACTCCACGGAGCCCGGCTCGCCCGCCAAACGGGCGAACCGACGTTCGGATTCGGTCGCAGCGGCGGCGGCGGCCCGCCCCTCGGGCAATCGCGGAATCGTCAAAGGCCCGGTCCCGGTCCCGGTCCCGGTCCCGGTCGCGGTCCCTCTCTCGATCGACGCTGTCGGACGCAACTCTCCACGCTCTCAGCAGCGGCGGCGTCGCTTGGTCCGCCCACTGCGGAAACATCACCCGTCGCCTGGCTTCTCGAGCGGGAGCGGAATCGTCCCAGGCCGGCACGGTGGCGGCCAGAGCCCATTCGATCGGCCTGGACGGGATCGCGTTCCAGCCGTTCGACCCGCCCCTTGCTTCTCGTTCTATGAAAGGGGTGTACTTATACGCTGTATTTATACACAATTTATTCACATCTGCGTAATCCCGCGGTCGGCTTCGTTGGTGCGCTCGCTCTGATCGAAGGCTCTTTAGCCAAGACGCGAGACGTCATTTCGTACGTGTCCAGATTGTAAAGCCCTCTGAGGCGTTTACCAAAAAAAAAGAAAATAATAATAATAATAATGTGTATTTGTTATTCTGAGCTATTCAAAATGAACTGAATTGATTCAAATTGAAATGAGGTGTCACAAGTTGTTATGTGCGAATAAGGACACTATGAAAGGGGTGTACTTATACGCTGTATTTATACACAATTTATTCACATCTGCGTAATCACGCGGTCGGCCTCGTTGGTGTGCTCGCGCTGATCGAAGGCTCTTTAGCAAAGACAGATTGACTCCGCAGGACACGAATGAGACAGGAAGGAGTGAGGACAACACGAGGGTTAAGTAATTAATGTGAATACTTTTGACACCGCTGCTTACGGGCAGTATGAAAGCTTAAGTATTTATGAAAGTATCATACAATTTGAAGTTCTGATGTGCTGAGAACCTTTATTTATGGAATTGTTTGTTTTTTTTAAAAAAAAGAATTGTTTAAGAAAATGTAGTTTTCAACTCCGTTCAGCCTAAAATGTCGTTTATGAAAATGAGTAAATGCAGCTTTCGGGCAGTAGAGACATGGAAGCTTCAGGTATTCATTAAAAGCTCATATAATTTGTAGTTCCGCTGTTTTGAAAAACTTTCTTGATGGAAAATATAAAAAAAAGGAATTCTTTAAGAAAATCAAGTTTTCAACTCTGTTCAGTCTGAAACGTCGTTTAAGAGCATACAAATGGGTAACTGCAGCTTACACTCTAACAAATATGACCAATGGTAACTCAATAAAATTGTGGCAACAAAGTGACAATTAATATAATTAATGAAAATCATTGAATAGATTAATTAAATCTAAACATTATTAAAATGTGTTTGATTTAGTAATAAAGCGCCAAATGATGAGTTATATAGACCAAATATATTAAGTAAATACAAATACATTTCACAATGAAAATGACTTATGTTTACTTAGAATTTCATCAAAAGTAATTTACATTTACTGAATATTTGGGTGAAGTGAATTTACATTTACTGAATATTTGGGTGAAGTTGAGTCATATATATTAATTATCTGGGTGAAATTGAGTTGGGTTTACTGAATAAAATCAATTATATCAACTCACACTTTAGCACATTGTTGCTGAATTCAACACATTCCCACTGCTAATCTGAATTTAAATTAATTGTTTAAATCTAAGTTTGAATTGGTGTCAGAAGACATTAAATCTATTCAATAATATTATTTGTCACTTTGTTGCCATAATTTTTCAATGTCTAATTCACTCAATACATCTTGGTGTCACAGTAAACCTAACTTATGCCAACAGGTCATCATGATACATAAAAAGTACAGCAGGTTAACATTTATTTGTGCAACTTTGTTACATTTATCTAGAATTCTCCAACACACAATTTGCTATCCTGGTGAACACAGTTGAATGACTATACACAAACAGATGCTTGTGCATCAAATAACATGGCATTCTTTAAATGAGGATGGTTTATATATTGAGCAACCACCTGCAGCAATAAAACTCAGTTAAAGAGGCAAAGTACACTTCTCACTGGGATCCTTAAAAACTTTGAACAGTGACATAACTAAATAACACTTTTTTTGCAAGGGTCCATTCTATTAAGTAAGCAGTTTGTTCTTCAGGCTGTTTACTTTCAGGGACAGCTTTGAACAGTCCAGCTCCAGTAGTAGTTTCTGGAAGACCTCGAATGTGTATCGGAGCTCCTTGGGATAGGCAAGGTTGACTTCATAAACCAACCCAACCAGCATGCAGCAAGCCCTTGGAACGTTATCCAGAGCAGTCAGAACTTTTATTCCATCTAAAACGATATCGACATCGTCTGGACCCTCCGCCGTATAGATTTTCATTTTTTGCATGGCAAAGTCCTGCGACTCACTTTCTTCATCAGCATCCTGAAATAGCAAGAAGATTGAGTATTACGGACTGTACAGTCAAAAGATAAGGTCCTGATTGAATGTCTACCAAATTGCTTCCAACCCTTTGAACAAGAAAACCTGTAGCTGTCATAGCTGCTCCACATAATGCAACTTGTTTACATAAGTGATTTAGAAATTTCAGAGATAATGTTTTGCAAAAGTCTTTTGTTAAAAGGCGTACAATCTGTTTCACAAACATTTGAACTGAGTCACATTTGTAAATATCCGTAAATTAAAAGAAACAAACTAAAAAAGCACTTTAAATATCTTACTTTAAACTAACAGGCTTGTCATATGAATTAATCTGAATTATTATCAAAGAAACTGCAAAACCCAGTAGCTTTTGCCACAAATTACTGGGAGAAATAAAGGTATGGTATGATTGAATTTGTGATTTGACCATCCCAAGACATAAAAGGTAGAGTAGGTAGAAAGAGATAAATCATTTTCTTTATATTGTACTTCAACTTACATCATAATCTTTTAAGAGATGATCCGTGGATTCCTCAAGGTACACCATCACACACCGAATGACAGCATCTCTGGTGATATGGATGCTCGGGTTGCTTGAGTCTAAAATGACAAAAATAAACATTACTGATTACTGACATTACATCCACTGATCTAAAACTAGTTGACTCGTTTATTACTGTTAAAAAACTACTCTGATAGAAAAAAACAGAAACATGGAGATCTGCCTCTCCTGCTGCGGCCTCTCTGTACCAGTGCGACTGCATGACGACTAACACGGTGAACTTGGGAGAGTCAGCACGACATCTGCCAGAGTTTACACTAAACACAGTAACAGCTTTGAGCTGAATATAACGTCAGGTTGAAAAAAAATAAAGAGGAAACTGCACTCTTTGTTAATTTGTTTCACTGACTATTCTCCAGAAATGTACTTTTACCATTAAAGCCGCATGGTCTATCCCAACAGTTTTTAACAGCATATTAGGTTAACATTACTTGACAAAACAAAATGCAGTGATATTAATATAACTCATATGCCTCATTACTAACCTTTGGGAGCAAGAATGTCTGTTCCTACATTTGCATTAACCTTAATGTGCTCTCTTAAGATCCGCAGCTTTTTCGCTAGCTAGCTAGTTAGGTTAGCTTGTTACGTTAGCTTGTTACAGTGGGAGAGCAGTGGAAACTCAGTCTGAAGCCGGGAAGGATTCTTACAGTCGACGAGCTGCTATCTCAAAATGGCATAAAATTATAACATAAGTAATTAAATTGTGGCATTGAATTGACCACTTTGCAGTCCTTGCCATGTCTTTAGCGGCGCAAAGACAACAGTAGACAGACTTCCAAAAAAGCTTACTCATGACATAAGTTAAATGAAGTTACAGCGCAGTCGAGTTTACATGTTTGTTAACTTTTCAGTAGCGCAAAAGAACGTTGAACTGCTGCAACAACTTGGTTATGATTTGTTTGTTAACTGACAATAATTAAACAGGTCTTACCTTGGGAAAAACGGCAGCCGCCCACCTTCACACGTGGCAGAAGTTGTCCGTGTGCTGCAGAATGCGTGAGGCGGAAGTGTACGTTGATTCAAAACAAAGACCTCCAAATGAGTAAAATTCATCAATTTCCTGCAGCTTTGACTTTACTGATGAAATATAATTAAAGTCTACTCAGTAACTCATAGCTGATTTTACTCACATAATATTAAGTAAAATGTAATTCATAATTAATAAACATTTCTTGAATTCAGCTCAATGTAATTTAAAACAGTACATAGTCTTTTTTATTATGTAAAGGTTACTATTATTTATTTAGTATATATTAATTAATGCAAATCCCAGTTTTTACAGTGTACGGGCAGTATAGTGATGAACGCTTCAGGTATTTAAGAAAGTATCATACAATTTGATGTTCCGATGTTCTGAGATACTTTCTTGATGGAAAATATAAAAAAAATGAATTCTTTAAGAAAATCTAGTTTTCAACTCTGTTCAGTCTGAAACGTCGTTTAAGAGCATAAAAACGAGTAAATGCAGCTTACGAGCAGTATAGTGATGAACGCTTCAAGTATTTAAGAAAGTATCATACAATTTGAAGTTCCTATGTTCTGAGACACATTCTTTCTTGGAAATATAAAAAAAAAAGAATTCTTTAAGAAATTCAAGTTTTCAACTCTGTTCAGTCTGAAACGTCGTTTAAGAGCATAAAAACGAGTAAATGCAGCTTACGAGCAGTATAGTGATGAAAGCTTCAGGTTTCATGAACATATTACACAATTTGATGTTCCAATGTTCTGAGACGCTTTCATGATGGAAAATATTTAAAAAAAAAAGAATTCTTTAAGAAAATCAAGTTTTCAACTCTGTTCAGTCTGAAACGTCGTTTAAGAGCATAAAAACGAGTAAATGCAGCTTACGAGCAGTATAGTGATGAAAGCTTCAGGTATTCATGAACATATCATACAATTTGATGTTCCGATGTTCTGAGATACTTTCTTGATGGAAAATATAAAAAAATGAATTCTTTAAGAAAATCAAGTTTTCAACTCTGTTCAGTCTGAAACGTCGTTTAAGAGCATAAAAATGGGTAACTCCATCTTACGGGCAGTATAGTGATGAAAGCTTCAGGTATTCATGAACATATCATACAATTTGAATTTCTGATGTTCTGAGACGCTTTCTTGATGGAAAATATAAAAAAAAGAATTCTTTAAGAAAATCAAGTTTTCAACTCTGTTCAGTCTGAAACGTCGTTTAAGAGCATAAAAATGGGTAACTCCATCTTACGGGCAGTATGGTGATGAAAGCTTCAGGTATTCATGAACATATCATACAATTTGATGTTCCGATGTTCTGAGATACTTTCTTGATGGAAAATATAAAAAAAATGAATTCTTTAAGAAAATCTAGTTTTCAACTCTGTTCAGTCTGAAACGTCGTTTAAGAGCATAAAAACGAGTAAATGCAGCTTACGAGCAGTATAGTGATGAACGCTTCAAGTATTTAAGAAAGTATCATACAATTTGAAGTTCCTATGTTCTGAGACACATTCTTTATTGGAAATATTAAAAAAAAAGAATTCTTTAAGAAATTCAAGTTTTCAACTCTGTTCAGTCTGAAACGTCGTTTAAGAGCATAAAAAACGAGTAAATGCAGCTTACGAGCAGTATAGTGATGAAAGCTTCAGGTTTCATGAACATATTACACAATTTGATGTTCCAATGTTCTGAGACGCTTTCATGATGGAAAATATTTAAAAAAAAGAATTCTTTAAGAAAATCAAGTTTTCAACTCTGTTCAGTCTGAAACGTCGTTTAAGAGCATAAAAATGGGCAACTCCATCTTACGGGCAGTATAGTGATGAAAGCTTCAGGTATTCATGAACATATCATACAATTTGATGTTCCGATGTTCTGAGATACTTTCTTGATGGAAAATATAAAAAAATGAATTCTTTAAGAAAATCTAGTTTTCAACTCTGTTCAGTCTGAAACGTCGTTTAAGAGCATAAAAACGAGTAAATGCAGCTTACGAGCAGTATAGTGATGAACGCTTCAGGTATTTAAGAAAGTATCATACAATTTGAAGTTCCTATGTTCTGAGACGCTTTCTTGATGGAAAATATAAAAAAATGAATTCTTTAAGAAAATCTAGTTTTCAACACTGTTCAGTGTGAAACGTCGATTAAGAGCATACAAATGAGAAAATGCAGATTACGGGCAGAGGTGTCAAGTAACGAAGTACAAATACTTCGTTCCTTTACTTAAGTAGGAATTTTGAGTATCTATACTTTACTGGAGTATTTATTTTTCAGACTACTTTTTACTACTACTCCTTACGTTTTCACGCAAATATCTGTACTTTCTACTCCCTACTTTTAAAAAAATAGCCTCGTTACTATTTCATTTTGGTTTGTTTTTCATTCCGGTTAGCCAGATAAATCGCGCCATCCGGATAGAGTGAATTTGATTGTGGTTGGATGAGAAGTATATACCATTCCGACACCCTATTGGTTTTTTACGCGATGCACCTGAACATGACACAAATCAACCGTTACAATCACGTCACTCTCAAGCAAGAACAGCAGAGAAGCCGATCGCAAATATGTCCGTCTCGGAGAACGCGCGACGAGAAATACGCGCCGCCGAATAGCTGTTGTGCCGGGAGGGACAGTCACGTAAAATGCGTGAGACTTGAGAGCCCCGATACTTCCGTCTCTCTGCTCCTCTCTGCCGGCGGTTCCCCGGTTGCGCGAGTTTCTCCAGCGACTGTCTGTTTGAGGTAAATAGGATGTCTATACAGTTGATAGGTTTACAGATGCGCTCCATAGCGGGGAGTTTAAAAAGGAACCAACGCGCCTATGGCTTTTTTTTGCCGTGAGATATGGCTGGTATGGACTTTTTTCAACATACATATTGCAATACTTAAAGGCAACTAGTTATTATCATGTCTTCCGCTCCATGAAATGCATGTTAATGCTCAGTAGTACACATATGGTACTTTAATGTATTGCATTGTAATAAAATGTGATCATTTTCAATGGGCATATATATGCAGCTGAAACAGGTAGCCTAGTGCATCCCACATTTTTCAATATATACCATTTCAATACAACACTATGGCCTTTAGAAAAATGATTGTTTGGGGGGGAGGTGGGGTAGTGCACTATAGGCCCCTGAGACGCAGCTTAAGAAATCGTACTGAGTGGGAAAAAGAAATTCCCCTTACATTACTTTTACTGTTTTACTTTTAAGTAGTTTTGAAACCCAGTACTTCTATACTTTTACTTGAGTAAAAAGCTTGAGTTGATACTTCTACTTTTACAAAAGTATTTCTATATCCTAGTATCTATACTTCTACTTAACCCTCCTGTTGCCTTCTGGGTCGAAAAGACACACGTTCGAGTGTTTATGTATATGTGTGTGTCGCGGTCTCAGGGTCACAAAATGATCCACTACCAGTGTATACGTATGAATGCATGCATGTACGTATGAATCCCTAAAGCCCGTCGTCCTCGGGTCAAAACGACCCGCATCTTTCCAACAAGCCCTCGCCGTCGCCCTGGGGTCTGTTCGACCCTCGAGTTTGAGCGAGCCCTCGGCCTGTCCCCCGGGTCATACTGACCCGTGTTTATCGCCGAGCTCCCGGCCTCGTCCCCCGGGGTCAGACTGACCCGCGTATATCGCTGAGCTCCCGGCCTCGTCCCCGGGGTCAGAATGACCCGCATTTATCGCCGAGCTCCCGGCCCCGGTCCCCGGGGTCAGAATGACCCGCGTTTATCGTCGAGCTCTCGGCCCACGTCCCCGGGGTCTGAATGACCCTCGTTTATAGCCGAGCTCCCGGCCTCGCCGTCGTCCCCGGGGTCAGAATGACCCGTGAGCCCTCGGCCTCGTCCTCGGGTCGAAACGACCCGAGTTTTACGTTGTATTACAAGTCATCCCGTATGCTAAATGTAATAAATAAATAAATAAATGATACAAAAAAAGACATGACTAGACAGTTGCATTGTATTTTTTTTTCTTACATTTATTTAGTCATCACCAGTGTTACAAGCAACGACAAAGAACACACACACACACACACACACACACACACACACACACACACACACACACACACACACACACACACACACACACACACACACACGCACACACACACACACTCCACGGAGCCCGGCTCGCCCGCCAAACGGGCGAACCGACGTTCGGATTCGGTCGCAGCGGCGGCGGCGGCCCGCCCCTCGGGCAATCGCGGAATCGTCAAAGGCCCGGTCCCGGTCCCGGTCCCGGTCCCGGTCCCTGTCCCGGTCGCGGTCCCTCTCTCGATCGACGCTGTCGGACGCAACTCTCCACGCTCTCAGCAGCGGCGGCGTCGCTTGGTCCGCCCACTGCGGAAACATCACCCGTCGCCTGGCTTCTCGAGCGGGAGCGGAATCGTCCCAGGCCGGCACGGTGGCGGCCAGAGCCCATTCGATCGGCCTGGACGGGATCGCTTTCCAGCCGTTCGACCCGCCCCGCGCTTCTCGTTCTATGAAAGGGGTGTACTTATACGCTGTATTTATACACAATTTATTCACATCTGCGTAATCCCGCGGTCGGCTTCGTTGGTGCGCTCGCTCTGATCGAAGGCTCTTTAGCCAAGACGCGAGACGTCATTTCGTACGTGTCCAGATTGTAAAGCCCTCTGAGGCGTTTACCAAAAAAAAGAAAATAATAATAATAATAATGTGTATTTGTTATTCTGAGCTATTCAAAATGAACTGAATTGATTCAAATTGAAATGAGGTGTCACAAGTTGTTA
The DNA here is from genome assembly GCF_023055335.1 of Clinocottus analis. Classification (NCBI taxonomy): domain Eukaryota; kingdom Metazoa; phylum Chordata; class Actinopteri; order Perciformes; family Cottidae; genus Clinocottus; species Clinocottus analis. Next base: position 2,304,787 of record NW_027176229.1, on the reverse strand, counting down.
TGTGCGAATAAGGACACTATGAAAGGGGTGTACTTATACGCTGTATTTATACACAATTTATTCACATCTGCGTAATCACGCGGTCGGCCTCGTTGGTGTGCTCGCGCTGATCGAAGGCTCTTTAGCAAAGACAGATTGACTCCGCAGGACACGAATGAGACAGGAAGGAGTGAGGACAACACGAGGGTTAAGTAATTAATGTGAATACTTTTGACACCGCTGCTTACGGGCAGTATGAAAGCTTAAGTATTTATGAAAGTATCATACAATTTGAAGTTCTGATGTGCTGAGAACCTTTATTTATGGAATTGTTTGTTTTTTTAAAAAAAAAGAATTGTTTAAGAAAATGTAGTTTTCAACTCCGTTCAGCCTAAAATGTCGTTTATGAAAATGAGTAAATGCAGCTTTCGGGCAGTAGAGACATGGAAGCTTCAGGTATTCATTAAAAGCTCATATAATTTGTAGTTCCGCTGTTTTGAAAAACTTTCTTGATGGAAAATATAAAAAAAGGAATTCTTTAAGAAAATCAAGTTTTCAACTCTGTTCAGTCTGAAACGTCGTTTAAGAGCATACAAATGGGTAACTGCAGCTTACACTCTAACAAATATGACCAATGGTAACTCAATAAAATTGTGGCAACAAAGTGACAATTAATATAATTAATGAAAATCATTGAATAGATTAATTAAATCTAAACATTATTAAAATGTGTTTGATTTAGTAATAAAGCGCCAAATGATGAGTTATATAGACCAAATATATTAAGTAAATACAAATACATTTCACAATGAAAATGACTTATGTTTACTTAGAATTTCATCAAAAGTAATTTACATTTACTGAATATTTGGGTGAAGTGAATTTACATTTACTGAATATTTGGGTGAAGTTGAGTCATATATATTAATTATCTGGGTGAAATTGAGTTGGGTTTACTGAATAAAATCAATTATATCAACTCACACTTTAGCACATTGTTGCTGAATTCAACACATTCCCACTGCTAATCTGAATTTAAATTAATTGTTTAAATCTAAGTTTGAATTGGTGTCAGAAGACATTAAATCTATTCAATAATATTATTTGTCACTTTGTTGCCATAATTTTTCAATGTCTAATTCACTCAATACATCTTGGTGTCACAGTAAACCTAACTTATGCCAACAGGTCATCATGATACATAAAAAGTACAGCAGGTTAACATTTATTTGTGCAACTTTGTTACATTTATCTAGAATTCTCCAACACACAATTTGCTATCCTGGTGAACACAGTTGAATCACTATACACAAACAGATGCTTGTGCATCAAATAACATGGCATTCTTTAAATGAGGATGGTTTATATATTGAGCAACCACCTGCAGCAATAAAACTCAGTTAAAGAGGCAAAGTACACTTCTCACTGGGATCCTTAAAAACTTTGAACAGTGACATAACTAAATAACACTTTTTTTGCAAGGGTCCATTCTATTAAGTAAGCAGTTTGTTCTTCAGGCTGTTTACTTTCAGGGACAGCTTTGAACAGTCCAGCTCCAGTAGTAGTTTCTGGAAGACCTCGAATGTGTATCGGAGCTCCTTGGGATAGGCAAGGTTGACTTCATAAACCAACCCAACCAGCATGCAGCAAGCCCTTGGAACGTTATCCAGAGCAGTCAGAACTTTTATTCCATCTAAAACGATATCGACATCGTCTGGACCCTCCGCCGTATAGATTTTCATTTTTTGCATGGCAAAGTCCTGCGACTCACTTTCTTCATCAGCATCCTGAAATAGCAAGAAGATTGAGTATTACGGACTGTACAGTCAAAAGATAAGGTCCTGATTGAATGTCTACCAAATTGCTTCCAACCCTTTGAACAAGAAAACCTGTAGCTGTCATAGCTGCTCCACATAATGCAACTTGTTTACATAAGTGATTTAGAAATTTCAGAGATAATGTTTTGCAAAAGTCTTTTGTTAAAAGGCGTACAATCTGTTTCACAAACATTTGAACTGAGTCACATTTGTAAATATCCGTAAATTAAAAGAAACAAACTAAAAAAGCACTTTAAATATCTTACTTTAAACTAACAGGCTTGTCATATGAATTAATCTGAATTATTATCAAAGAAACTGCAAAACCCAGTAGCTTTTGCCACAAATTACTGGGAGAAATAAAGGTATGGTATGATTGAATTTGTGATTTGACCATCCCAAGACATAAAAGGTAGAGTAGGTAGAAAGAGATAAATCATTTTCTTTATATTGTACTTCAACTTACATCATAATCTTTTAAGAGATGATCCGTGGATTCCTCAAGGTACACCATCACACACCGAATGACAGCATCTCTGGTGATATGGATGCTCGGGTTGCTTGAGTCTAAAATGACAAAAATAAACATTACTGATTACTGACATTACATCCACTGATCTAAAACTAGTTGACTCGTTTATTACTGTTAAAAAACTACTCTGATAGAAAAAAACAGAAACATGGAGATCTGCCTCTCCTGCTGCGGCCTCTCTGTACCAGTGCGACTGCATGACGACTAACACGGTGAACTTGGGAGAGTCAGCACGACATCTGCCAGAGTTTACACTAAACACAGTAACAGCTTTGAGCTGAATATAACGTCAGGTTGAAAAAAAATAAAGAGGAAACTGCACTCTTTGTTAATTTGTTTCACTGACTATTCTCCAGAAATGTACTTTTACCATTAAAGCCGCATGGTCTATCCCAACAGTTTTTAACAGCATATTAGGTTAACATTACTTGACAAAACAAAATGCAGTGATATTAATATAACTCATATGCCTCATTACTAACCTTTGGGAGCAAGAATGTCTGTTCCTACATTTGCATTAACCTTAATGTGCTCTCTTAAGATCCGCAGCTTTTTCGCTAGCTAGCTAGTTAGGTTAGCTTGTTACGTTAGCTTGTTACAGTGGGAGAGCAGTGGAAACTCAGTCTGAAGCCGGGAAGGATTCTTACAGTCGACGAGCTGCTATCTCAAAATGGCATAAAATTATAACATAAGTAATTAAATTGTGGCATTGAATTGACCACTTTGCAGTCCTTGCCATGTCTTTAGCGGCGCAAAGACAACAGTAGACAGACTTCCAAAAAAGCTTACTCATGACATAAGTTAAATGAAGTTACAGCGCAGTCGAGTTTACATGTTTGTTAACTTTTCAGTAGCGCAAAAGAACGTTGAACTGCTGCAACAACTTGGTTATGATTTGTTTGTTAACTGACAATAATTAAACAGGTCTTACCTTGGGAAAAACGGCAGCCGCCCACCTTCACACGTGGCAGAAGTTGTCCGTGTGCTGCAGAATGCGTGAGGCGGAAGTGTACGTTGATTCAAAACAAAGACCTCCAAATGAGTAAAATTCATCAATTTCCTGCAGCTTTGACTTTACTGATGAAATATAATTAAAGTCTACTCAGTAACTCATAGCTGATTTTACTCACATAATATTAAGTAAAATGTAATTCATAATTAATAAACATTTCTTGAATTCAGCTCAATGTAATTTAAAACAGTACATAGTCTTTTTTATTATGTAAAGGTTACTATTATTTATTTAGTATATATTAATTAATGCAAATCCCAGTTTTTACAGTGTACGGGCAGTATAGTGATGAACGCTTCAGGTATTTAAGAAAGTATCATACAATTTGATGTTCCGATGTTCTGAGATACTTTCTTGATGGAAAATATAAAAAAAATGAATTCTTTAAGAAAATCTAGTTTTCAACTCTGTTCAGTCTGAAACGTCGTTTAAGAGCATAAAAACGAGTAAATGCAGCTTACGAGCAGTATAGTGATGAACGCTTCAAGTATTTAAGAAAGTATCATACAATTTGAAGTTCCTATGTTCTGAGACACATTCTTTCTTGGAAATATAAAAAAAAAAGAATTCTTTAAGAAATTCAAGTTTTCAACTCTGTTCAGTCTGAAACGTCGTTTAAGAGCATAAAAACGAGTAAATGCAGCTTACGAGCAGTATAGTGATGAAAGCTTCAGGTTTCATGAACATATTACACAATTTGATGTTCCAATGTTCTGAGACGCTTTCATGATGGAAAATATTTAAAAAAAAAGAATTCTTTAAGAAAATCAAGTTTTCAACTCTGTTCAGTCTGAAACGTCGTTTAAGAGCATAAAAACGAGTAAATGCAGCTTACGAGCAGTATAGTGATGAAAGCTTCAGGTATTCATGAACATATCATACAATTTGATGTTCCGATGTTCTGAGATACTTTCTTGATGGAAAATATAAAAAAATGAATTCTTTAAGAAAATCAAGTTTTCAACTCTGTTCAGTCTGAAACGTCGTTTAAGAGCATAAAAATGGGTAACTCCATCTTACGGGCAGTATAGTGATGAAAGCTTCAGGTATTCATGAACATATCATACAATTTGAATTTCTGATGTTCTGAGACGCTTTCTTGATGGAAAATATAAAAAAAAGAATTCTTTAAGAAAATCAAGTTTTCAACTCTGTTCAGTCTGAAACGTCGTTTAAGAGCATAAAAACGAGTAAATGCAGCTTACGAGCAGTATAGTGATGAACGCTTCAAGTATTTAAGAAAGTATCATACAATTTGAAGTTCCTATGTTCTGAGACACATTCTTTATTGGAAATATTAAAAAAAAAGAATTCTTTAAGAAATTCAAGTTTTCAACTCTGTTCAGTCTGAAACGTCGTTTAAGAGCATAAAAAACGAGTAAATGCAGCTTACGAGCAGTATAGTGATGAAAGCTTCAGGTTTCATGAACATATTACACAATTTGATGTTCCAATGTTCTGAGACGCTTTCATGATGGAAAATATTTTAAAAAAAGAATTCTTTAAGAAAATCAAGTTTTCAACTCTGTTCAGTCTGAAACGTCGTTTAAGAGCATAAAAATGGGCAACTCCATCTTACGGGCAGTATAGTGATGAAAGCTTCAGGTATTCATGAACATATCATACAATTTGATGTTCCGATGTTCTGAGATACTTTCTTGATGGAAAATATAAAAAAATGAATTCTTTAAGAAAATCTAGTTTTCAACTCTGTTCAGTCTGAAACGTCGTTTAAGAGCATAAAAACGAGTAAATGCAGCTTACGAGCAGTATAGTGATGAACGCTTCAAGTATTTAAGAAAGTATCATACAATTTGAAGTTCCTATGTTCTGAGACACATTCTTTATTGGAAATATAAAAAAAAATGAATTCTTTAAGAAATTCAAGTTTTCAACTCTGTTCAGTCTGAAACGTCGTTTAAGAGCATAAAAACGAGTAAATGCAGCTTACGAGCAGTATAGTGATGAAAGCTTCAGGTTTCATGAACATATTACACAATTTGATGTTCCAATGTTCTGAGACGCTTTCATGATGGAAAATATTTTAAAAAAAGAATTCTTTAAGAAAATCAAGTTTTCAACTCTGTTCAGTCTGAAACGTCGTTTAAGAGCATAAAAATGGGCAACTCCATCTTACGGGCAGTATAGTGATGAAAGCTTCAGGTATTCATGAACATATCATACAATTTGATGTTCCGATGTTCTGAGATACTTTCTTGATGGAAAATATAAAAAAATGAATTCTTTAAGAAAATCTAGTTTTCAACTCTGTTCAGTCTGAAACGTCGTTTAAGAGCATAAAAACTGGTAACTCCATTTTACGGGCAGTATAGTGATGAACGCTTCAGGTATTTAAGAAAGTATCATACAATTTGATGTTCCGATGTTCTGAGACGCTTTCTTGATGGAAAATATAAAAAAATGAATTCTTTAAGAAAATCTAGTTTTCAACACTGTTCAGTGTGAAACGTCGATTAAGAGCATACAAATGAGAAAATGCAGATTACGGGCAGAGGTGTCAAGTAACGAAGTACAAATACTTCGTTCCTTTACTTAAGTAGGAATTTTGAGTATCTATACTTTACTGGAGTATTTATTTTTCAGACTACTTTTTACTACTACTCCTTACGTTTTCACGCAAATATCTGTACTTTCTACTCCCTACTTTTAAAAAAATAGCCTCGTTACTATTTCATTTTGGTTTGTTTTTCATTCCGGTTAGCCAGATAAATCGCGCCATCCGGATAGAGTGAATTTGATTGTGGTTGGATGAGAAGTATATACCATTCCGACACCCTATTGGTTTTTTACGCGATGCACCTGAACATGACACAAATCAACCGTTACAATCACGTCACTCTCAAGCAAGAACAGCAGAGAAGCCGATCGCAAATATGTCCGTCTCGGAGAACGCGCGACGAGAAATACGCGCCGCCGAATAGCTGTTGTGCCGGGAGGGACAGTCACGTAAAATGCGTGAGACTTGAGAGCCCCGATACTTCCGTCTCTCTGCTCCTCTCTGCCGGCGGTTCCCCGGTTGCGCGAGTTTCTCCAGCGACTGTCTGTTTGAGGTAAATAGGATGTCTATACAGTTGATAGGTTTACAGATGCGCTCCATAGCGGGGAGTTTAAAAAGGAACCAACGCGCCTATGGCTTTTTTTTGCCGTGAGATATGGCTGGTATGGACTTTTTTCAACATACATATTGCAATACTTAAAGGCAACTAGTTATTATCATGTCTTCCGCTCCATGAAATGCATGTTAATGCTCAGTAGTACACATATGGTACTTTAATGTATTGCAATGTAATAAAATGTGATCATTTTCAATGGGCATATATATGCAGCTGAAACAGGTAGCCTAGTGCATCCCACATTTTTCAATATATACCATTTCAATACAACACTATGGCCTTTAGAAAAATGATTGTTTGGGGGGGAGGTGGGGTAGTGCACTATAGGCCCCTGAGACGCAGCTTAAGAAATCGTACTGAGTGGGAAAAAGAAATTCCCCTTACATTACTTTTACTGTTTTACTTTTAAGTAGTTTTGAAACCCAGTACTTTTATACTTTTACTTGAGTAAAAAGCTTGAGTTGATACTTCTACTTTTACAAAAGTATTTCTATATCCTAGTATCTATACTTCTACTTAACCCTCCTGTTGCCTTCTGGGTCGAAAAGACACACGTTCGAGTGTTTATGTATATGTGTGTGTCGCGGTCTCAGGGTCACAAAATGATCCACTACCAGTGTATACGTATGAATGCATGCATGTACGTATGAATCCCTAAAGCCCGTCGTCCTCGGGTCAAAACGACCCGCATCTTTCCAACAAGCCCTCGCCGTCGCCCTGGGGTCTGTTCGACCCTCGAGTTTGAGCGAGCCCTCGGCCTGTCCCCCGGGTCATACTGACCCGTGTTTATCGCCGAGCTCCCGGCCTCGTCCCCCGGGGTCAGACTGACCCGCGTATATCGCTGAGCTCCCGGCCTCGTCCCCGGGGTCAGAATGACCCGCATTTATCGCCGAGCTCCCGGCCCCGGTCCCCGGGGTCAGAATGACCCGCGTTTATCGTCGAGCTCTCGGCCCACGTCCCCGGGGTCTGAATGACCCTCGTTTATAGCCGAGCTCCCGGCCTCGCCGTCGTCCCCGGGGTCAGAATGACCCGTGAGCCCTCGGCCTCGTCCTCGGGTCGAAACGACCCGAGTTTTACGTTGTATTACAAGTCATCCCGTATTTTAAATGTAATAAATAAATAAATAAATGATACAAAAAAAGACATGACTAGACAGTTGCATTGTATTTTTTTTTCTTACATTTATTTAGTCATCACCAGTGTTACAAGCAACGACAAAGAACACACACACACACACACACACACACACACACACACACACACACACACACACACACACACACACACGCACGCACACACACACACACACTCCACGGAGCCCGGCTCGCCCGCCAAACGGGCGAACCGACGTTCGGATTCGGTCGCAGCGGCGGCGGCGGCCCGCCCCTCGGGCAATCGCGGAATCGTCAAAGGCCCGGTCCCGGTCCCGGTCCCGGTCCCGGTCGCGGTCCCTCTCTCGATCGACGCTGTCGGACGCAACTCTCCACGCTCTCAGCAGCGGCGGCGTCGCTTGGTCCGCCCACTGCGGAAACATCACCCGTCGCCTGGCTTCTCGAGCGGGAGCGGAATCGTCCCAGGCCGGCACGGTGGCGGCCAGAGCCCATTCGATCGGCCTGGACGGGATCGCGTTCCAGCCGTTCGACCCGCCCCTTGCTTCTCGTTCTATGAAAGGGGTGTACTTATACGCTGTATTTATACACAATTTATTCACATCTGCGTAATCCCGCGGTCGGCTTCGTTGGTGCGCTCGCTCTGATCGAAGGCTCTTTAGCCAAGACGCGAGACGTCATTTCGTACGTGTCCAGATTGTAAAGCCCTCTGAGGCGTTTACCAAAAAAAAAGAAAATAATAATAATAATAATGTGTATTTGTTATTCTGAGCTATTCAAAATGAACTGAATTGATTCAAATTGAAATGAGGTGTCACAAGTTGTTATGTGCGAATAAGGACACTATGAAAGGGGTGTACTTATACGCTGTATTTATACACAATTTATTCACATCTGCGTAATCACGCGGTCGGCCTCGTTGGTGTGCTCGCGCTGATCGAAGGCTCTTTAGCAAAGACAGATTGACTCCGCAGGACACGAATGAGACAGGAAGGAGTGAGGACAACACGAGGGTTAAGTAATTAATGTGAATACTTTTGACACCGCTGCTTACGGGCAGTATGAAAGCTTAAGTATTTATGAAAGTATCATACAATTTGAAGTTCTGATGTGCTGAGAACCTTTATTTATGGAATTGTTTGTTTTTTTTAAAAAAAAGAATTGTTTAAGAAAATGTAGTTTTCAACTCCGTTCAGCCTAAAATGTCGTTTATGAAAATGAGTAAATGCAGCTTTCGGGCAGTAGAGACATGGAAGCTTCAGGTATTCATTAAAAGCTCATATAATTTGTAGTTCCGCTGTTTTGAAAAACTTTCTTGATGGAAAATATAAAAAAAAGGAATTCTTTAAGAAAATCAAGTTTTCAACTCTGTTCAGTCTGAAACGTCGTTTAAGAGCATACAAATGGGTAACTGCAGCTTACACTCTAACAAATATGACCAATGGTAACTCAATAAAATTGTGGCAACAAAGTGACAATTAATATAATTAATGAAAATCATTGAATAGATTAATTAAATCTAAACATTATTAAAATGTGTTTGATTTAGTAATAAAGCGCCAAATGATGAGTTATATAGACCAAATATATTAAGTAAATACAAATACATTTCACAATGAAAATGACTTATGTTTACTTAGAATTTCATCAAAAGTAATTTACATTTACTGAATATTTGGGTGAAGTGAATTTACATTTACTGAATATTTGGGTGAAGTTGAGTCATATATATTAATTATCTGGGTGAAATTGAGTTGGGTTTACTGAATAAAATCAATTATATCAACTCACACTTTAGCACATTGTTGCTGAATTCAACACATTCCCACTGCTAATCTGAATTTAAATTAATTGTTTAAATCTAAGTTTGAATTGGTGTCAGAAGACATTAAATCTATTCAATAATATTATTTGTCACTTTGTTGCCATAATTTTTCAATGTCTAATTCACTCAATACATCTTGGTGTCACAGTAAACCTAACTTATGCCAACAGGTCATCATGATACATAAAAAGTACAGCAGGTTAACATTTATTTGTGCAACTTTGTTACATTTATCTAGAATTCTCCAACACACAATTTGCTATCCTGGTGAACACAGTTGAATCACTATACACAAACAGATGCTTGTGCATCAAATAACATGGCATTCTTTAAATGAGGATGGTTTATATATTGAGCAACCACCTGCAGCAATAAAACTCAGTTAAAGAGGCAAAGTACACTTCTCACTGGGATCCTTAAAAACTTTGAACAGTGACATAACTAAATAACACTTTTTTTGCAAGGGTCCATTCTATTAAGTAAGCAGTTTGTTCTTCAGGCTGTTTACTTTCAGGGACAGCTTTGAACAGTCCAGCTCCAGTAGTAGTTTCTGGAAGACCTCGAATGTGTATCGGAGCTCCTTGGGATAGGCAAGGTTGACTTCATAAACCAACCCAACCAGCATGCAGCAAGCCCTTGGAACGTTATCCAGAGCAGTCAGAACTTTTATTCCATCTAAAACGATATCGACATCGTCTGGACCCTCCGCCGTATAGATTTTCATTTTTTGCATGGCAAAGTCCTGCGACTCACTTTCTTCATCAGCATCCTGAAATAGCAAGAAGATTGAGTATTACGGACTGTACAGTCAAAAGATAAGGTCCTGATTGAATGTCTACCAAATTGCTTCCAACCCTTTGAACAAGAAAACCTGTAGCTGTCATAGCTGCTCCACATAATGCAACTTGTTTACATAAGTGATTTAGAAATTTCAGAGATAATGTTTTGCAAAAGTCTTTTGTTAAAAGGCGTACAATCTGTTTCACAAACATTTGAACTGAGTCACATTTGTAAATATCCGTAAATTAAAAGAAACAAACTAAAAAAGCACTTTAAATATCTTACTTTAAACTAACAGGCTTGTCATATGAATTAATCTGAATTATTATCAAAGAAACTGCAAAACCCAGTAGCTTTTGCCACAAATTACTGGGAGAAATAAAGGTATGGTATGATTGAATTTGTGATTTGACCATCCCAAGACATAAAAGGTAGAGTAGGTAGAAAGAGATAAATCATTTTCTTTATATTGTACTTCAACTTACATCATAATCTTTTAAGAGATGATCCGTGGATTCCTCAAGGTACACCATCACACACCGAATGACAGCATCTCTGGTGATATGGATGCTCGGGTTGCTTGAGTCTAAAATGACAAAAATAAACATTACTGATTACTGACATTACATCCACTGATCTAAAACTAGTTGACTCGTTTATTACTGTTAAAAAACTACTCTGATAGAAAAAAACAGAAACATGGAGATCTGCCTCTCCTGCTGCGGCCTCTCTGTACCAGTGCGACTGCATGACGACTAACACGGTGAACTTGGGAGAGTCAGCACGACATCTGCCAGAGTTTACACTAAACACAGTAACAGCTTTGAGCTGAATATAACGTCAGGTTGAAAAAAAATAAAGAGGAAACTGCACTCTTTGTTAATTTGTTTCACTGACTATTCTCCAGAAATGTACTTTTACCATTAAAGCCGCATGGTCTATCCCAACAGTTTTTAACAGCATATTAGGTTAACATTACTTGACAAAACAAAATGCAGTGATATTAATATAACTCATATGCCTCATTACTAACCTTTGGGAGCAAGAATGTCTGTTCCTACATTTGCATTAACCTTAATGTGCTCTCTTAAGATCCGCAGCTTTTTCGCTAGCTAGCTAGTTAGGTTAGCTTGTTACGTTAGCTTGTTACAGTGGGAGAGCAGTGGAAACTCAGTCTGAAGCCGGGAAGGATTCTTACAGTCGACGAGCTGCTATCTCAAAATGGCATAAAATTATAACATAAGTAATTAAATTGTGGCATTGAATTGACCACTTTGCAGTCCTTGCCATGTCTTTAGCGGCGCAAAGACAACAGTAGACAGACTTCCAAAAAAGCTTACTCATGACATAAGTTAAATGAAGTTACAGCGCAGTCGAGTTTACATGTTTGTTAACTTTTCAGTAGCGCAAAAGAACGTTGAACTGCTGCAACAACTTGGTTATGATTTGTTTGTTAACTGACAATAATTAAACAGGTCTTACCTTGGGAAAAACGGCAGCCGCCCACCTTCACACGTGGCAGAAGTTGTCCGTGTGCTGCAGAATGCGTGAGGCGGAAGTGTACGTTGATTCAAAACAAAGACCTCCAAATGAGTAAAATTCATCAATTTCCTGCAGCTTTGACTTTACTGATGAAATATAATTAAAGTCTACTCAGTAACTCATAGCTGATTTTACTCACATAATATTAAGTAAAATGTAATTCATAATTAATAAACATTTCTTGAATTCAGCTCAATGTAATTTAAAACAGTACATAGTCTTTTTTATTATGTAAAGGTTACTATTATTTATTTAGTATATATTAATTAATGCAAATCCCAGTTTTTACAGTGTACGGGCAGTATAGTGATGAACGCTTCAGGTATTTAAGAAAGTATCATACAATTTGATGTTCCGATGTTCTGAGATACTTTCTTGATGGAAAATATAAAAAAAATGAATTCTTTAAGAAAATCTAGTTTTCAACTCTGTTCAGTCTGAAACGTCGTTTAAGAGCATAAAAACGAGTAAATGCAGCTTACGAGCAGTATAGTGATGAACGCTTCAAGTATTTAAGAAAGTATCATACAATTTGAAGTTCCTATGTTCTGAGACACATTCTTTCTTGGAAATATAAAAAAAAAAGAATTCTTTAAGAAATTCAAGTTTTCAACTCTGTTCAGTCTGAAACGTCGTTTAAGAGCATAAAAACGAGTAAATGCAGCTTACGAGCAGTATAGTGATGAAAGCTTCAGGTTTCATGAACATATTACACAATTTGATGTTCCAATGTTCTGAGACGCTTTCATGATGGAAAATATTTAAAAAAAAAGAATTCTTTAAGAAAATCAAGTTTTCAACTCTGTTCAGTCTGAAACGTCGTTTAAGAGCATAAAAACGAGTAAATGCAGCTTACGAGCAGTATAGTGATGAAAGCTTCAGGTATTCATGAACATATCATACAATTTGATGTTCCGATGTTCTGAGATACTTTCTTGATGGAAAATATAAAAAAATGAATTCTTTAAGAAAATCTAGTTTTCAACTCTGTTCAGTCTGAAACGTCGTTTAAGAGCATAAAAACGAGTAAATGCAGCTTACGAGCAGTATAGTGATGAACGCTTCAAGTATTTAAGAAAGTATCATACAATTTGAAGTTCCTATGTTCTGAGACACATTCTTTATTGGAAATATAAAAGAAAATGAATTCTTTAAGAAATTCAAGTTTTCAACTCTGTTCAGTCTGAAACGTCGTTTAAGAGCATAAAAACGAGTAAATGCAGCTTACGAGCAGTATAGTGATGAAAGCTTCAGGTATTCATGAACATATCATACAATTTGATGTTCCGATGTTCTGAGATACTTTCTTGATGGAAAATATAAAAAAATGAATTCTTTAAGAAAATCAAGTTTTCAACTCTGTTCAGTCTGAAACGTCGTTTAAGAGCATAAAAATGGGTAACTCCATCTTACGGGCAGTATAGTGATGAAAGCTTCAGGTATTCATGAACATATCATACAATTTGAATTTCTGATGTTCTGAGACGCTTTCTTGATGGAAAATATAAAAAAAAGAATTCTTTAAGAAAATCAAGTTTTCAACTCTGTTCAGTCTGAAACGTCGTTTAAGAGCATAAAAACGAGTAAATGCAGCTTACGAGCAGTATAGTGATGAACGCTTCAAGTATTTAAGAAAGTATCATACAATTTGAAGTTCCTATGTTCTGAGACACATTCTTTATTGGAAATATTAAAAAAAAAGAATTCTTTAAGAAATTCAAGTTTTCAACTCTGTTCAGTCTGAAACGTCGTTTAAGAGCATAAAAAACGAGTAAATGCAGCTTACGAGCAGTATAGTGATGAAAGCTTCAGGTTTCATGAACATATTACACAATTTGATGTTCCAATGTTCTGAGACGCTTTCATGATGGAAAATATTTTAAAAAAAGAATTCTTTAAGAAAATCAAGTTTTCAACTCTGTTCAGTCTGAAACGTCGTTTAAGAGCATAAAAATGGGCAACTCCATCTTACGGGCAGTATAGTGATGAAAGCTTCAGGTATTCATGAACATATCATACAATTTGATGTTCCGATGTTCTGAGATACTTTCTTGATGGAAAATATAAAAAAATGAATTCTTTAAGAAAATCTAGTTTTCAACTCTGTTCAGTCTGAAACGTCGTTTAAGAGCATAAAAACGAGTAAATGCAGCTTACGAGCAGTATAGTGATGAACGCTTCAAGTATTTAAGAAAGTATCATACAATTTGAAGTTCCTATGTTCTGAGACACATTCTTTATTGGAAATATAAAAAAAAATGAATTCTTTAAGAAATTCAAGTTTTCAACTCTGTTCAGTCTGAAACGTCGTTTAAGAGCATAAAAACGAGTAAATGCAGCTTACGAGCAGTATAGTGATGAAAGCTTCAGGTTTCATGAACATATTACACAATTTGATGTTCCAATGTTCTGAGACGCTTTCATGATGGAAAATATTTTAAAAAAAGAATTCTTTAAGAAAATCAAGTTTTCAACTCTGTTCAGTCTGAAACGTCGTTTAAGAGCATAAAAATGGGCAACTCCATCTTACGGGCAGTATAGTGATGAAAGCTTCAGGTATTCATGAACATATCATACAATTTGATGTTCCGATGTTCTGAGATACTTTCTTGATGGAAAATATAAAAAAATGAATTCTTTAAGAAAATCTAGTTTTCAACTCTGTTCAGTCTGAAACGTCGTTTAAGAGCATAAAAACTGGTAACTCCATTTTACGGGCAGTATAGTGATGAACGCTTCAGGTATTTAAGAAAGTATCATACAATTTGATGTTCCGATGTTCTGAGACGCTTTCTTGATGGAAAATATAAAAAAATGAATTCTTTAAGAAAATCTAGTTTTCAACACTGTTCAGTGTGAAACGTCGATTAAGAGCATACAAATGAGAAAATGCAGATTACGGGCAGAGGTGTCAAGTAACGAAGTACAAATACTTCGTTCCTTTACTTAAGTAGGAATTTTGAGTATCTATACTTTACTGGAGTATTTATTTTTCAGACTACTTTTTACTACTACTCCTTACGTTTTCACGCAAATATCTGTACTTTCTACTCCCTACTTTTAAAAAAATAGCCTCGTTACTATTTCATTTTGGTTTGTTTTTCATTCCGGTTAGCCAGATAAATCGCGCCATCCGGATAGAGTGAATTTGATTGTGGTTGGATGAGAAGTATATACCATTCCGACACCCTATTGGTTTTTTACGCGATGCACCTGAACATGACACAAATCAACCGTTACAATCACGTCACTCTCAAGCAAGAACAGCAGAGAAGCCGATCGCAAATATGTCCGTCTCGGAGAACGCGCGACGAGAAATACGCGCCGCCGAATAGCTGTTGTGCCGGGAGGGACAGTCACGTAAAATGCGTGAGACTTGAGAGCCCCGATACTTCCGTCTCTCTGCTCCTCTCTGCCGGCGGTTCCCCGGTTGCGCGAGTTTCTCCAGCGACTGTCTGTTTGAGGTAAATAGGATGTCTATACAGTTGATAGGTTTACAGATGCGCTCCATAGCGGGGAGTTTAAAAAGGAACCAACGCGCCTATGGCTTTTTTTTGCCGTGAGATATGGCTGGTATGGACTTTTTTCAACATACATATTGCAATACTTAAAGGCAACTAGTTATTATCATGTCTTCCGCTCCATGAAATGCATGTTAATGCTCAGTAGTACACATATGGTACTTTAATGTATTGCAATGTAATAAAATGTGATCATTTTCAATGGGCATATATATGCAGCTGAAACAGGTAGCCTAGTGCATCCCACATTTTTCAATATATACCATTTCAATACAACACTATGGCCTTTAGAAAAATGATTGTTTGGGGGGGAGGTGGGGTAGTGCACTATAGGCCCCTGAGACGCAGCTTAAGAAATCGTACTGAGTGGGAAAAAGAAATTCCCCTTACATTACTTTTACTGTTTTACTTTTAAGTAGTTTTGAAACCCAGTACTTTTATACTTTTACTTGAGTAAAAAGCTTGAGTTGATACTTCTACTTTTACAAAAGTATTTCTATATCCTAGTATCTATACTTCTACTTAACCCTCCTGTTGCCTTCTGGGTCGAAAAGACACACGTTCGAGTGTTTATGTATATGTGTGTGTCGCGGTCTCAGGGTCACAAAATGATCCACTACCAGTGTATACGTATGAATGCATGCATGTACGTATGAATCCCTAAAGCCCGTCGTCCTCGGGTCAAAACGACCCGCATCTTTCCAACAAGCCCTCGCCGTCGCCCTGGGGTCTGTTCGACCCTCGAGTTTGAGCGAGCCCTCGGCCTGTCCCCCGGGTCATACTGACCCGTGTTTATCGCCGAGCTCCCGGCCTCGTCCCCCGGGGTCAGACTGACCCGCGTATATCGCTGAGCTCCCGGCCTCGTCCCCGGGGTCAGAATGACCCGCATTTATCGCCGAGCTCCCGGCCCCGGTCCCCGGGGTCAGAATGACCCGCGTTTATCGTCGAGCTCTCGGCCCACGTCCCCGGGGTCTGAATGACCCTCGTTTATAGCCGAGCTCCCGGCCTCGCCGTCGTCCCCGGGGTCAGAATGACCCGTGAGCCCTCGGCCTCGTCCTCGGGTCGAAACGACCCGAGTTTTACGTTGTATTACAAGTCATCCCGTATTTTAAATGTAATAAATAAATAAATAAATGATACAAAAAAAGACATGACTAGACAGTTGCATTGTATTTTTTTTTCTTACATTTATTTAGTCATCACCAGTGTTACAAGCAACGACAAAGAACACACACACACACACACACACACACACACACACACACACACACACACACACACACACACACACACACACACACGCACGCACACACACACACACACTCCACGGAGCCCGGCTCGCCCGCCAAACGGGCGAACCGACGTTCGGATTCGGTCGCAGCGGCGGCGGCGGCCCGCCCCTCGGGCAATCGCGGAATCGTCAAAGGCCCGGTCCCGGTCCCGGTCCCGGTCCCGGTCGCGGTCCCTCTCTCGATCGACGCTGTCGGACGCAACTCTCCACGCTCTCAGCAGCGGCGGCGTCGCTTGGTCCGCCCACTGCGGAAACATCACCCGTCGCCTGGCTTCTCGAGCGGGAGCGGAATCGTCCCAGGCCGGCACGGTGGCGGCCAGAGCCCATTCGATCGGCCTGGACGGGATCGCGTTCCAGCCGTTCGACCCGCCCCTTGCTTCTCGTTCTATGAAAGGGGTGTACTTATACGCTGTATTTATACACAATTTATTCACATCTGCGTAATCCCGCGGTCGGCTTCGTTGGTGCGCTCGCTCTGATCGAAGGCTCTTTAGCCAAGACGCGAGACGTCATTTCGTACGTGTCCAGATTGTAAAGCCCTCTGAGGCGTTTACCAAAAAAAAAGAAAATAATAATAATAATAATGTGTATTTGTTATTCTGAGCTATTCAAAATGAACTGAATTGATTCAAATTGAAATGAGGTGTCACAAGTTGTTATGTGCGAATAAGGACACTATGAAAGGGGTGTACTTATACGCTGTATTTATACACAATTTATTCACATCTGCGTAATCACGCGGTCGGCCTCGTTGGTGTGCTCGCGCTGATCGAAGGCTCTTTAGCAAAGACAGATTGACTCCGCAGGACACGAATGAGACAGGAAGGAGTGAGGACAACACGAGGGTTAAGTAATTAATGTGAATACTTTTGACACCGCTGCTTACGGGCAGTATGAAAGCTTAAGTATTTATGAAAGTATCATACAATTTGAAGTTCTGATGTGCTGAGAACCTTTATTTATGGAATTGTTTGTTTTTTTTAAAAAAAAGAATTGTTTAAGAAAATGTAGTTTTCAACTCCGTTCAGCCTAAAATGTCGTTTATGAAAATGAGTAAATGCAGCTTTCGGGCAGTAGAGACATGGAAGCTTCAGGTATTCATTAAAAGCTCATATAATTTGTAGTTCCGCTGTTTTGAAAAACTTTCTTGATGGAAAATATAAAAAAAAGGAATTCTTTAAGAAAATCAAGTTTTCAACTCTGTTCAGTCTGAAACGTCGTTTAAGAGCATACAAATGGGTAACTGCAGCTTACACTCTAACAAATATGACCAATGGTAACTCAATAAAATTGTGGCAACAAAGTGACAATTAATATAATTAATGAAAATCATTGAATAGATTAATTAAATCTAAACATTATTAAAATGTGTTTGATTTAGTAATAAAGCGCCAAATGATGAGTTATATAGACCAAATATATTAAGTAAATACAAATACATTTCACAATGAAAATGACTTATGTTTACTTAGAATTTCATCAAAAGTAATTTACATTTACTGAATATTTGGGTGAAGTGAATTTACATTTACTGAATATTTGGGTGAAGTTGAGTCATATATATTAATTATCTGGGTGAAATTGAGTTGGGTTTACTGAATAAAATCAATTATATCAACTCACACTTTAGCACATTGTTGCTGAATTCAACACATTCCCACTGCTAATCTGAATTTAAATTAATTGTTTAAATCTAAGTTTGAATTGGTGTCAGAAGACATTAAATCTATTCAATAATATTATTTGTCACTTTGTTGCCATAATTTTTCAATGTCTAATTCACTCAATACATCTTGGTGTCACAGTAAACCTAACTTATGCCAACAGGTCATCATGATACATAAAAAGTACAGCAGGTTAACATTTATTTGTGCAACTTTGTTACATTTATCTAGAATTCTCCAACACACAATTTGCTATCCTGGTGAACACAGTTGAATCACTATACACAAACAGATGCTTGTGCATCAAATAACATGGCATTCTTTAAATGAGGATGGTTTATATATTGAGCAACCACCTGCAGCAATAAAACTCAGTTAAAGAGGCAAAGTACACTTCTCACTGGGATCCTTAAAAACTTTGAACAGTGACATAACTAAATAACACTTTTTTTGCAAGGGTCCATTCTATTAAGTAAGCAGTTTGTTCTTCAGGCTGTTTACTTTCAGGGACAGCTTTGAACAGTCCAGCTCCAGTAGTAGTTTCTGGAAGACCTCGAATGTGTATCGGAGCTCCTTGGGATAGGCAAGGTTGACTTCATAAACCAACCCAACCAGCATGCAGCAAGCCCTTGGAACGTTATCCAGAGCAGTCAGAACTTTTATTCCATCTAAAACGATATCGACATCGTCTGGACCCTCCGCCGTATAGATTTTCATTTTTTGCATGGCAAAGTCCTGCGACTCACTTTCTTCATCAGCATCCTGAAATAGCAAGAAGATTGAGTATTACGGACTGTACAGTCAAAAGATAAGGTCCTGATTGAATGTCTACCAAATTGCTTCCAACCCTTTGAACAAGAAAACCTGTAGCTGTCATAGCTGCTCCACATAATGCAACTTGTTTACATAAGTGATTTAGAAATTTCAGA
The DNA here is from genome assembly GCF_023055335.1 of Clinocottus analis. NCBI lineage: Eukaryota > Metazoa > Chordata > Actinopteri > Perciformes > Cottidae > Clinocottus > Clinocottus analis. Next base: position 2,285,652 of record NW_027176229.1, on the reverse strand, counting down.
GATAATGTTTTGCAAAAGTCTTTTGTTAAAAGGCGTACAATCTGTTTCACAAACATTTGAACTGAGTCACATTTGTAAATATCCGTAAATTAAAAGAAACAAACTAAAAAAGCACTTTAAATATCTTACTTTAAACTAACAGGCTTGTCATATGAATTAATCTGAATTATTATCAAAGAAACTGCAAAACCCAGTAGCTTTTGCCACAAATTACTGGGAGAAATAAAGGTATGGTATGATTGAATTTGTGATTTGACCATCCCAAGACATAAAAGGTAGAGTAGGTAGAAAGAGATAAATCATTTTCTTTATATTGTACTTCAACTTACATCATAATCTTTTAAGAGATGATCCGTGGATTCCTCAAGGTACACCATCACACACCGAATGACAGCATCTCTGGTGATATGGATGCTCGGGTTGCTTGAGTCTAAAATGACAAAAATAAACATTACTGATTACTGACATTACATCCACTGATCTAAAACTAGTTGACTCGTTTATTACTGTTAAAAAACTACTCTGATAGAAAAAAACAGAAACATGGAGATCTGCCTCTCCTGCTGCGGCCTCTCTGTACCAGTGCGACTGCATGACGACTAACACGGTGAACTTGGGAGAGTCAGCACGACATCTGCCAGAGTTTACACTAAACACAGTAACAGCTTTGAGCTGAATATAACGTCAGGTTGAAAAAAAATAAAGAGGAAACTGCACTCTTTGTTAATTTGTTTCACTGACTATTCTCCAGAAATGTACTTTTACCATTAAAGCCGCATGGTCTATCCCAACAGTTTTTAACAGCATATTAGGTTAACATTACTTGACAAAACAAAATGCAGTGATATTAATATAACTCATATGCCTCATTACTAACCTTTGGGAGCAAGAATGTCTGTTCCTACATTTGCATTAACCTTAATGTGCTCTCTTAAGATCCGCAGCTTTTTCGCTAGCTAGCTAGTTAGGTTAGCTTGTTACGTTAGCTTGTTACAGTGGGAGAGCAGTGGAAACTCAGTCTGAAGCCGGGAAGGATTCTTACAGTCGACGAGCTGCTATCTCAAAATGGCATAAAATTATAACATAAGTAATTAAATTGTGGCATTGAATTGACCACTTTGCAGTCCTTGCCATGTCTTTAGCGGCGCAAAGACAACAGTAGACAGACTTCCAAAAAAGCTTACTCATGACATAAGTTAAATGAAGTTACAGCGCAGTCGAGTTTACATGTTTGTTAACTTTTCAGTAGCGCAAAAGAACGTTGAACTGCTGCAACAACTTGGTTATGATTTGTTTGTTAACTGACAATAATTAAACAGGTCTTACCTTGGGAAAAACGGCAGCCGCCCACCTTCACACGTGGCAGAAGTTGTCCGTGTGCTGCAGAATGCGTGAGGCGGAAGTGTACGTTGATTCAAAACAAAGACCTCCAAATGAGTAAAATTCATCAATTTCCTGCAGCTTTGACTTTACTGATGAAATATAATTAAAGTCTACTCAGTAACTCATAGCTGATTTTACTCACATAATATTAAGTAAAATGTAATTCATAATTAATAAACATTTCTTGAATTCAGCTCAATGTAATTTAAAACAGTACATAGTCTTTTTTATTATGTAAAGGTTACTATTATTTATTTAGTATATATTAATTAATGCAAATCCCAGTTTTTACAGTGTACGGGCAGTATAGTGATGAACGCTTCAGGTATTTAAGAAAGTATCATACAATTTGATGTTCCGATGTTCTGAGATACTTTCTTGATGGAAAATATAAAAAAAATGAATTCTTTAAGAAAATCTAGTTTTCAACTCTGTTCAGTCTGAAACGTCGTTTAAGAGCATAAAAACGAGTAAATGCAGCTTACGAGCAGTATAGTGATGAACGCTTCAAGTATTTAAGAAAGTATCATACAATTTGAAGTTCCTATGTTCTGAGACACATTCTTTCTTGGAAATATAAAAAAAAAAGAATTCTTTAAGAAATTCAAGTTTTCAACTCTGTTCAGTCTGAAACGTCGTTTAAGAGCATAAAAACGAGTAAATGCAGCTTACGAGCAGTATAGTGATGAAAGCTTCAGGTTTCATGAACATATTACACAATTTGATGTTCCAATGTTCTGAGACGCTTTCATGATGGAAAATATTTAAAAAAAAAGAATTCTTTAAGAAAATCAAGTTTTCAACTCTGTTCAGTCTGAAACGTCGTTTAAGAGCATAAAAACGAGTAAATGCAGCTTACGAGCAGTATAGTGATGAAAGCTTCAGGTATTCATGAACATATCATACAATTTGATGTTCCGATGTTCTGAGATACTTTCTTGATGGAAAATATAAAAAAATGAATTCTTTAAGAAAATCTAGTTTTCAACTCTGTTCAGTCTGAAACGTCGTTTAAGAGCATAAAAACGAGTAAATGCAGCTTACGAGCAGTATAGTGATGAACGCTTCAAGTATTTAAGAAAGTATCATACAATTTGAAGTTCCTATGTTCTGAGACACATTCTTTATTGGAAATATAAAAAAAAATGAATTCTTTAAGAAATTCAAGTTTTCAACTCTGTTCAGTCTGAAACGTCGTTTAAGAGCATAAAAACGAGTAAATGCAGCTTACGAGCAGTATAGTGATGAAAGCTTCAGGTATTCATGAACATATCATACAATTTGATGTTCCGATGTTCTGAGATACTTTCTTGATGGAAAATATAAAAAAATGAATTCTTTAAGAAAATCAAGTTTTCAACTCTGTTCAGTCTGAAACGTCGTTTAAGAGCATAAAAATGGGTAACTCCATCTTACGGGCAGTATAGTGATGAAAGCTTCAGGTATTCATGAACATATCATACAATTTGAATTTCTGATGTTCTGAGACGCTTTCTTGATGGAAAATATAAAAAAAAGAATTCTTTAAGAAAATCAAGTTTTCAACTCTGTTCAGTCTGAAACGTCGTTTAAGAGCATAAAAACGAGTAAATGCAGCTTACGAGCAGTATAGTGATGAACGCTTCAAGTATTTAAGAAAGTATCATACAATTTGAAGTTCCTATGTTCTGAGACACATTCTTTATTGGAAATATTAAAAAAAAAGAATTCTTTAAGAAATTCAAGTTTTCAACTCTGTTCAGTCTGAAACGTCGTTTAAGAGCATAAAAAACGAGTAAATGCAGCTTACGAGCAGTATAGTGATGAAAGCTTCAGGTTTCATGAACATATTACACAATTTGATGTTCCAATGTTCTGAGACGCTTTCATGATGGAAAATATTTTAAAAAAAGAATTCTTTAAGAAAATCAAGTTTTCAACTCTGTTCAGTCTGAAACGTCGTTTAAGAGCATAAAAATGGGCAACTCCATCTTACGGGCAGTATAGTGATGAAAGCTTCAGGTATTCATGAACATATCATACAATTTGATGTTCCGATGTTCTGAGATACTTTCTTGATGGAAAATATAAAAAAATGAATTCTTTAAGAAAATCTAGTTTTCAACTCTGTTCAGTCTGAAACGTCGTTTAAGAGCATAAAAACGAGTAAATGCAGCTTACGAGCAGTATAGTGATGAACGCTTCAAGTATTTAAGAAAGTATCATACAATTTGAAGTTCCTATGTTCTGAGACACATTCTTTATTGGAAATATAAAAAAAAATGAATTCTTTAAGAAATTCAAGTTTTCAACTCTGTTCAGTCTGAAACGTCGTTTAAGAGCATAAAAACGAGTAAATGCAGCTTACGAGCAGTATAGTGATGAAAGCTTCAGGTTTCATGAACATATTACACAATTTGATGTTCCAATGTTCTGAGACGCTTTCATGATGGAAAATATTTTAAAAAAAGAATTCTTTAAGAAAATCAAGTTTTCAACTCTGTTCAGTCTGAAACGTCGTTTAAGAGCATAAAAATGGGCAACTCCATCTTACGGGCAGTATAGTGATGAAAGCTTCAGGTATTCATGAACATATCATACAATTTGATGTTCCGATGTTCTGAGATACTTTCTTGATGGAAAATATAAAAAAATGAATTCTTTAAGAAAATCTAGTTTTCAACTCTGTTCAGTCTGAAACGTCGTTTAAGAGCATAAAAACTGGTAACTCCATTTTACGGGCAGTATAGTGATGAACGCTTCAGGTATTTAAGAAAGTATCATACAATTTGATGTTCCGATGTTCTGAGACGCTTTCTTGATGGAAAATATAAAAAAATGAATTCTTTAAGAAAATCTAGTTTTCAACACTGTTCAGTGTGAAACGTCGATTAAGAGCATACAAATGAGAAAATGCAGATTACGGGCAGAGGTGTCAAGTAACGAAGTACAAATACTTCGTTCCTTTACTTAAGTAGGAATTTTGAGTATCTATACTTTACTGGAGTATTTATTTTTCAGACTACTTTTTACTACTACTCCTTACGTTTTCACGCAAATATCTGTACTTTCTACTCCCTACTTTTAAAAAAATAGCCTCGTTACTATTTCATTTTGGTTTGTTTTTCATTCCGGTTAGCCAGATAAATCGCGCCATCCGGATAGAGTGAATTTGATTGTGGTTGGATGAGAAGTATATACCATTCCGACACCCTATTGGTTTTTTACGCGATGCACCTGAACATGACACAAATCAACCGTTACAATCACGTCACTCTCAAGCAAGAACAGCAGAGAAGCCGATCGCAAATATGTCCGTCTCGGAGAACGCGCGACGAGAAATACGCGCCGCCGAATAGCTGTTGTGCCGGGAGGGACAGTCACGTAAAATGCGTGAGACTTGAGAGCCCCGATACTTCCGTCTCTCTGCTCCTCTCTGCCGGCGGTTCCCCGGTTGCGCGAGTTTCTCCAGCGACTGTCTGTTTGAGGTAAATAGGATGTCTATACAGTTGATAGGTTTACAGATGCGCTCCATAGCGGGGAGTTTAAAAAGGAACCAACGCGCCTATGGCTTTTTTTTGCCGTGAGATATGGCTGGTATGGACTTTTTTCAACATACATATTGCAATACTTAAAGGCAACTAGTTATTATCATGTCTTCCGCTCCATGAAATGCATGTTAATGCTCAGTAGTACACATATGGTACTTTAATGTATTGCAATGTAATAAAATGTGATCATTTTCAATGGGCATATATATGCAGCTGAAACAGGTAGCCTAGTGCATCCCACATTTTTCAATATATACCATTTCAATACAACACTATGGCCTTTAGAAAAATGATTGTTTGGGGGGGAGGTGGGGTAGTGCACTATAGGCCCCTGAGACGCAGCTTAAGAAATCGTACTGAGTGGGAAAAAGAAATTCCCCTTACATTACTTTTACTGTTTTACTTTTAAGTAGTTTTGAAACCCAGTACTTTTATACTTTTACTTGAGTAAAAAGCTTGAGTTGATACTTCTACTTTTACAAAAGTATTTCTATATCCTAGTATCTATACTTCTACTTAACCCTCCTGTTGCCTTCTGGGTCGAAAAGACACACGTTCGAGTGTTTATGTATATGTGTGTGTCGCGGTCTCAGGGTCACAAAATGATCCACTACCAGTGTATACGTATGAATGCATGCATGTACGTATGAATCCCTAAAGCCCGTCGTCCTCGGGTCAAAACGACCCGCATCTTTCCAACAAGCCCTCGCCGTCGCCCTGGGGTCTGTTCGACCCTCGAGTTTGAGCGAGCCCTCGGCCTGTCCCCCGGGTCATACTGACCCGTGTTTATCGCCGAGCTCCCGGCCTCGTCCCCCGGGGTCAGACTGACCCGCGTATATCGCTGAGCTCCCGGCCTCGTCCCCGGGGTCAGAATGACCCGCATTTATCGCCGAGCTCCCGGCCCCGGTCCCCGGGGTCAGAATGACCCGCGTTTATCGTCGAGCTCTCGGCCCACGTCCCCGGGGTCTGAATGACCCTCGTTTATAGCCGAGCTCCCGGCCTCGCCGTCGTCCCCGGGGTCAGAATGACCCGTGAGCCCTCGGCCTCGTCCTCGGGTCGAAACGACCCGAGTTTTACGTTGTATTACAAGTCATCCCGTATTTTAAATGTAATAAATAAATAAATAAATGATACAAAAAAAGACATGACTAGACAGTTGCATTGTATTTTTTTTTCTTACATTTATTTAGTCATCACCAGTGTTACAAGCAACGACAAAGAACACACACACACACACACACACACACACACACACACACACACACACACACACACACACACACACACACACACACACACGCACGCACACACACACACACACTCCACGGAGCCCGGCTCGCCCGCCAAACGGGCGAACCGACGTTCGGATTCGGTCGCAGCGGCGGCGGCGGCCCGCCCCTCGGGCAATCGCGGAATCGTCAAAGGCCCGGTCCCGGTCCCGGTCCCGGTCCCGGTCGCGGTCCCTCTCTCGATCGACGCTGTCGGACGCAACTCTCCACGCTCTCAGCAGCGGCGGCGTCGCTTGGTCCGCCCACTGCGGAAACATCACCCGTCGCCTGGCTTCTCGAGCGGGAGCGGAATCGTCCCAGGCCGGCACGGTGGCGGCCAGAGCCCATTCGATCGGCCTGGACGGGATCGCGTTCCAGCCGTTCGACCCGCCCCTTGCTTCTCGTTCTATGAAAGGGGTGTACTTATACGCTGTATTTATACACAATTTATTCACATCTGCGTAATCCCGCGGTCGGCTTCGTTGGTGCGCTCGCTCTGATCGAAGGCTCTTTAGCCAAGACGCGAGACGTCATTTCGTACGTGTCCAGATTGTAAAGCCCTCTGAGGCGTTTACCAAAAAAAAAGAAAATAATAATAATAATAATGTGTATTTGTTATTCTGAGCTATTCAAAATGAACTGAATTGATTCAAATTGAAATGAGGTGTCACAAGTTGTTATGTGCGAATAAGGACACTATGAAAGGGGTGTACTTATACGCTGTATTTATACACAATTTATTCACATCTGCGTAATCACGCGGTCGGCCTCGTTGGTGTGCTCGCGCTGATCGAAGGCTCTTTAGCAAAGACAGATTGACTCCGCAGGACACGAATGAGACAGGAAGGAGTGAGGACAACACGAGGGTTAAGTAATTAATGTGAATACTTTTGACACCGCTGCTTACGGGCAGTATGAAAGCTTAAGTATTTATGAAAGTATCATACAATTTGAAGTTCTGATGTGCTGAGAACCTTTATTTATGGAATTGTTTGTTTTTTTAAAAAAAAAGAATTGTTTAAGAAAATGTAGTTTTCAACTCCGTTCAGCCTAAAATGTCGTTTATGAAAATGAGTAAATGCAGCTTTCGGGCAGTAGAGACATGGAAGCTTCAGGTATTCATTAAAAGCTCATATAATTTGTAGTTCCGCTGTTTTGAAAAACTTTCTTGATGGAAAATATAAAAAAAAGGAATTCTTTAAGAAAATCAAGTTTTCAACTCTGTTCAGTCTGAAACGTCGTTTAAGAGCATACAAATGGGTAACTGCAGCTTACACTCTAACAAATATGACCAATGGTAACTCAATAAAATTGTGGCAACAAAGTGACAATTAATATAATTAATGAAAATCATTGAATAGATTAATTAAATCTAAACATTATTAAAATGTGTTTGATTTAGTAATAAAGCGCCAAATGATGAGTTATATAGACCAAATATATTAAGTAAATACAAATACATTTCACAATGAAAATGACTTATGTTTACTTAGAATTTCATCAAAAGTAATTTACATTTACTGAATATTTGGGTGAAGTGAATTTACATTTACTGAATATTTGGGTGAAGTTGAGTCATATATATTAATTATCTGGGTGAAATTGAGTTGGGTTTACTGAATAAAATCAATTATATCAACTCACACTTTAGCACATTGTTGCTGAATTCAACACATTCCCACTGCTAATCTGAATTTAAATTAATTGTTTAAATCTAAGTTTGAATTGGTGTCAGAAGACATTAAATCTATTCAATAATATTATTTGTCACTTTGTTGCCATAATTTTTCAATGTCTAATTCACTCAATACATCTTGGTGTCACAGTAAACCTAACTTATGCCAACAGGTCATCATGATACATAAAAAGTACAGCAGGTTAACATTTATTTGTGCAACTTTGTTACATTTATCTAGAATTCTCCAACACACAATTTGCTATCCTGGTGAACACAGTTGAATGACTATACACAAACAGATGCTTGTGCATCAAATAACATGGCATTCTTTAAATGAGGATGGTTTATATATTGAGCAACCACCTGCAGCAATAAAACTCAGTTAAAGAGGCAAAGTACACTTCTCACTGGGATCCTTAAAAACTTTGAACAGTGACATAACTAAATAACACTTTTTTTGCAAGGGTCCATTCTATTAAGTAAGCAGTTTGTTCTTCAGGCTGTTTACTTTCAGGGACAGCTTTGAACAGTCCAGCTCCAGTAGTAGTTTCTGGAAGACCTCGAATGTGTATCGGAGCTCCTTGGGATAGGCAAGGTTGACTTCATAAACCAACCCAACCAGCATGCAGCAAGCCCTTGGAACGTTATCCAGAGCAGTCAGAACTTTTATTCCATCTAAAACGATATCGACATCGTCTGGACCCTCCGCCGTATAGATTTTCATTTTTTGCATGGCAAAGTCCTGCGACTCACTTTCTTCATCAGCATCCTGAAATAGCAAGAAGATTGAGTATTACGGACTGTACAGTCAAAAGATAAGGTCCTGATTGAATGTCTACCAAATTGCTTCCAACCCTTTGAACAAGAAAACCTGTAGCTGTCATAGCTGCTCCACATAATGCAACTTGTTTACATAAGTGATTTAGAAATTTCAGAGATAATGTTTTGCAAAAGTCTTTTGTTAAAAGGCGTACAATCTGTTTCACAAACATTTGAACTGAGTCACATTTGTAAATATCCGTAAATTAAAAGAAACAAACTAAAAAAGCACTTTAAATATCTTACTTTAAACTAACAGGCTTGTCATATGAATTAATCTGAATTATTATCAAAGAAACTGCAAAACCCAGTAGCTTTTGCCACAAATTACTGGGAGAAATAAAGGTATGGTATGATTGAATTTGTGATTTGACCATCCCAAGACATAAAAGGTAGAGTAGGTAGAAAGAGATAAATCATTTTCTTTATATTGTACTTCAACTTACATCATAATCTTTTAAGAGATGATCCGTGGATTCCTCAAGGTACACCATCACACACCGAATGACAGCATCTCTGGTGATATGGATGCTCGGGTTGCTTGAGTCTAAAATGACAAAAATAAACATTACTGATTACTGACATTACATCCACTGATCTAAAACTAGTTGACTCGTTTATTACTGTTAAAAAACTACTCTGATAGAAAAAAACAGAAACATGGAGATCTGCCTCTCCTGCTGCGGCCTCTCTGTACCAGTGCGACTGCATGACGACTAACACGGTGAACTTGGGAGAGTCAGCACGACATCTGCCAGAGTTTACACTAAACACAGTAACAGCTTTGAGCTGAATATAACGTCAGGTTGAAAAAAAATAAAGAGGAAACTGCACTCTTTGTTAATTTGTTTCACTGACTATTCTCCAGAAATGTACTTTTACCATTAAAGCCGCATGGTCTATCCCAACAGTTTTTAACAGCATATTAGGTTAACATTACTTGACAAAACAAAATGCAGTGATATTAATATAACTCATATGCCTCATTACTAACCTTTGGGAGCAAGAATGTCTGTTCCTACATTTGCATTAACCTTAATGTGCTCTCTTAAGATCCGCAGCTTTTTCGCTAGCTAGCTAGTTAGGTTAGCTTGTTACGTTAGCTTGTTACAGTGGGAGAGCAGTGGAAACTCAGTCTGAAGCCGGGAAGGATTCTTACAGTCGACGAGCTGCTATCTCAAAATGGCATAAAATTATAACATAAGTAATTAAATTGTGGCATTGAATTGACCACTTTGCAGTCCTTGCCATGTCTTTAGCGGCGCAAAGACAACAGTAGACAGACTTCCAAAAAAGCTTACTCATGACATAAGTTAAATGAAGTTACAGCGCAGTCGAGTTTACATGTTTGTTAACTTTTCAGTAGCGCAAAAGAACGTTGAACTGCTGCAACAACTTGGTTATGATTTGTTTGTTAACTGACAATAATTAAACAGGTCTTACCTTGGGAAAAACGGCAGCCGCCCACCTTCACACGTGGCAGAAGTTGTCCGTGTGCTGCAGAATGCGTGAGGCGGAAGTGTACGTTGATTCAAAACAAAGACCTCCAAATGAGTAAAATTCATCAATTTCCTGCAGCTTTGACTTTACTGATGAAATATAATTAAAGTCTACTCAGTAACTCATAGCTGATTTTACTCACATAATATTAAGTAAAATGTAATTCATAATTAATAAACATTTCTTGAATTCAGCTCAATGTAATTTAAAACAGTACATAGTCTTTTTTATTATGTAAAGGTTACTATTATTTATTTAGTATATATTAATTAATGCAAATCCCAGTTTTTACAGTGTACGGGCAGTATAGTGATGAACGCTTCAGGTATTTAAGAAAGTATCATACAATTTGATGTTCCGATGTTCTGAGATACTTTCTTGATGGAAAATATAAAAAAAATGAATTCTTTAAGAAAATCTAGTTTTCAACTCTGTTCAGTCTGAAACGTCGTTTAAGAGCATAAAAACGAGTAAATGCAGCTTACGAGCAGTATAGTGATGAAAGCTTCAGGTTTCATGAACATATTACACAATTTGATGTTCCAATGTTCTGAGACACATTCTTTCTTGGAAATATAAAAAAAAAAGAATTCTTTAAGAAATTCAAGTTTTCAACTCTGTTCAGTCTGAAACGTCGTTTAAGAGCATAAAAATGGGTAACTCCATCTTACGAGCAGTATAGTGATGAAAGCTTCAGGTTTCATGAACATATTACACAATTTGATGTTCCAATGTTCTGAGACGCTTTCATGATGGAAAATATTTAAAAAAAAGAATTCTTTAAGAAAATCAAGTTTTCAACTCTGTTCAGTCTGAAACGTCGTTTAAGAGCATAAAAATGGGCAACTCCATCTTACGGGCAGTATAGTGATGAAAGCTTCAGGTATTCATGAACATATCATACAATTTGATGTTCCGATGTTCTGAGATACTTTCTTGATGGAAAATATAAAAAAATGAATTCTTTAAGAAAATCAAGTTTTCAACTCTGTTCAGTCTGAAACGTCGTTTAAGAGCATAAAAATGGGCAACTCCATCTTACGGGCAGTATAGTGATGAAAGCTTCAGGTATTCATGAACATATCATACAATTTGAATTTCTGATGTTCTGAGACGCTTTCTTGATGGAAAATATAAAAAAAAGAATTCTTTAAGAAAATCAAGTTTTCAACTCTGTTCAGTCTGAAACGTCGTTTAAGAGCATAAAAATGGGTAACTCCATCTTACGGGCAGTATGGTGATGAAAGCTTCAGGTATTCATGAACATATCATACAATTTGATGTTCCGATGTTCTGAGATACTTTCTTGATGGAAAATATAAAAAAAATGAATTCTTTAAGAAAATCTAGTTTTCAACTCTGTTCAGTCTGAAACGTCGTTTAAGAGCATAAAAACGAGTAAATGCAGCTTACGAGCAGTATAGTGATGAACGCTTCAAGTATTTAAGAAAGTATCATACAATTTGAAGTTCCTATGTTCTGAGACACATTCTTTATTGGAAATATTAAAAAAAAAGAATTCTTTAAGAAATTCAAGTTTTCAACTCTGTTCAGTCTGAAACGTCGTTTAAGAGCACAAAAACGAGTAAATGCAGCTTACGAGCAGTATAGTGATGAAAGCTTCAGGTTTCATGAACATATTACACAATTTGATGTTCCAATGTTCTGAGACGCTTTCATGATGGAAAATATTTAAAAAAAAGAATTCTTTAAGAAAATCAAGTTTTCAACTCTGTTCAGTCTGAAACGTCGTTTAAGAGCATAAAAATGGGCAACTCCATCTTACGGGCAGTATAGTGATGAAAGCTTCAGGTATTCATGAACATATCATACAATTTGATGTTCCGATGTTCTGAGATACTTTCTTGATGGAAAATATAAAAAAATGAATTCTTTAAGAAAATCTAGTTTTCAACTCTGTTCAGTCTGAAACGTCGTTTAAGAGCATAAAAATTGGTAACTCCATCTTACGGGCGGTATAGTGATGAACGCTTCAGGTATTTAAGAAAGTATCATACAATTTGATGTTCCGATGTTCTGAGACGCTTTCTTGATGGAAAATATAAAAAAATGAATTCTTTAAGAAAATCTAGTTTTCAACTCTGTTCAGTCTGAAACGTCGTTTAAGAGCATAAAAATTGGTAACTCCATCTTACGGGCAGTATAGTGATGAACGCTTCAGGTATTTAAGAAAGTATCATACAATTTGATGTTCCGATGTTCTGAGACGCTTTCTTGATGGAAAATATAAAAAAATGAATTCTTTAAGAAAATCTAGTTTTCAACACTGTTCAGTGTGAAACGTCGATTAAGAGCATACAAATGAGAAAATGCAGATTACGGGCAGAGGTGTCAAGTAACGAAGTACAAATACTTCGTTCCTTTACTTAAGTAGGAATTTTGAGTATCTATACTTTACTGGAGTATTTATTTTTCAGACTACTTTTTACTTCTACTCCTTACGTTTTCACGCAAATATCTGTACTTTCTACTCCCTACTTTTAAAAAAATAGCCTCGTTACTATTTCATTTTGGTTTGTTTTTCATTCCGGTTAGCCAGATAAATCGCGCCATCCGGATAGAGTGAATTTGATTGTGGTTGGATGAGAAGTATATACCATTCCGACACCCTATTGGTTTTTTACGCGATGCACCTGAACATGACACAAATCAACCGTTACAATCACGTCACTCTCAAGCAAGAACAGCAGAGAAGCCGATCGCAAATATGTCCGTCTCGGAGAACGCGCGACGAGAAATACGCGCCGCCGAATAGCTGTTGTGCCGGGAGGGACAGTCACGTAAAATGCGTGAGACTTGAGAGCCCCGATACTTCCGTCTCTCTGCTCCTCTCTGCCGGCGGTTCCCCGGTTGCGCGAGTTTCTCCAGCGACTGTCTGTTTGAGGTAAATAGGATGTCTATACAGTTGATAGGTTTACAGATGCGCTCCATAGCGGGGAGTTTAAAAAGGAACCAACGCGCCTATGGCTTTTTTTTGCCGTGAGATATGGCTGGTATGGACTTTTTTCAACATACATATTGCAATACTTAAAGGCAACTAGTTATTATCATGTCTTCCGCTCCATGAAATGCATGTTAATGCTCAGTAGTACACATATGGTACTTTAATGTATTGCATTGTAATAAAATGTGATCATTTTCAATGGGCATATATATGCAGCTGAAACAGGTAGCCTAGTGCATCCCACATTTTTCAATATATACCATTTCAATACAACACTATGGCCTTTAGAAAAATGATTGTTTGGGGGGGAGGTGGGGTAGTGCACTATAGGCCCCTGAGACGCAGCTTAAGAAATCGTACTGAGTGGGAAAAAGAAATTCCCCTTACATTACTTTTACTGTTTTACTTTTAAGTAGTTTTGAAACCCAGTACTTCTATACTTTTACTTGAGTAAAAAGCTTGAGTTGATACTTCTACTTTTACAAAAGTATTTCTATATCCTAGTATCTATACTTCTACTTAACCCTCCTGTTGCCTTCTGGGTCGAAAAGACACACGTTCGAGTGTTTATGTATATGTGTGTGTCGCGGTCTCAGGGTCACAAAATGATCCACTACCAGTGTATACGTATGAATGCATGCATGTACGTATGAATCCCTAAAGCCCGTCGTCCTCGGGTCAAAACGACCCGCATCTTTCCAACAAGCCCTCGCCGTCGCCCTGGGGTCTGTTCGACCCTCGAGTTTGAGCGTGCCCTCGGCCTGTCCCCCGGGTCATACTGACCCGTGTTTATCGCCGAGCTCCCGGCCTCGTCCCCCGGGGTCAGACTGACCCGCGTATATCGCTGAGCTCCCGGCCTCGTCCCCGGGGTCAGAATGACCCGCATTTATCGCCGAGCTCCCGGCCCCGGTCCCCGGGGTCAGAATGACCCGCGTTTATCGTCGAGCTCTCGGCCCACGTCCCCGGGGTCTGAATGACCCTCGTTTATAGCCGAGCTCCCGGCCTCGCCGTCGTCCCCGGGGTCAGAATGACCCGTGAGCCCTCGGCCTCGTCCTCGGGTCGAAACGACCCGAGTTTTACGTTGTATTACAAGTCATCCCGTATGCTAAATGTAATAAATAAATAAATAAATGATACAAAAAAAGACATGACTAGACAGTTGCATTGTATTTTTTTTTCTTACATTTATTTAGTCATCACCAGTGTTACAAGCAACGACAAAGAACACACACACACACACACACACACACACACACACACACACACACACACACACACACACACACACACACACACACACACGCACACACACACACACTCCACGGAGCCCGGCTCGCCCGCCAAACGGGCGAACCGACGTTCGGATTCGGTCGCAGCGGCGGCGGCGGCCCGCCCCTCGGGCAATCGCGGAATCGTCAAAGGCCCGGTCCCGGTCCCGGTCCCGGTCCCGGTCCCTGTCCCGGTCGCGGTCCCTCTCTCGATCGACGCTGTCGGACGCAACTCTCCACGCTCTCAGCAGCGGCGGCGTCGCTTGGTCCGCCCACTGCGGAAACATCACCCGTCGCCTGGCTTCTCGAGCGGGAGCGGAATCGTCCCAGGCCGGCACGGTGGCGGCCAGAGCCCATTCGATCGGCCTGGACGGGATCGCTTTCCAGCCGTTCGACCCGCCCCGCGCTTCTCGTTCTATGAAAGGGGTGTACTTATACGCTGTATTTATACACAATTTATTCACATCTGCGTAATCCCGCGGTCGGCTTCGTTGGTGCGCTCGCTCTGATCGAAGGCTCTTTAGCCAAGACGCGAGACGTCATTTCGTACGTGTCCAGATTGTAAAGCCCTCTGAGGCGTTTACCAAAAAAAAGAAAATAATAATAATAATAATGTGTATTTGTTATTCTGAGCTATTCAAAATGAACTGAATTGATTCAAATTGAAATGAGGTGTCACAAGTTGTTATGTGCGAATAAGGACACTATGAAAGGGGTGTACTTATACGCTGTATTTATACACAATTTATTCACATCTGCGTAATCACGCGGTCGGCCTCGTTGGTGTGCTCGCGCTGATCGAAGGCTCTTTAGCAAAGACAGATTGACTCCGCAGGACACGAATGAGACAGGAAGGAGTGAGGACAACACGAGGGTTA
Source organism: Clinocottus analis (assembly GCF_023055335.1). Taxonomy (NCBI): domain Eukaryota; kingdom Metazoa; phylum Chordata; class Actinopteri; order Perciformes; family Cottidae; genus Clinocottus; species Clinocottus analis. The sequence continues at coordinate 2,270,363 of NW_027176229.1, read as the reverse complement.
AGTAATTAATGTGAATACTTTTGACACCGCTGCTTACGGGCAGTATGAAAGCTTAAGTATTTATGAAAGTATCATACAATTTGAAGTTCTGATGTGCTGAGAACCTTTATTTATGGAATTGTTTGTTTTTTTTAAAAAAAAGAATTGTTTAAGAAAATGTAGTTTTCAACTCCGTTCAGCCTAAAATGTCGTTTATGAAAATGAGTAAATGCAGCTTTCGGGCAGTAGAGACATGGAAGCTTCAGGTATTCATTAAAAGCTCATATAATTTGTAGTTCCGCTGTTTTGAAAAACTTTCTTGATGGAAAATATAAAAAAAGGAATTCTTTAAGAAAATCAAGTTTTCAACTCTGTTCAGTCTGAAACGTCGTTTAAGAGCATACAAATGGGTAACTGCAGCTTACACTCTAACAAATATGACCAATGGTAACTCAATAAAATTGTGGCAACAAAGTGACAATTAATATAATTAATGAAAATCATTGAATAGATTAATTAAATCTAAACATTATTAAAATGTGTTTGATTTAGTAATAAAGCGCCAAATGATGAGTTATATAGACCAAATATATTAAGTAAATACAAATACATTTCACAATGAAAATGACTTATGTTTACTTAGAATTTCATCAAAAGTAATTTACATTTACTGAATATTTGGGTGAAGTGAATTTACATTTACTGAATATTTGGGTGAAGTTGAGTCATATATATTAATTATCTGGGTGAAATTGAGTTGGGTTTACTGAATAAAATCAATTATATCAACTCACACTTTAGCACATTGTTGCTGAATTCAACACATTCCCACTGCTAATCTGAATTTAAATTAATTGTTTAAATCTAAGTTTGAATTGGTGTCAGAAGACATTAAATCTATTCAATAATATTATTTGTCACTTTGTTGCCATAATTTTTCAATGTCTAATTCACTCAATACATCTTGGTGTCACAGTAAACCTAACTTATGCCAACAGGTCATCATGATACATAAAAAGTACAGCAGGTTAACATTTATTTGTGCAACTTTGTTACATTTATCTAGAATTCTCCAACACACAATTTGCTATCCTGGTGAACACAGTTGAATCACTATACACAAACAGATGCTTGTGCATCAAATAACATGGCATTCTTTAAATGAGGATGGTTTATATATTGAGCAACCACCTGCAGCAATAAAACTCAGTTAAAGAGGCAAAGTACACTTCTCACTGGGATCCTTAAAAACTTTGAACAGTGACATAACTAAATAACACTTTTTTTGCAAGGGTCCATTCTATTAAGTAAGCAGTTTGTTCTTCAGGCTGTTTACTTTCAGGGACAGCTTTGAACAGTCCAGCTCCAGTAGTAGTTTCTGGAAGACCTCGAATGTGTATCGGAGCTCCTTGGGATAGGCAAGGTTGACTTCATAAACCAACCCAACCAGCATGCAGCAAGCCCTTGGAACGTTATCCAGAGCAGTCAGAACTTTTATTCCATCTAAAACGATATCGACATCGTCTGGACCCTCCGCCGTATAGATTTTCATTTTTTGCATGGCAAAGTCCTGCGACTCACTTTCTTCATCAGCATCCTGAAATAGCAAGAAGATTGAGTATTACGGACTGTACAGTCAAAAGATAAGGTCCTGATTGAATGTCTACCAAATTGCTTCCAACCCTTTGAACAAGAAAACCTGTAGCTGTCATAGCTGCTCCACATAATGCAACTTGTTTACATAAGTGATTTAGAAATTTCAGAGATAATGTTTTGCAAAAGTCTTTTGTTAAAAGGCGTACAATCTGTTTCACAAACATTTGAACTGAGTCACATTTGTAAATATCCGTAAATTAAAAGAAACAAACTAAAAAAGCACTTTAAATATCTTACTTTAAACTAACAGGCTTGTCATATGAATTAATCTGAATTATTATCAAAGAAACTGCAAAACCCAGTAGCTTTTGCCACAAATTACTGGGAGAAATAAAGGTATGGTATGATTGAATTTGTGATTTGACCATCCCAAGACATAAAAGGTAGAGTAGGTAGAAAGAGATAAATCATTTTCTTTATATTGTACTTCAACTTACATCATAATCTTTTAAGAGATGATCCGTGGATTCCTCAAGGTACACCATCACACACCGAATGACAGCATCTCTGGTGATATGGATGCTCGGGTTGCTTGAGTCTAAAATGACAAAAATAAACATTACTGATTACTGACATTACATCCACTGATCTAAAACTAGTTGACTCGTTTATTACTGTTAAAAAACTACTCTGATAGAAAAAAACAGAAACATGGCGATCTGCCTCTCCTGCTGCGGCCTCTCTGTACCAGTGCGACTGCATGACGACTAACACGGTGAACTTGGGAGAGTCAGCACGACATCTGCCAGAGTTTACACTAAACACAGTAACAGCTTTGAGCTGAATATAACGTCAGGTTGAAAAAAAATAAAGAGGAAACTGCACTCTTTGTTAATTTGTTTCACTGACTATTCTCCAGAAATGTACTTTTACCATTAAAGCCGCATGGTCTATCCCAACAGTTTTTAACAGCATATTAGGTTAACATTACTTGACAAAACAAAATGCAGTGATATTAATATAACTCATATGCCTCATTACTAACCTTTGGGAGCAAGAATGTCTGTTCCTACATTTGCATTAACCTTAATGTGCTCTCTTAAGATCCGCAGCTTTTTCGCTAGCTAGCTAGTTAGGTTAGCTTGTTACGTTAGCTTGTTACAGTGGGAGAGCAGTGGAAACTCAGTCTGAAGCCGGGAAGGATTCTTACAGTCGACGAGCTGCTATCTCAAAATGGCATAAAATTATAACATAAGTAATTAAATTGTGGCATTGAATTGACCACTTTGCAGTCCTTGCCATGTCTTTAGCGGCGCAAAGACAACAGTAGACAGACTTCCAAAAAAGCTTACTCATGACATAAGTTAAATGAAGTTACAGCGCAGTCGAGTTTACATGTTTGTTAACTTTTCAGTAGCGCAAAAGAACGTTGAACTGCTGCAACAACTTGGTTATGATTTGTTTGTTAACTGACAATAATTAAACAGGTCTTACCTTGGGAAAAACGGCAGCCGCCCACCTTCACACGTGGCAGAAGTTGTCCGTGTGCTGCAGAATGCGTGAGGCGGAAGTGTACGTTGATTCAAAACAAAGACCTCCAAATGAGTAAAATTCATCAATTTCCTGCAGCTTTGACTTTACTGATGAAATATAATTAAAGTCTACTCAGTAACTCATAGCTGATTTTACTCACATAATATTAAGTAAAATGTAATTCATAATTAATAAACATTTCTTGAATTCAGCTCAATGTAATTTAAAACAGTACATAGTCTTTTTTATTATGTAAAGGTTACTATTATTTATTTAGTATATATTAATTAATGCAAATCCCAGTTTTTACAGTGTACGGGCAGTATAGTGATGAACGCTTCAGGTATTTAAGAAAGTATCATACAATTTGATGTTCCGATGTTCTGAGATACTTTCTTGATGGAAAATATAAAAAAAATGAATTCTTTAAGAAAATCTAGTTTTCAACTCTGTTCAGTCTGAAACGTCGTTTAAGAGCATAAAAACGAGTAAATGCAGCTTACGAGCAGTATAGTGATGAAAGCTTCAGGTTTCATGAACATATTACACAATTTGATGTTCCAATGTTCTGAGACACATTCTTTCTTGGAAATATAAAAAAAAAAGAATTCTTTAAGAAATTCAAGTTTTCAACTCTGTTCAGTCTGAAACGTCGTTTAAGAGCATAAAAATGGGTAACTCCATCTTACGAGCAGTATAGTGATGAAAGCTTCAGGTTTCATGAACATATTACACAATTTGATGTTCCAATGTTCTGAGACGCTTTCATGATGGAAAATATTTAAAAAAAAGAATTCTTTAAGAAAATCAAGTTTTCAACTCTGTTCAGTCTGAAACGTCGTTTAAGAGCATAAAAATGGGCAACTCCATCTTACGGGCAGTATAGTGATGAAAGCTTCAGGTATTCATGAACATATCATACAATTTGATGTTCCGATGTTCTGAGATACTTTCTTGATGGAAAATATAAAAAAATGAATTCTTTAAGAAAATCAAGTTTTCAACTCTGTTCAGTCTGAAACGTCGTTTAAGAGCATAAAAATGGGCAACTCCATCTTACGGGCAGTATAGTGATGAAAGCTTCAGGTATTCATGAACATATCATACAATTTGAATTTCTGATGTTCTGAGACGCTTTCTTGATGGAAAATATAAAAAAAAGAATTCTTTAAGAAAATCAAGTTTTCAACTGTTCAGTCTGAAACGTCGTTTAAGAGCATAAAAATGGGTAACTCCATCTTACGGGCAGTATGGTGATGAAAGCTTCAGGTATTCATGAACATATCATACAATTTGATGTTCCGATGTTCTGAGATACTTTCTTGATGGAAAATATAAAAAAAATGAATTCTTTAAGAAAATCTAGTTTTCAACTCTGTTCAGTCTGAAACGTCGTTTAAGAGCATAAAAACGAGTAAATGCAGCTTACGAGCAGTATAGTGATGAACGCTTCAAGTATTTAAGAAAGTATCATACAATTTGAAGTTCCTATGTTCTGAGACACATTCTTTATTGGAAATATTAAAAAAAAAGAATTCTTTAAGAAATTCAAGTTTTCAACTCTGTTCAGTCTGAAACGTCGTTTAAGAGCACAAAAACGAGTAAATGCAGCTTACGAGCAGTATAGTGATGAAAGCTTCAGGTTTCATGAACATATTACACAATTTGATGTTCCAATGTTCTGAGACGCTTTCATGATGGAAAATATTTAAAAAAAAGAATTCTTTAAGAAAATCAAGTTTTCAACTCTGTTCAGTCTGAAACGTCGTTTAAGAGCATAAAAATGGGCAACTCCATCTTACGGGCAGTATAGTGATGAAAGCTTCAGGTATTCATGAACATATCATACAATTTGATGTTCCGATGTTCTGAGATACTTTCTTGATGGAAAATATAAAAAAATGAATTCTTTAAGAAAATCTAGTTTTCAACTCTGTTCAGTCTGAAACGTCGTTTAAGAGCATAAAAATTGGTAACTCCATCTTACGGGCGGTATAGTGATGAACGCTTCAGGTATTTAAGAAAGTATCATACAATTTGATGTTCCGATGTTCTGAGACGCTTTCTTGATGGAAAATATAAAAAAATGAATTCTTTAAGAAAATCTAGTTTTCAACACTGTTCAGTGTGAAACGTCGATTAAGAGCATACAAATGAGAAAATGCAGATTACGGGCAGAGGTGTCAAGTAACGAAGTACAAATACTTCGTTCCTTTACTTAAGTAGGAATTTTGAGTATCTATACTTTACTGGAGTATTTATTTTTCAGACTACTTTTTACTTCTACTCCTTACGTTTTCACGCAAATATCTGTACTTTCTACTCCCTACTTTTAAAAAAATAGCCTCGTTACTATTTCATTTTGGTTTGTTTTTCATTCCGGTTAGCCAGATAAATCGCGCCATCCGGATAGAGTGAATTTGATTGTGGTTGGATGAGAAGTATATACCATTCCGACACCCTATTGGTTTTTTACGCGATGCACCTGAACATGACACAAATCAACCGTTACAATCACGTCACTCTCAAGCAAGAACAGCAGAGAAGCCGATCGCAAATATGTCCGTCTCGGAGAACGCGCGACGAGAAATACGCGCCGCCGAATAGCTGTTGTGCCGGGAGGGACAGTCACGTAAAATGCGTGAGACTTGAGAGCCCCGATACTTCCGTCTCTCTGCTCCTCTCTGCCGGCGGTTCCCCGGTTGCGCGAGTTTCTCCAGCGACTGTCTGTTTGAGGTAAATAGGATGTCTATACAGTTGATAGGTTTACAGATGCGCTCCATAGCGGGGAGTTTAAAAAGGAACCAACGCGCCTATGGCTTTTTTTTGCCGTGAGATATGGCTGGTATGGACTTTTTTCAACATACATATTGCAATACTTAAAGGCAACTAGTTATTATCATGTCTTCCGCTCCATGAAATGCATGTTAATGCTCAGTAGTACACATATGGTACTTTAATGTATTGCATTGTAATAAAATGTGATCATTTTCAATGGGCATATATATGCAGCTGAAACAGGTAGCCTAGTGCATCCCACATTTTTCAATATATACCATTTCAATACAACACTATGGCCTTTAGAAAAATGATTGTTTGGGGGGGAGGTGGGGTAGTGCACTATAGGCCCCTGAGACGCAGCTTAAGAAATCGTACTGAGTGGGAAAAAGAAATTCCCCTTACATTACTTTTACTGTTTTACTTTTAAGTAGTTTTGAAACCCAGTACTTTTATACTTTTACTTGAGTAAAAAGCTTGAGTTGATACTTCTACTTTTACAAAAGTATTTCTATATCCTAGTATCTATACTTCTACTTAACCCTCCTGTTGCCTTCTGGGTCGAAAAGACACACGTTCGAGTGTTTATGTATATGTGTGTGTCGCGGTCTCAGGGTCACAAAATGATCCACTACCAGTGTATACGTATGAATGCATGCATGTACGTATGAATCCCTAAAGCCCGTCGTCCTCGGGTCAAAACGACCCGCATCTTTCCAACAAGCCCTCGCCGTCGCCCTGGGGTCTGTTCGACCCTCGAGTTTGAGCGAGCCCTCGGCCTGTCCCCCGGGTCATACTGACCCGTGTTTATCGCCGAGCTCCCGGCCTCGTCCCCCGGGGTCAGACTGACCCGCGTATATCGCTGAGCTCCCGGCCTCGTCCCCGGGGTCAGAATGACCCGCATTTATCGCCGAGCTCCCGGCCCCGGTCCCCGGGGTCAGAATGACCCGCGTTTATCGTCGAGCTCTCGGCCCACGTCCCCGGGGTCTGAATGACCCTCGTTTATAGCCGAGCTCCCGGCCTCGCCGTCGTCCCCGGGGTCAGAATGACCCGTGAGCCCTCGGCCTCGTCCTCGGGTCGAAACGACCCGAGTTTTACGTTGTATTACAAGTCATCCCGTATGCTAAATGTAATAAATAAATAAATAAATGATACAAAAAAAGACATGACTAGACAGTTGCATTGTATTTTTTTTTCTTACATTTATTTAGTCATCACCAGTGTTACAAGCAACGACAAAGAACACACACACACACACACACACACACACACACACACACACACACACACACACACACACACACACACACACACACACACACACACGCACACACACACACACTCCACGGAGCCCGGCTCGCCCGCCAAACGGGCGAACCGACGTTCGGATTCGGTCGCAGCGGCGGCGGCGGCCCGCCCCTCGGGCAATCGCGGAATCGTCAAAGGCCCGGTCCCGGTCCCGGTCCCTGTCCCGGTCGCGGTCCCTCTCTCGATCGACGCTGTCGGACGCAACTCTCCACGCTCTCAGCAGCGGCGGCGTCGCTTGGTCCGCCCACTGCGGAAACATCACCCGTCGCCTGGCTTCTCGAGCGGGAGCGGAATCGTCCCAGGCCGGCACGGTGGCGGCCAGAGCCCATTCGATCGGCCTGGACGGGATCGCTTTCCAGCCGTTCGACCCGCCCCGCGCTTCTCGTTCTATGAAAGGGGTGTACTTATACGCTGTATTTATACACAATTTATTCACATCTGCGTAATCCCGCGGTCGGCTTCGTTGGTGCGCTCGCTCTGATCGAAGGCTCTTTAGCCAAGACGCGAGACGTCATTTCGTACGTGTCCAGATTGTAAAGCCCTCTGAGGCGTTTACCAAAAAAAAGAAAATAATAATAATAATAATGTGTATTTGTTATTCTGAGCTATTCAAAATGAACTGAATTGATTCAAATTGAAATGAGGTGTCACAAGTTGTTATGTGCGAATAAGGACACTATGAAAGGGGTGTACTTATACGCTGTATTTATACACAATTTATTCACATCTGCGTAATCACGCGGTCGTTCTCGTTGGTGTGCTCGCGCTGATCGAAGGCTCTTTAGCAAAGACAGATTGACTCCGCAGGACACGAATGAGACAGGAAGGAGTGAGGACAACGCGAGGGTTAAGTAATTAATGTGAATACTTTTGACACCGCTGCTTACGGGCAGTATGAAAGCTTAAGTATTTATGAAAGTATCATACAATTTGAAGTTCTGATGTGCTGAGAACCTTTATTTATGGAATTGTTTTTAAAAAAAAAAAAAAAGAATTGTTTAAGAAAATGTAGTTTTCAACTCCGTTCAGCCTAAAATGTCGTTTATGAAAATGAGTAAATGCAGCCTTCGGGCAGTAGAGACATGGAAGCTTCAGGTATTCATTAAAAGCTCATATAATTTGTAGTTCCGCTGTTTTGAAAAACTTTCTTGATGGAAAATATAAAAAAAGGAATTCTTTAAGAAAATCAAGTTTTCAACTCTGTTCAGTCTGAAACGTCGTTTAAGAGCATACAAATGGGTAACTGCAGCTTACACTCTAACAAATATGACCAATGGTAACTCAATAAAATTGTGGCAACAAAGTGACAAATAATATAATTAATGAAAATCATTGAATAGATTAATTAAATCTAAACATTATTAAAATGTGTTTGATTTAGTAATAAAGCGCCAAATGATGAGTTATATAGACCAAATATATTAAGTAAATACAAATACATTTCACAATGAAAATGACTTATGTTTACTTAGAATTTCATCAAAAGTAATTTACATTTACTGAATATTTGGGTGAAGTGAATTTACATTTACTGAATATTTGGGTGAAGTTGAGTCATATATATTAATTATCTGGGTGAAATTGAGTTGGGTTTACTGAATAAAATCAATTATATCAACTCACACTTTAGCACATTGTTGCTGAATTCAACACATTCCCACTGCTAATCTGAATTTAAATTAATTGTTTAAATCTAAGTTTGAATTGGTGTCAGAAGACATTAAATCTATTCAATAATATTATTTGTCACTTTGTTGCCATAATTTTTCAATGTCTAATTCACTCAATACATCTTGGTGTCACAGTAAACCTAACTTATGCCAACAGGTCATCATGATACATAAAAAGGACAGCAGGTTAACATTTATTTGTGCAACTTTGTTACATTTATCTAGAATTCTCCAACACACAATTTGCTATCCTGGTGAACACAGTTGAATCACTATACACAAACAGATGCTTGTGCATCAAATAACATGGCATTCTTTAAATGAGGATGGTTTATATATTGAGCAACCACCTGCAGCAATAAAACTCAGTTAAAGAGGCAAAGTACACTTCTCACTGGGATCCTTAAAAACTTTGAACAGTGACATAACTAAATAACACTTTTTTTGCAAGGGTCCATTCTATTAAGTAAGCAGTTTGTTCTTCAGGCTGTTTACTTTCAGGGACAGCTTTGAACAGTCCAGCTCCAGTAGTAGTTTCTGGAAGACCTCGAATGTGTATCGGAGCTCCTTGGGATAGGCAAGGTTGACTTCATAAACCAACCCAACCAGCATGCAGCAAGCCCTTGGAACGTTATCCAGAGCAGTCAGAACTTTTATTCCATCTAAAACGATATCGACATCGTCTGGACCCTCCGCCGTATAGATTTTCATTTTTTGCATGGCAAAGTCCTGCGACTCACTTTCTTCATCAGCATCCTGAAATAGCAAGAAGATTGAGTATTACGGACTGTACAGTCAAAAGATAAGGTCCTGATTGAATGTCTACCAAATTGCTTCCAACCCTTTGAACAAGAAAACCTGTAGCTGTCATAGCTGCTCCACATAATGCAACTTGTTTACATAAGTGATTTAGAAATTTCAGAGATAATGTTTTGCAAAAGTCTTTTGTTAAAAGGCGTACAATCTGTTTCACAAACATTTGAACTGAGTCACATTTGTAAATATCCGTAAATTAAAAGAAACAAACTAAAAAAGCACTTTAAATATCTTACTTTAAACTAACAGGCTTGTCATATGAATTAATCTGAATTATTATCAAAGAAACTGCAAAACCCAGTAGCTTTTGCCACAAATTACTGGGAGAAATAAAGGTATGGTATGATTGAATTTGTGATTTGACCATCCCAAGACATAAAAGGTAGAGTAGGTAGAAAGAGATAAATCATTTTCTTTATATTGTACTTCAACTTACATCATAATCTTTTAAGAGATGATCCGTGGATTCCTCAAGGTACACCATCACACACCGAATGACAGCATCTCTGGTGATATGGATGCTCGGGTTGCTTGAGTCTAAAATGACAAAAATAAACATTACTGATTACTGACATTACATCCACTGATCTAAAACTAGTTGACTCGTTTATTACTGTTAAAAAACTACTCTGATAGAAAAAAACAGAAACATGGAGATCTGCCTCTCCTGCTGCGGCCTCTCTGTACCAGTGCGACTGCATGACGACTAACACGGTGAACTTGGGAGAGTCAGCACGACATCTGCCAGAGTTTACACTAAACACAGTAACAGCTTTGAGCTGAATATAACGTCAGGTTGAAAAAAAATAAAGAGGAAACTGCACTCTTTGTTAATTTGTTTCACTGACTATTCTCCAGAAATGTACTTTTACCATTAAAGCCGCATGGTCTATCCCAACAGTTTTTAACAGCATATTAGGTTAACATTACTTGACAAAACAAAATGCAGTGATATTAATATAACTCATATGCCTCATTACTAACCTTTGGGAGCAAGAATGTCTGTTCCTACATTTGCATTAACCTTAATGTGCTCTCTTAAGATCCGCAGCTTTTTCGCTAGCTAGCTAGTTAGGTTAGCTTGTTACGTTAGCTTGTTACAGTGGGAGAGCAGTGGAAACTCAGTCTGAAGCCGGGAAGGATTCTTACAGTCGACGAGCTGCTATCTCAAAATGGCATAAAATTATAACATAAGTAATTAAATTGTGGCATTGAATTGACCACTTTGCAGTCCTTGCCATGTCTTTAGCGGCGCAAAGACAACAGTAGACAGACTTCCAAAAAAGCTTACTCATGACATAAGTTAAATGAAGTTACAGCGCAGTCGAGTTTACATGTTTGTTAACTTTTCAGTAGCGCAAAAGAACGTTGAACTGCTGCAACAACTTGGTTATGATTTGTTTGTTAACTGACAATAATTAAACAGGTCTTACCTTGGGAAAAACGGCAGCCGCCCACCTTCACACGTGGCAGAAGTTGTCCGTGTGCTGCAGAATGCGTGAGGCGGAAGTGTACGTTGATTCAAAACAAAGACCTCCAAATGAGTAAAATTCATCAATTTCCTGCAGCTTTGACTTTACTGATGAAATATAATTAAAGTCTACTCAGTAACTCATAGCTGATTTTACTCACATAATATTAAGTAAAATGTAATTCATAATTAATAAACATTTCTTGAATTCAGCTCAATGTAATTTAAAACAGTACATAGTCTTTTTTATTATGTAAAGGTTACTATTATTTATTTAGTATATATTAATTAATGCAAATCCCAGTTTTTACAGTGTACGGGCAGTATAGTGATGAACGCTTCAGGTATTTAAGAAAGTATCATACAATTTGATGTTCCGATGTTCTGAGATACTTTCTTGATGGAAAATATAAAAAAAATGAATTCTTTAAGAAAATCTAGTTTTCAACTCTGTTCAGTCTGAAACGTCGTTTAAGAGCATAAAAACGAGTAAATGCAGCTTACGAGCAGTATAGTGATGAAAGCTTCAGGTTTCATGAACATATTACACAATTTGATGTTCCAATGTTCTGAGACACATTCTTTCTTGGAAATATAAAAAAAAAAGAATTCTTTAAGAAATTCAAGTTTTCAACTCTGTTCAGTCTGAAACGTCGTTTAAGAGCATAAAAATGGGTAACTCCATCTTACGAGCAGTATAGTGATGAAAGCTTCAGGTTTCATGAACATATTACACAATTTGATGTTCCAATGTTCTGAGACGCTTTCATGATGGAAAATATTTAAAAAAAAGAATTCTTTAAGAAAATCAAGTTTTCAACTCTGTTCAGTCTGAAACGTCGTTTAAGAGCATAAAAATGGGCAACTCCATCTTACGGGCAGTATAGTGATGAAAGCTTCAGGTATTCATGAACATATCATACAATTTGATGTTCCGATGTTCTGAGATACTTTCTTGATGGAAAATATAAAAAAATGAATTCTTTAAGAAAATCAAGTTTTCAACTCTGTTCAGTCTGAAACGTCGTTTAAGAGCATAAAAATGGGCAACTCCATCTTACGGGCAGTATAGTGATGAAAGCTTCAGGTATTCATGAACATATCATACAATTTGAATTTCTGATGTTCTGAGACGCTTTCTTGATGGAAAATATAAAAAAAAGAATTCTTTAAGAAAATCAAGTTTTCAACTCTGTTCAGTCTGAAACGTCGTTTAAGAGCATAAAAATGGGTAACTCCATCTTACGGGCAGTATGGTGATGAAAGCTTCAGGTATTCATGAACATATCATACAATTTGATGTTCCGATGTTCTGAGATACTTTCTTGATGGAAAATATAAAAAAAATGAATTCTTTAAGAAAATCTAGTTTTCAACTCTGTTCAGTCTGAAACGTCGTTTAAGAGCATAAAAACGAGTAAATGCAGCTTACGAGCAGTATAGTGATGAACGCTTCAAGTATTTAAGAAAGTATCATACAATTTGAAGTTCCTATGTTCTGAGACACATTCTTTATTGGAAATATTAAAAAAAAAGAATTCTTTAAGAAATTCAAGTTTTCAACTCTGTTCAGTCTGAAACGTCGTTTAAGAGCACAAAAACGAGTAAATGCAGCTTACGAGCAGTATAGTGATGAAAGCTTCAGGTTTCATGAACATATTACACAATTTGATGTTCCAATGTTCTGAGACGCTTTCATGATGGAAAATATTTAAAAAAAAGAATTCTTTAAGAAAATCAAGTTTTCAACTCTGTTCAGTCTGAAACGTCGTTTAAGAGCATAAAAATGGGCAACTCCATCTTACGGGCAGTATAGTGATGAAAGCTTCAGGTATTCATGAACATATCATACAATTTGATGTTCCGATGTTCTGAGATACTTTCTTGATGGAAAATATAAAAAAATGAATACTTTAAGAAAATCTAGTTTTCAACTCTGTTCAGTCTGAAACGTCGTTTAAGAGCATAAAAATTGGTAACTCCATCTTACGGGCGGTATAGTGATGAACGCTTCAGGTATTTAAGAAAGTATCATACAATTTGATGTTCCGATGTTCTGAGACGCTTTCTTGATGGAAAATATAAAAAAATGAATTCTTTAAGAAAATCTAGTTTTCAACTCTGTTCAGTCTGAAACGTCGTTTAAGAGCATAAAAATTGGTAACTCCATCTTACGGGCAGTATAGTGATGAACGCTTCAGGTATTTAAGAAAGTATCATACAATTTGATGTTCCGATGTTCTGAGACGCTTTCTTGATGGAAAATATAAAAAAATGAATTCTTTAAGAAAATCTAGTTTTCAACACTGTTCAGTGTGAAACGTCGATTAAGAGCATACAAATGAGAAAATGCAGATTACGGGCAGAGGTGTCAAGTAACGAAGTACAAATACTTCGTTCCTTTACTTAAGTAGGAATTTTGAGTATCTATACTTTACTGGAGTATTTATTTTTCAGACTACTTTTTACTTCTACTCCTTACGTTTTCACGCAAATATCTGTACTTTCTACTCCCTACTTTTAAAAAAATAGCCTCGTTACTATTTCATTTTGGTTTGTTTTTCATTCCGGTTAGCCAGATAAATCGCGCCATCCGGATAGAGTGAATTTGATTGTGGTTGGATGAGAAGTATATACCATTCCGACACCCTATTGGTTTTTTACGCGATGCACCTGAACATGACACAAATCAACCGTTACAATCACGTCACTCTCAAGCAAGAACAGCAGAGAAGCCGATCGCAAATATGTCCGTCTCGGAGAACGCGCGACGAGAAATACGCGCCGCCGAATAGCTGTTGTGCCGGGAGGGACAGTCACGTAAAATGCGTGAGACTTGAGAGCCCCGATACTTCCGTCTCTCTGCTCCTCTCTGCCGGCGGTTCCCCGGTTGCGCGAGTTTCTCCAGCGACTGTCTGTTTGAGGTAAATAGGATGTCTATACAGTTGATAGGTTTACAGATGCGCTCCATAGCGGGGAGTTTAAAAAGGAACCAACGCGCCTATGGCTTTTTTTTGCCGTGAGATATGGCTGGTATGGACTTTTTTCAACATACATATTGCAATACTTAAAGGCAACTAGTTATTATCATGTCTTCCGCTCCATGAAATGCATGTTAATGCTCAGTAGTACACATATGGTACTTTAATGTATTGCATTGTAATAAAATGTGATCATTTTCAATGGGCATATATATGCAGCTGAAACAGGTAGCCTAGTGCATCCCACATTTTTCAATATATACCATTTCAATACAACACTATGGCCTTTAGAAAAATGATTGTTTGGGGGGGAGGTGGGGTAGTGCACTATAGGCCCCTGAGACGCAGCTTAAGAAATCGTACTGAGTGGGAAAAAGAAATTCCCCTTACATTACTTTTACTGTTTTACTTTTAAGTAGTTTTGAAACCCAGTACTTCTATACTTTTACTTGAGTAAAAAGCTTGAGTTGATACTTCTACTTTTACAAAAGTATTTCTATATCCTAGTATCTATACTTCTACTTAACCCTCCTGTTGCCTTCTGGGTCGAAAAGACACACGTTCGAGTGTTTATGTATATGTGTGTGTCGCGGTCTCAGGGTCACAAAATGATCCACTACCAGTGTATACGTATGAATGCATGCATGTACGTATGAATCCCTAAAGCCCGTCGTCCTCGGGTCAAAACGACCCGCATCTTTCCAACAAGCCCTCGCCGTCGCCCTGGGGTCTGTTCGACCCTCGAGTTTGAGCGAGCCCTCGGCCTGTCCCCCGGGTCATACTGACCCGTGTTTATCGCCGAGCTCCCGGCCTCGTCCCCCGGGGTCAGACTGACCCGCGTATATCGCTGAGCTCCCGGCCTCGTCCCCGGGGTCAGAATGACCCGCATTTATCGCCGAGCTCCCGGCCCCGGTCCCCGGGGTCAGAATGACCCGCGTTTATCGTCGAGCTCTCGGCCCACGTCCCCGGGGTCTGAATGACCCTCGTTTATAGCCGAGCTCCCGGCCTCGCCGTCGTCCCCGGGGTCAGAATGACCCGTGAGCCCTCGGCCTCGTCCTCGGGTCGAAACGACCCGAGTTTTACGTTGTATTACAAGTCATCCCGTATGCTAAATGTAATAAATAAATAAATAAATGATACAAAAAAAGACATGACTAGACAGTTGCATTGTATTTTTTTTTCTTACATTTATTTAGTCATCACCAGTGTTACAAGCAACGACAAAGAACACACACACACACACACACACACACACACACACACACACACACACACACACACACACACACGCACACACACACACACACACTCCACGGAGCCCGGCTCGCCCGCCAAACGGGCGAACCGACGTTCGGATTCGGTCGCAGCGGCGGCGGCGGCCCGCCCCTCGGGCAATCGCGGAATCGTCAAAGGCCCGGTCCCGGTCCCGGTCCCTGTCCCGGTCGCGGTCCCTCTCTCGATCGACGCTGTCGGACGCAACTCTCCACGCTCTCAGCAGCGGCGGCGTCGCTTGGTCCGCCCACTGCGGAAACATCACCCGTCGCCTGGCTTCTCGAGCGGGAGCGGAATCGTCCCAGGCCGGCACGGTGGCGGCCAGAGCCCATTCGATCGGCCTGGACGGGATCGCTTTCCAGCCGTTCGACCCGCCCCGCGCTTCTCGTTCTATGAAAGGGGTGTACTTATACGCTGTATTTATACACAATTTATTCACATCTGCGTAATCCCGCGGTCGGCTTCGTTGGTGCGCTCGCTCTGATCGAAGGCTCTTTAGCCAAGACGCGAGACGTCATTTCGTACGTGTCCAGATTGTAAAGCCCTCTGAGGCGTTTACCAAAAAAAAGAAAATAATAATAATAATAATGTGTATTTGTTATTCTGAGCTATTCAAAATGAACTGAATTGATTCAAATTGAAATGAGGTGTCACAAGTTGTTATGTGCGAATAAGGACACTATGAAAGGGGTGTACTTATACGCTGTATTTATACACAATTTATTCACATCTGCGTAATCACGCGGTCGGCCTCGTTGGTGTGCTCGCGCTGATCGAAGGCTCTTTAGCAAAGACAGATTGACTCCGCAGGACACGAATGAGACAGGAAGGAGTGAGGACAACGCGAGGGTTAAGTAATTAATGTGAATACTTTTGACACCGCTGCTTACGGGCAGTATGAAAGCTTAAGTATTTATGAAAGTATCATACAATTTGAAGTTCTGATGTGCTGAGAACCTTTATTTATGGAATTGTTTTTAAAAAAAAAAAAAAAGAATTGTTTAAGAAAATGTAGTTTTCAACTCCGTTCAGCCTAAAATGTCGTTTATGAAAATGAGTAAATGCAGCTTTCGGGCAGTAGAGACATGGAAGCTTCAGGTATTCATTAAAAGCTCATATAATTTGTAGTTCCGCTGTTTTGAAAAACTTTCTTGATGGAAAATATAAAAAAAGGAATTCTTTAAGAAAATCAAGTTTTCAACTCTGTTCAGTCTGAAACGTCGTTTAAGAGCATACAAATGGGTAACTGCAGCTTACACTCTAACAAATATGACCAATGGTAACTCAATAAAATTGTGGCAACAAAGTGACAATTAATATAATTAATGAAAATCATTGAATAGATTAATTAAATCTAAACATTATTAAAATGTGTTTGATTTAGTAATAAAGCGCCAAATGATGAGTTATATAGACCAAATATATTAAGTAAATACAAATACATTTCACAATGAAAATGACTTACGTTTACTTAGAATTTCATCAAAAGTAATTTACATTTACTGAATATTTGGGTGAAGTGAATTTACATTTACTGAATATTTGGGTGAAGTTGAGTCATATATATTAATTATCTGGGTGAAATTGAGTTGGGTTTACTGAATAAAATCAATTATATCAACTCACACTTTAGCACATTGTTGCTGAATTCAACACATTCCCACTGCTAATCTGAATTTAAATTAATTGTTTAAATCTAAGTTTGAATTGGTGTCAGAAGACATTAAATCTATTCAATAATATTATTTGTCACTTTGTTGCCATAATTTTTCAATGTCTAATTCACTCAATACATCTTGGTGTCACAGTAAACCTAACTTATGCCAACAGGTCATCATGATACATAAAAAGTACAGCAGGTTAACATTTATTTGTGCAACTTTGTTACATTTATCTAGAATTCTCCAACACACAATTTGCTATCCTGGTGAACACAGTTGAATCACTATACACAAACAGATGCTTGTGCATCAAATAACATGGCATTCTTTAAATGAGGATGGTTTATATATTGAGCAACCACCTGCAGCAATAAAACTCAGTTAAAGAGGCAAAGTACACTTCTCACTGGGATCCTTAAAAACTTTGAACAGTGACATAACTAAATAACACTTTTTTTGCAAGGGTCCATTCTATTAAGTAAGCAGTTTGTTCTTCAGGCTGTTTACTTTCAGGGACAGCTTTGAACAGTCCAGCTCCAGTAGTAGTTTCTGGAAGACCTCGAATGTGTATCGGAGCTCCTTGGGATAGGCAAGGTTGACTTCATAAACCAACCCAACCAGCATGCAGCAAGCCCTTGGAACGTTATCCAGAGCAGTCAGAACTTTTATTCCATCTAAAACGATATCGACATCGTCTGGACCCTCCGCCGTATAGATTTTCATTTTTTGCATGGCAAAGTCCTGCGACTCACTTTCTTCATCAGCATCCTGAAATAGCAAGAAGATTGAGTATTACGGACTGTACAGTCAAAAGATAAGGTCCTGATTGAATGTCTACCAAATTGCTTCCAACCCTTTGAACAAGAAAACCTGTAGCTGTCATAGCTGCTCCACATAATGCAACTTGTTTACATAAGTGATTTAGAAATTTCAGAGATAATGTTTTGCAAAAGTCTTTTGTTAAAAGGCGTACAATCTGTTTCACAAACATTTGAACTGAGTCACATTTGTAAATATCCGTAAATTAAAAGAAACAAACTAAAAAAGCACTTTAAATATCTTACTTTAAACTAACAGGCTTGTCATATGAATTAATCTGAATTATTATCAAAGAAACTGCAAAACCCAGTAGCTTTTGCCACAAATTACTGGGAGAAATAAAGGTATGGTATGATTGAATTTGTGATTTGACCATCCCAAGACATAAAAGGTAGAGTAGGTAGAAAGAGATAAATCATTTTCTTTATATTGTACTTCAACTTACATCATAATCTTTTAAGAGATGATCCGTGGATTCCTCAAGGTACACCATCACACACCGAATGACAGCATCTCTGGTGATATGGATGCTCGGGTTGCTTGAGTCTAAAATGACAAAAATAAACATTACTGATTACTGACATTACATCCACTGATCTAAAACTAGTTGACTCGTTTATTACTGTTAAAAAACTACTCTGATAGAAAAAAACAGAAACATGGAGATCTGCCTCTCCTGCTGCGGCCTCTCTGTACCAGTGCGACTGCATGACGACTAACACGGTGAACTTGGGAGAGTCAGCACGACATCTGCCAGAGTTTACACTAAACACAGTAACAGCTTTGAGCTGAATATAACGTCAGGTTGAAAAAAAATAAAGAGGAAACTGCACTCTTTGTTAATTTGTTTCACTGACTATTCTCCAGAAATGTACTTTTACCATTAAAGCCGCATGGTCTATCCCAACAGTTTTTAACAGCATATTAGGTTAACATTACTTGACAAAACAAAATGCAGTGATATTAATATAACTCATATGCCTCATTACTAACCTTTGGGAGCAAGAATGTCTGTTCCTACATTTGCATTAACCTTAATGTGCTCTCTTAAGATCCGCAGCTTTTTCGCTAGCTAGCTAGTTAGGTTAGCTTGTTACGTTAGCTTGTTACAGTGGGAGAGCAGTGGAAACTCAGTCTGAAGCCGGGAAGGATTCTTACAGTCGACGAGCTGCTATCTCAAAATGGCATAAAATTATAACATAAGTAATTAAATTGTGGCATTGAATTGACCACTTTGCAGTCCTTGCCATGTCTTTAGCGGCGCAAAGACAACAGTAGACAGACTTCCAAAAAAGCTTACTCATGACATAAGTTAAATGAAGTTACAGCGCAGTCGAGTTTACATGTTTGTTAACTTTTCAGTAGCGCAAAAGAACGTTGAACTGCTGCAACAACTTGGTTATGATTTGTTTGTTAACTGACAATAATTAAACAGGTCTTACCTTGGGAAAAACGGCAGCCGCCCACCTTCACACGTGGCAGAAGTTGTCCGTGTGCTGCAGAATGCGTGAGGCGGAAGTGTACGTTGATTCAAAACAAAGACCTCCAAATGAGTAAAATTCATCAATTTCCTGCAGCTTTGACTTTACTGATGAAATATAATTAAAGTCTACTCAGTAACTCATAGCTGATTTTACTCACATAATATTAAGTAAAATGTAATTCATAATTAATAAACATTTCTTGAATTCAGCTCAATGTAATTTAAAACAGTACATAGTCTTTTTTATTATGTAAAGGTTACTATTATTTATTTAGTATATATTAATTAATGCAAATCCCAGTTTTTACAGTGTACGGGCAGTATAGTGATGAACGCTTCAGGTATTTAAGAAAGTATCATACAATTTGATGTTCCGATGTTCTGAGATACTTTCTTGATGGAAAATATAAAAAAAATGAATTCTTTAAGAAAATCTAGTTTTCAACTCTGTTCAGTCTGAAACGTCGTTTAAGAGCATAAAAACGAGTAAATGCAGCTTACGAGCAGTATAGTGATGAACGCTTCAAGTATTTAAGAAAGTATCATACAATTTGAAGTTCCTATGTTCTGAGACACATTCTTTCTTGGAAATATAAAAAAAAAAGAATTCTTTAAGAAATTCAAGTTTTCAACTCTGTTCAGTCTGAAACGTCGTTTAAGAGCATAAAAACGAGTAAATGCAGCTTACGAGCAGTATAGTGATGAAAGCTTCAGGTTTCATGAACATATTACACAATTTGATGTTCCAATGTTCTGAGACGCTTTCATGATGGAAAATATTTAAAAAAAAAGAATTCTTTAAGAAAATCAAGTTTTCAACTCTGTTCAGTCTGAAACGTCGTTTAAGAGCATAAAAACGAGTAAATGCAGCTTACGAGCAGTATAGTGATGAAAGCTTCAGGTATTCATGAACATATCATACAATTTGATGTTCCGATGTTCTGAGATACTTTCTTGATGGAAAATATAAAAAAATGAATTCTTTAAGAAAATCAAGTTTTCAACTCTGTTCAGTCTGAAACGTCGTTTAAGAGCATAAAAATGGGTAACTCCATCTTACGGGCAGTATAGTGATGAAAGCTTCAGGTATTCATGAACATATCATACAATTTGAATTTCTGATGTTCTGAGACGCTTTCTTGATGGAAAATATAAAAAAAAGAATTCTTTAAGAAAATCAAGTTTTCAACTCTGTTCAGTCTGAAACGTCGTTTAAGAGCATAAAAACGAGTAAATGCAGCTTACGAGCAGTATAGTGATGAACGCTTCAAGTATTTAAGAAAGTATCATACAATTTGAAGTTCCTATGTTCTGAGACACATTCTTTATTGGAAATATTAAAAAAAAAGAATTCTTTAAGAAATTCAAGTTTTCAACTCTGTTCAGTCTGAAACGTCGTTTAAGAGCATAAAAAACGAGTAAATGCAGCTTACGAGCAGTATAGTGATGAAAGCTTCAGGTTTCATGAACATATTACACAATTTGATGTTCCAATGTTCTGAGACGCTTTCATGATGGAAAATATTTTAAAAAAAGAATTCTTTAAGAAAATCAAGTTTTCAACTCTGTTCAGTCTGAAACGTCGTTTAAGAGCATAAAAATGGGCAACTCCATCTTACGGGCAGTATAGTGATGAAAGCTTCAGGTATTCATGAACATATCATACAATTTGATGTTCCGATGTTCTGAGATACTTTCTTGATGGAAAATATAAAAAAATGAATTCTTTAAGAAAATCTAGTTTTCAACTCTGTTCAGTCTGAAACGTCGTTTAAGAGCATAAAAACGAGTAAATGCAGCTTACGAGCAGTATAGTGATGAACGCTTCAAGTATTTAAGAAAGTATCATACAATTTGAAGTTCCTATGTTCTGAGACACATTCTTTATTGGAAATATAAAAAAAAATGAATTCTTTAAGAAATTCAAGTTTTCAACTCTGTTCAGTCTGAAACGTCGTTTAAGAGCATAAAAACGAGTAAATGCAGCTTACGAGCAGTATAGTGATGAAAGCTTCAGGTTTCATGAACATATTACACAATTTGATGTTCCAATGTTCTGAGACGCTTTCATGATGGAAAATATTTTAAAAAAAGAATTCTTTAAGAAAATCAAGTTTTCAACTCTGTTCAGTCTGAAACGTCGTTTAAGAGCATAAAAATGGGCAACTCCATCTTACGGGCAGTATAGTGATGAAAGCTTCAGGTATTCATGAACATATCATACAATTTGATGTTCCGATGTTCTGAGATACTTTCTTGATGGAAAATATAAAAAAATGAATTCTTTAAGAAAATCTAGTTTTCAACTCTGTTCAGTCTGAAACGTCGTTTAAGAGCATAAAAATTGGTAACTCCATCTTACGGGCGGTATAGTGATGAACGCTTCAGGTATTTAAGAAAGTATCATACAATTTGATGTTCCGATGTTCTGAGACGCTTTCTTGATGGAAAATATAAAAAAATGAATTCTTTAAGAAAATCTAGTTTTCAACACTGTTCAGTGTGAAACGTCGATTAAGAGCATACAAATGAGAAAATGCAGATTACGGGCAGAGGTGTCAAGTAACGAAGTACAAATACTTCGTTCCTTTACTTAAGTAGGAATTTTGAGTATCTATACTTTACTGGAGTATTTATTTTTCAGACTACTTTTTACTTCTACTCCTTACGTTTTCACGCAAATATCTGTACTTTCTACTCCCTACTTTTAAAAAAATAGCCTCGTTACTATTTCATTTTGGTTTGTTTTTCATTCCGGTTAGCCAGATAAATCGCGCCATCCGGATAGAGTGAATTTGATTGTGGTTGGATGAGAAGTATATACCATTCCGACACCCTATTGGTTTTTTACGCGATGCACCTGAACATGACACAAATCAACCGTTACAATCACGTCACTCTCAAGCAAGAACAGCAGAGAAGCCGATCGCAAATATGTCCGTCTCGGAGAACGCGCGACGAGAAATACGCGCCGCCGAATAGCTGTTGTGCCGGGAGGGACAGTCACGTAAAATGCGTGAGACTTGAGAGCCCCGATACTTCCGTCTCTCTGCTCCTCTCTGCCGGCGGTTCCCCGGTTGCGCGAGTTTCTCCAGCGACTGTCTGTTTGAGGTAAATAGGATGTCTATACAGTTGATAGGTTTACAGATGCGCTCCATAGCGGGGAGTTTAAAAAGGAACCAACGCGCCTATGGCTTTTTTTTGCCGTGAGATATGGCTGGTATGGACTTTTTTCAACATACATATTGCAATACTTAAAGGCAACTAGTTATTATCATGTCTTCCGCTCCATGAAATGCATGTTAATGCTCAGTAGTACACATATGGTACTTTAATGTATTGCAATGTAATAAAATGTGATCATTTTCAATGGGCATATATATGCAGCTGAAACAGGTAGCCTAGTGCATCCCACATTTTTCAATATATACCATTTCAATACAACACTATGGCCTTTAGAAAAATGATTGTTTGGGGGGGAGGTGGGGTAGTGCACTATAGGCCCCTGAGACGCAGCTTAAGAAATCGTACTGAGTGGGAAAAAGAAATTCCCCTTACATTACTTTTACTGTTTTACTTTTAAGTAGTTTTGAAACCCAGTACTTTTATACTTTTACTTGAGTAAAAAGCTTGAGTTGATACTTCTACTTTTACAAAAGTATTTCTATATCCTAGTATCTATACTTCTACTTAACCCTCCTGTTGCCTTCTGGGTCGAAAAGACACACGTTCGAGTGTTTATGTATATGTGTGTGTCGCGGTCTCAGGGTCACAAAATGATCCACTACCAGTGTATACGTATGAATGCATGCATGTACGTATGAATCCCTAAAGCCCGTCGTCCTCGGGTCAAAACGACCCGCATCTTTCCAACAAGCCCTCGCCGTCGCCCTGGGGTCTGTTCGACCCTCGAGTTTGAGCGAGCCCTCGGCCTGTCCCCCGGGTCATACTGACCCGTGTTTATCGCCGAGCTCCCGGCCTCGTCCCCCGGGGTCAGACTGACCCGCGTATATCGCTGAGCTCCCGGCCTCGTCCCCGGGGTCAGAATGACCCGCATTTATCGCCGAGCTCCCGGCCCCGGTCCCCGGGGTCAGAATGACCCGCGTTTATCGTCGAGCTCTCGGCCCACGTCCCCGGGGTCTGAATGACCCTCGTTTATAGCCGAGCTCCCGGCCTCGCCGTCGTCCCCGGGGTCAGAATGACCCGTGAGCCCTCGGCCTCGTCCTCGGGTCGAAACGACCCGAGTTTTACGTTGTATTACAAGTCATCCCGTATTTTAAATGTAATAAATAAATAAATAAATGATACAAAAAAAGACATGACTAGACAGTTGCATTGTATTTTTTTTTCTTACATTTATTTAGTCATCACCAGTGTTACAAGCAACGACAAAGAACACACACACACACACACACACACACACACACACACACACACACACACACACACACACACACACACACACACACACGCACACACACACACACTCCACGGAGCCCGGCTCGCCCGCCAAACGGGCGAACCGACGTTCGGATTCGGTCGCAGCGGCGGCGGCGGCCCGCCCCTCGGGCAATCGCGGAATCGTCAAAGGCCCGGTCCC
This sequence comes from Clinocottus analis, assembly GCF_023055335.1. NCBI lineage: Eukaryota > Metazoa > Chordata > Actinopteri > Perciformes > Cottidae > Clinocottus > Clinocottus analis. The sequence continues at coordinate 2,246,396 of NW_027176229.1, read as the reverse complement.
GGTCCCGGTCCCTGTCCCGGTCGCGGTCCCTCTCTCGATCGACGCTGTCGGACGCAACTCTCCACGCTCTCAGCAGCGGCGGCGTCGCTTGGTCCGCCCACTGCGGAAACATCACCCGTCGCCTGGCTTCTCGAGCGGGAGCGGAATCGTCCCAGGCCGGCACGGTGGCGGCCAGAGCCCATTCGATCGGCCTGGACGGGATCGCTTTCCAGCCGTTCGACCCGCCCCGCGCTTCTCGTTCTATGAAAGGGGTGTACTTATACGCTGTATTTATACACAATTTATTCACATCTGCGTAATCCCGCGGTCGGCTTCGTTGGTGCGCTCGCTCTGATCGAAGGCTCTTTAGCCAAGACGCGAGACGTCATTTCGTACGTGTCCAGATTGTAAAGCCCTCTGAGGCGTTTACCAAAAAAAAGAAAATAATAATAATAATAATGTGTATTTGTTATTCTGAGCTATTCAAAATGAACTGAATTGATTCAAATTGAAATGAGGTGTCACAAGTTGTTATGTGCGAATAAGGACACTATGAAAGGGGTGTACTTATACGCTGTATTTATACACAATTTATTCACATCTGCGTAATCACGCGGTCGTTCTCGTTGGTGTGCTCGCGCTGATCGAAGGCTCTTTAGCAAAGACAGATTGACTCCGCAGGACACGAATGAGACAGGAAGGAGTGAGGACAACACGAGGGTTAAGTAATTAATGTGAATACTTTTGACACCGCTGCTTACGGGCAGTATGAAAGCTTAAGTATTTATGAAAGTATCATACAATTTGAAGTTCTGATGTGCTGAGAACCTTTATTTATGGAATTGTTTTTAAAAAAAAAAAAAAAAGAATTGTTTAAGAAAATGTAGTTTTCAACTCCGTTCAGCCTAAAATGTCGTTTATGAAAATGAGTAAATGCAGCCTTCGGGCAGTAGAGACATGGAAGCTTCAGGTATTCATTAAAAGCTCATATAATTTGTAGTTCCGCTGTTTTGAAAAACTTTCTTGATGGAAAATATAAAAAAAGGAATTCTTTAAGAAAATCAAGTTTTCAACTCTGTTCAGTCTGAAACGTCGTTTAAGAGCATACAAATGGGTAACTGCAGCTTACACTCTAACAAATATGACCAATGGTAACTCAATAAAATTGTGGCAACAAAGTGACAAATAATATAATTAATGAAAATCATTGAATAGATTAATTAAATCTAAACATTATTAAAATGTGTTTGATTTAGTAATAAAGCGCCAAATGATGAGTTATATAGACCAAATATATTAAGTAAATACAAATACATTTCACAATGAAAATGACTTATGTTTACTTAGAATTTCATCAAAAGTAATTTACATTTACTGAATATTTGGGTGAAGTGAATTTACATTTACTGAATATTTGGGTGAAGTTGAGTCATATATATTAATTATCTGGGTGAAATTGAGTTGGGTTTACTGAATAAAATCAATTATATCAACTCACACTTTAGCACATTGTTGCTGAATTCAACACATTCCCACTGCTAATCTGAATTTAAATTAATTGTTTAAATCTAAGTTTGAATTGGTGTCAGAAGACATTAAATCTATTCAATAATATTATTTGTCACTTTGTTGCCATAATTTTTCAATGTCTAATTCACTCAATACATCTTGGTGTCACAGTAAACCTAACTTATGCCAACAGGTCATCATGATACATAAAAAGGACAGCAGGTTAACATTTATTTGTGCAACTTTGTTACATTTATCTAGAATTCTCCAACACACAATTTGCTATCCTGGTGAACACAGTTGAATCACTATACACAAACAGATGCTTGTGCATCAAATAACATGGCATTCTTTAAATGAGGATGGTTTATATATTGAGCAACCACCTGCAGCAATAAAACTCAGTTAAAGAGGCAAAGTACACTTCTCACTGGGATCCTTAAAAACTTTGAACAGTGACATAACTAAATAACACTTTTTTTGCAAGGGTCCATTCTATTAAGTAAGCAGTTTGTTCTTCAGGCTGTTTACTTTCAGGGACAGCTTTGAACAGTCCAGCTCCAGTAGTAGTTTCTGGAAGACCTCGAATGTGTATCGGAGCTCCTTGGGATAGGCAAGGTTGACTTCATAAACCAACCCAACCAGCATGCAGCAAGCCCTTGGAACGTTATCCAGAGCAGTCAGAACTTTTATTCCATCTAAAACGATATCGACATCGTCTGGACCCTCCGCCGTATAGATTTTCATTTTTTGCATGGCAAAGTCCTGCGACTCACTTTCTTCATCAGCATCCTGAAATAGCAAGAAGATTGAGTATTACGGACTGTACAGTCAAAAGATAAGGTCCTGATTGAATGTCTACCAAATTGCTTCCAACCCTTTGAACAAGAAAACCTGTAGCTGTCATAGCTGCTCCACATAATGCAACTTGTTTACATAAGTGATTTAGAAATTTCAGAGATAATGTTTTGCAAAAGTCTTTTGTTAAAAGGCGTACAATCTGTTTCACAAACATTTGAACTGAGTCACATTTGTAAATATCCGTAAATTAAAAGAAACAAACTAAAAAAGCACTTTAAATATCTTACTTTAAACTAACAGGCTTGTCATATGAATTAATCTGAATTATTATCAAAGAAACTGCAAAACCCAGTAGCTTTTGCCACAAATTACTGGGAGAAATAAAGGTATGGTATGATTGAATTTGTGATTTGACCATCCCAAGACATAAAAGGTAGAGTAGGTAGAAAGAGATAAATCATTTTCTTTATATTGTACTTCAACTTACATCATAATCTTTTAAGAGATGATCCGTGGATTCCTCAAGGTACACCATCACACACCGAATGACAGCATCTCTGGTGATATGGATGCTCGGGTTGCTTGAGTCTAAAATGACAAAAATAAACATTACTGATTACTGACATTACATCCACTGATCTAAAACTAGTTGACTCGTTTATTACTGTTAAAAAACTACTCTGATAGAAAAAAACAGAAACATGGAGATCTGCCTCTCCTGCTGCGGCCTCTCTGTACCAGTGCGACTGCATGACGACTAACACGGTGAACTTGGGAGAGTCAGCACGACATCTGCCAGAGTTTACACTAAACACAGTAACAGCTTTGAGCTGAATATAACGTCAGGTTGAAAAAAAATAAAGAGGAAACTGCACTCTTTGTTAATTTGTTTCACTGACTATTCTCCAGAAATGTACTTTTACCATTAAAGCCGCATGGTCTATCCCAACAGTTTTTAACAGCATATTAGGTTAACATTACTTGACAAAACAAAATGCAGTGATATTAATATAACTCATATGCCTCATTACTAACCTTTGGGAGCAAGAATGTCTGTTCCTACATTTGCATTAACCTTAATGTGCTCTCTTAAGATCCGCAGCTTTTTCGCTAGCTAGCTAGTTAGGTTAGCTTGTTACGTTAGCTTGTTACAGTGGGAGAGCAGTGGAAACTCAGTCTGAAGCCGGGAAGGATTCTTACAGTCGACGAGCTGCTATCTCAAAATGGCATAAAATTATAACATAAGTAATTAAATTGTGGCATTGAATTGACCACTTTGCAGTCCTTGCCATGTCTTTAGCGGCGCAAAGACAACAGTAGACAGACTTCCAAAAAAGCTTACTCATGACATAAGTTAAATGAAGTTACAGCGCAGTCGAGTTTACATGTTTGTTAACTTTTCAGTAGCGCAAAAGAACGTTGAACTGCTGCAACAACTTGGTTATGATTTGTTTGTTAACTGACAATAATTAAACAGGTCTTACCTTGGGAAAAACGGCAGCCGCCCACCTTCACACGTGGCAGAAGTTGTCCGTGTGCTGCAGAATGCGTGAGGCGGAAGTGTACGTTGATTCAAAACAAAGACCTCCAAATGAGTAAAATTCATCAATTTCCTGCAGCTTTGACTTTACTGATGAAATATAATTAAAGTCTACTCAGTAACTCATAGCTGATTTTACTCACATAATATTAAGTAAAATGTAATTCATAATTAATAAACATTTCTTGAATTCAGCTCAATGTAATTTAAAACAGTACATAGTCTTTTTTATTATGTAAAGGTTACTATTATTTATTTAGTATATATTAATTAATGCAAATCCCAGTTTTTACAGTGTACGGGCAGTATAGTGATGAACGCTTCAGGTATTTAAGAAAGTATCATACAATTTGATGTTCCGATGTTCTGAGATACTTTCTTGATGGAAAATATTAAAAAAATGAATTCTTTAAGAAAATCTAGTTTTCAACTCTGTTCAGTCTGAAACGTCGTTTAAGAGCATAAAAACGAGTAAATGCAGCTTACGAGCAGTATAGTGATGAAAGCTTCAGGTTTCATGAACATATTACACAATTTGATGTTCCAATGTTCTGAGACACATTCTTTCTTGGAAATATAAAAAAAAAAGAATTCTTTAAGAAATTCAAGTTTTCAACTCTGTTCAGTCTGAAACGTCGTTTAAGAGCATAAAAATGGGTAACTCCATCTTACGAGCAGTATAGTGATGAAAGCTTCAGGTTTCATGAACATATTACACAATTTGATGTTCCAATGTTCTGAGACGCTTTCATGATGGAAAATATTTAAAAAAAAGAATTCTTTAAGAAAATCAAGTTTTCAACTCTGTTCAGTCTGAAACGTCGTTTAAGAGCATAAAAATGGGCAACTCCATCTTACGGGCAGTATAGTGATGAAAGCTTCAGGTATTCATGAACATATCATACAATTTGATGTTCCGATGTTCTGAGATACTTTCTTGATGGAAAATATAAAAAAAATGAATTCTTTAAGAAAATCAAGTTTTCAACTCTGTTCAGTCTGAAACGTCGTTTAAGAGCATAAAAATGGGCAACTCCATCTTACGGGCAGTATAGTGATGAAAGCTTCAGGTATTCATGAACATATCATACAATTTGAATTTCTGATGTTCTGAGACGCTTTCTTGATGGAAAATATAAAAAAAAGAATTCTTTAAGAAAATCAAGTTTTCAACTCTGTTCAGTCTGAAACGTCGTTTAAGAGCATAAAAATGGGTAACTCCATCTTACGGGCAGTATGGTGATGAAAGCTTCAGGTATTCATGAACATATCATACAATTTGATGTTCCGATGTTCTGAGATACTTTCTTGATGGAAAATATAAAAAAAATGAATTCTTTAAGAAAATCTAGTTTTCAACTCTGTTCAGTCTGAAACGTCGTTTAAGAGCATAAAAACGAGTAAATGCAGCTTACGAGCAGTATAGTGATGAACGCTTCAAGTATTTAAGAAAGTATCATACAATTTGAAGTTCCTATGTTCTGAGACACATTCTTTATTGGAAATATTAAAAAAAAAGAATTCTTTAAGAAATTCAAGTTTTCAACTCTGTTCAGTCTGAAACGTCGTTTAAGAGCACAAAAACGAGTAAATGCAGCTTACGAGCAGTATAGTGATGAAAGCTTCAGGTTTCATGAACATATTACACAATTTGATGTTCCAATGTTCTGAGACGCTTTCATGATGGAAAATATTTAAAAAAAAGAATTCTTTAAGAAAATCAAGTTTTCAACTCTGTTCAGTCTGAAACGTCGTTTAAGAGCATAAAAATGGGCAACTCCATCTTACGGGCAGTATAGTGATGAAAGCTTCAGGTATTCATGAACATATCATACAATTTGATGTTCCGATGTTCTGAGATACTTTCTTGATGGAAAATATAAAAAAATGAATTCTTTAAGAAAATCTAGTTTTCAACTCTGTTCAGTCTGAAACGTCGTTTAAGAGCATAAAAATTGGTAACTCCATCTTACGGGCGGTATAGTGATGAACGCTTCAGGTATTTAAGAAAGTATCATACAATTTGATGTTCCGATGTTCTGAGACGCTTTCTTGATGGAAAATATAAAAAAATGAATTCTTTAAGAAAATCTAGTTTTCAACTCTGTTCAGTCTGAAACGTCGTTTAAGAGCATAAAAATTGGTAACTCCATCTTACGGGCAGTATAGTGATGAACGCTTCAGGTATTTAAGAAAGTATCATACAATTTGATGTTCCGATGTTCTGAGACGCTTTCTTGATGGAAAATATAAAAAAATGAATTCTTTAAGAAAATCTAGTTTTCAACACTGTTCAGTGTGAAACGTCGATTAAGAGCATACAAATGAGAAAATGCAGATTACGGGCAGAGGTGTCAAGTAACGAAGTACAAATACTTCGTTCCTTTACTTAAGTAGGAATTTTGAGTATCTATACTTTACTGGAGTATTTATTTTTCAGACTACTTTTTACTTCTACTCCTTACGTTTTCACGCAAATATCTGTACTTTCTACTCCCTACTTTTAAAAAAATAGCCTCGTTACTATTTCATTTTGGTTTGTTTTTCATTCCGGTTAGCCAGATAAATCGCGCCATCCGGATAGAGTGAATTTGATTGTGGTTGGATGAGAAGTATATACCATTCCGACACCCTATTGGTTTTTTACGCGATGCACCTGAACATGACACAAATCAACCGTTACAATCACGTCACTCTCAAGCAAGAACAGCAGAGAAGCCGATCGCAAATATGTCCGTCTCGGAGAACGCGCGACGAGAAATACGCGCCGCCGAATAGCTGTTGTGCCGGGAGGGACAGTCACGTAAAATGCGTGAGACTTGAGAGCCCCGATACTTCCGTCTCTCTGCTCCTCTCTGCCGGCGGTTCCCCGGTTGCGCGAGTTTCTCCAGCGACTGTCTGTTTGAGGTAAATAGGATGTCTATACAGTTGATAGGTTTACAGATGCGCTCCATAGCGGGGAGTTTAAAAAGGAACCAACGCGCCTATGGCTTTTTTTTGCCGTGAGATATGGCTGGTATGGACTTTTTTCAACATACATATTGCAATACTTAAAGGCAACTAGTTATTATCATGTCTTCCGCTCCATGAAATGCATGTTAATGCTCAGTAGTACACATATGGTACTTTAATGTATTGCATTGTAATAAAATGTGATCATTTTCAATGGGCATATATATGCAGCTGAAACAGGTAGCCTAGTGCATCCCACATTTTTCAATATATACCATTTCAATACAACACTATGGCCTTTAGAAAAATGATTGTTTGGGGGGGAGGTGGGGTAGTGCACTATAGGCCCCTGAGACGCAGCTTAAGAAATCGTACTGAGTGGGAAAAAGAAATTCCCCTTACATTACTTTTACTGTTTTACTTTTAAGTAGTTTTGAAACCCAGTACTTCTATACTTTTACTTGAGTAAAAAGCTTGAGTTGATACTTCTACTTTTACAAAAGTATTTCTATATCCTAGTATCTATACTTCTACTTAACCCTCCTGTTGCCTTCTGGGTCGAAAAGACACACGTTCGAGTGTTTATGTATATGTGTGTGTCGCGGTCTCAGGGTCACAAAATGATCCACTACCAGTGTATACGTATGAATGCATGCATGTACGTATGAATCCCTAAAGCCCGTCGTCCTCGGGTCAAAACGACCCGCATCTTTCCAACAAGCCCTCGCCGTCGCCCTGGGGTCTGTTCGACCCTCGAGTTTGAGCGAGCCCTCGGCCTGTCCCCCGGGTCATACTGACCCGTGTTTATCGCCGAGCTCCCGGCCTCGTCCCCCGGGGTCAGACTGACCCGCGTATATCGCTGAGCTCCCGGCCTCGTCCCCGGGGTCAGAATGACCCGCATTTATCGCCGAGCTCCCGGCCCCGGTCCCCGGGGTCAGAATGACCCGCGTTTATCGTCGAGCTCTCGGCCCACGTCCCCGGGGTCTGAATGACCCTCGTTTATAGCCGAGCTCCCGGCCTCGCCGTCGTCCCCGGGGTCAGAATGACCCGTGAGCCCTCGGCCTCGTCCTCGGGTCGAAACGACCCGAGTTTTACGTTGTATTACAAGTCATCCCGTATGCTAAATGTAATAAATAAATAAATAAATGATACAAAAAAAGACATGACTAGACAGTTGCATTGTATTTTTTTTTCTTACATTTATTTAGTCATCACCAGTGTTACAAGCAACGACAAAGAACACACACACACACACACACACACACACACACACACACACACACACACACACACACACACGCACACACACACACACACTCCACGGAGCCCGGCTCGCCCGCCAAACGGGCGAACCGACGTTCGGATTCGGTCGCAGCGGCGGCGGCGGCCCGCCCCTCGGGCAATCGCGGAATCGTCAAAGGCCCGGTCCCGGTCCCGGTCCCTGTCCCGGTCGCGGTCCCTCTCTCGATCGACGCTGTCGGACGCAACTCTCCACGCTCTCAGCAGCGGCGGCGTCGCTTGGTCCGCCCACTGCGGAAACATCACCCGTCGCCTGGCTTCTCGAGCGGGAGCGGAATCGTCCCAGGCCGGCACGGTGGCGGCCAGAGCCCATTCGATCGGCCTGGACGGGATCGCTTTCCAGCCGTTCGACCCGCCCCGCGCTTCTCGTTCTATGAAAGGGGTGTACTTATACGCTGTATTTATACACAATTTATTCACATCTGCGTAATCCCGCGGTCGGCTTCGTTGGTGCGCTCGCTCTGATCGAAGGCTCTTTAGCCAAGACGCGAGACGTCATTTCGTACGTGTCCAGATTGTAAAGCCCTCTGAGGCGTTTACCAAAAAAAAGAAAATAATAATAATAATAATGTGTATTTGTTATTCTGAGCTATTCAAAATGAACTGAATTGATTCAAATTGAAATGAGGTGTCACAAGTTGTTATGTGCGAATAAGGACACTATGAAAGGGGTGTACTTATACGCTGTATTTATACACAATTTATTCACATCTGCGTAATCACGCGGTCGTTCTCGTTGGTGTGCTCGCGCTGATCGAAGGCTCTTTAGCAAAGACAGATTGACTCCGCAGGACACGAATGAGACAGGAAGGAGTGAGGACAACGCGAGGGTTAAGTAATTAATGTGAATACTTTTGACACCGCTGCTTACGGGCAGTATGAAAGCTTAAGTATTTATGAAAGTATCATACAATTTGAAGTTCTGATGTGCTGAGAACCTTTATTTATGGAATTGTTTTTAAAAAAAAAAAAAAAGAATTGTTTAAGAAAATGTAGTTTTCAACTCCGTTCAGCCTAAAATGTCGTTTATGAAAATGAGTAAATGCAGCTTTCGGGCAGTAGAGACATGGAAGCTTCAGGTATTCATTAAAAGCTCATATAATTTGTAGTTCCGCTGTTTTGAAAAACTTTCTTGATGGAAAATATAAAAAAAGGAATTCTTTAAGAAAATCAAGTTTTCAACTCTGTTCAGTCTGAAACGTCGTTTAAGAGCATACAAATGGGTAACTGCAGCTTACACTCTAACAAATATGACCAATGGTAACTCAATAAAATTGTGGCAACAAAGTGACAAATAATATAATTAATGAAAATCATTGAATAGATTAATTAAATCTAAACATTATTAAAATGTGTTTGATTTAGTAATAAAGCGCCAAATGATGAGTTATATAGACCAAATATATTAAGTAAATACAAATACATTTCACAATGAAAATGACTTATGTTTACTTAGAATTTCATCAAAAGTAATTTACATTTACTGAATATTTGGGTGAAGTGAATTTACATTTACTGAATATTTGGGTGAAGTTGAGTCATATATATTAATTATCTGGGTGAAATTGAGTTGGGTTTACTGAATAAAATCAATTATATCAACTCACACTTTAGCACATTGTTGCTGAATTCAACACATTCCCACTGCTAATCTGAATTTAAATTAATTGTTTAAATCTAAGTTTGAATTGGTGTCAGAAGACATTAAATCTATTCAATAATATTATTTGTCACTTTGTTGCCATAATTTTTCAATGTCTAATTCACTCAATACATCTTGGTGTCACAGTAAACCTAACTTATGCCAACAGGTCATCATGATACATAAAAAGGACAGCAGGTTAACATTTATTTGTGCAACTTTGTTACATTTATCTAGAATTCTCCAACACACAATTTGCTATCCTGGTGAACACAGTTGAATCACTATACACAAACAGATGCTTGTGCATCAAATAACATGGCATTCTTTAAATGAGGATGGTTTATATATTGAGCAACCACCTGCAGCAATAAAACTCAGTTAAAGAGGCAAAGTACACTTCTCACTGGGATCCTTAAAAACTTTGAACAGTGACATAACTAAATAACACTTTTTTTGCAAGGGTCCATTCTATTAAGTAAGCAGTTTGTTCTTCAGGCTGTTTACTTTCAGGGACAGCTTTGAACAGTCCAGCTCCAGTAGTAGTTTCTGGAAGACCTCGAATGTGTATCGGAGCTCCTTGGGATAGGCAAGGTTGACTTCATAAACCAACCCAACCAGCATGCAGCAAGCCCTTGGAACGTTATCCAGAGCAGTCAGAACTTTTATTCCATCTAAAACGATATCGACATCGTCTGGACCCTCCGCCGTATAGATTTTCATTTTTTGCATGGCAAAGTCCTGCGACTCACTTTCTTCATCAGCATCCTGAAATAGCAAGAAGATTGAGTATTACGGACTGTACAGTCAAAAGATAAGGTCCTGATTGAATGTCTACCAAATTGCTTCCAACCCTTTGAACAAGAAAACCTGTAGCTGTCATAGCTGCTCCACATAATGCAACTTGTTTACATAAGTGATTTAGAAATTTCAGAGATAATGTTTTGCAAAAGTCTTTTGTTAAAAGGCGTACAATCTGTTTCACAAACATTTGAACTGAGTCACATTTGTAAATATCCGTAAATTAAAAGAAACAAACTAAAAAAGCACTTTAAATATCTTACTTTAAACTAACAGGCTTGTCATATGAATTAATCTGAATTATTATCAAAGAAACTGCAAAACCCAGTAGCTTTTGCCACAAATTACTGGGAGAAATAAAGGTATGGTATGATTGAATTTGTGATTTGACCATCCCAAGACATAAAAGGTAGAGTAGGTAGAAAGAGATAAATCATTTTCTTTATATTGTACTTCAACTTACATCATAATCTTTTAAGAGATGATCCGTGGATTCCTCAAGGTACACCATCACACACCGAATGACAGCATCTCTGGTGATATGGATGCTCGGGTTGCTTGAGTCTAAAATGACAAAAATAAACATTACTGATTACTGACATTACATCCACTGATCTAAAACTAGTTGACTCGTTTATTACTGTTAAAAAACTACTCTGATAGAAAAAAACAGAAACATGGAGATCTGCCTCTCCTGCTGCGGCCTCTCTGTACCAGTGCGACTGCATGACGACTAACACGGTGAACTTGGGAGAGTCAGCACGACATCTGCCAGAGTTTACACTAAACACAGTAACAGCTTTGAGCTGAATATAACGTCAGGTTGAAAAAAAATAAAGAGGAAACTGCACTCTTTGTTAATTTGTTTCACTGACTATTCTCCAGAAATGTACTTTTACCATTAAAGCCGCATGGTCTATCCCAACAGTTTTTAACAGCATATTAGGTTAACATTACTTGACAAAACAAAATGCAGTGATATTAATATAACTCATATGCCTCATTACTAACCTTTGGGAGCAAGAATGTCTGTTCCTACATTTGCATTAACCTTAATGTGCTCTCTTAAGATCCGCAGCTTTTTCGCTAGCTAGCTAGTTAGGTTAGCTTGTTACGTTAGCTTGTTACAGTGGGAGAGCAGTGGAAACTCAGTCTGAAGCCGGGAAGGATTCTTACAGTCGACGAGCTGCTATCTCAAAATGGCATAAAATTATAACATAAGTAATTAAATTGTGGCATTGAATTGACCACTTTGCAGTCCTTGCCATGTCTTTAGCGGCGCAAAGACAACAGTAGACAGACTTCCAAAAAAGCTTACTCATGACATAAGTTAAATGAAGTTACAGCGCAGTCGAGTTTACATGTTTGTTAACTTTTCAGTAGCGCAAAAGAACGTTGAACTGCTGCAACAACTTGGTTATGATTTGTTTGTTAACTGACAATAATTAAACAGGTCTTACCTTGGGAAAAACGGCAGCCGCCCACCTTCACACGTGGCAGAAGTTGTCCGTGTGCTGCAGAATGCGTGAGGCGGAAGTGTACGTTGATTCAAAACAAAGACCTCCAAATGAGTAAAATTCATCAATTTCCTGCAGCTTTGACTTTACTGATGAAATATAATTAAAGTCTACTCAGTAACTCATAGCTGATTTTACTCACATAATATTAAGTAAAATGTAATTCATAATTAATAAACATTTCTTGAATTCAGCTCAATGTAATTTAAAACAGTACATAGTCTTTTTTATTATGTAAAGGTTACTATTATTTATTTAGTATATATTAATTAATGCAAATCCCAGTTTTTACAGTGTACGGGCAGTATAGTGATGAACGCTTCAGGTATTTAAGAAAGTATCATACAATTTGATGTTCCGATGTTCTGAGATACTTTCTTGATGGAAAATATAAAAAAAATGAATTCTTTAAGAAAATCTAGTTTTCAACTCTGTTCAGTCTGAAACGTCGTTTAAGAGCATAAAAACGAGTAAATGCAGCTTACGAGCAGTATAGTGATGAAAGCTTCAGGTTTCATGAACATATTACACAATTTGATGTTCCAATGTTCTGAGACACATTCTTTCTTGGAAATATAAAAAAAAAAGAATTCTTTAAGAAATTCAAGTTTTCAACTCTGTTCAGTCTGAAACGTCGTTTAAGAGCATAAAAATGGGTAACTCCATCTTACGAGCAGTATAGTGATGAAAGCTTCAGGTTTCATGAACATATTACACAATTTGATGTTCCAATGTTCTGAGACGCTTTCATGATGGAAAATATTTAAAAAAAAGAATTCTTTAAGAAAATCAAGTTTTCAACTCTGTTCAGTCTGAAACGTCGTTTAAGAGCATAAAAATGGGCAACTCCATCTTACGGGCAGTATAGTGATGAAAGCTTCAGGTATTCATGAACATATCATACAATTTGATGTTCCGATGTTCTGAGATACTTTCTTGATGGAAAATATAAAAAAATGAATTCTTTAAGAAAATCAAGTTTTCAACTCTGTTCAGTCTGAAACGTCGTTTAAGAGCATAAAAATGGGCAACTCCATCTTACGGGCAGTATAGTGATGAAAGCTTCAGGTATTCATGAACATATCATACAATTTGAATTTCTGATGTTCTGAGACGCTTTCTTGATGGAAAATATAAAAAAAAGAATTCTTTAAGAAAATCAAGTTTTCAACTCTGTTCAGTCTGAAACGTCGTTTAAGAGCATAAAAATGGGTAACTCCATCTTACGGGCAGTATGGTGATGAAAGCTTCAGGTATTCATGAACATATCATACAATTTGATGTTCCGATGTTCTGAGATACTTTCTTGATGGAAAATATAAAAAAAATGAATTCTTTAAGAAAATCTAGTTTTCAACTCTGTTCAGTCTGAAACGTCGTTTAAGAGCATAAAAACGAGTAAATGCAGCTTACGAGCAGTATAGTGATGAACGCTTCAAGTATTTAAGAAAGTATCATACAATTTGAAGTTCCTATGTTCTGAGACACATTCTTTATTGGAAATATTAAAAAAAAAGAATTCTTTAAGAAATTCAAGTTTTCAACTCTGTTCAGTCTGAAACGTCGTTTAAGAGCACAAAAACGAGTAAATGCAGCTTACGAGCAGTATAGTGATGAAAGCTTCAGGTTTCATGAACATATTACACAATTTGATGTTCCAATGTTCTGAGACGCTTTCATGATGGAAAATATTTAAAAAAAAGAATTCTTTAAGAAAATCAAGTTTTCAACTCTGTTCAGTCTGAAACGTCGTTTAAGAGCATAAAAATGGGCAACTCCATCTTACGGGCAGTATAGTGATGAAAGCTTCAGGTATTCATGAACATATCATACAATTTGATGTTCCGATGTTCTGAGATACTTTCTTGATGGAAAATATAAAAAAATGAATTCTTTAAGAAAATCTAGTTTTCAACTCTGTTCAGTCTGAAACGTCGTTTAAGAGCATAAAAACGAGTAAATGCAGCTTACGAGCAGTATAGTGATGAACGCTTCAAGTATTTAAGAAAGTATCATACAATTTGAAGTTCCTATGTTCTGAGACACATTCTTTATTGGAAATATAAAAAAAAATGAATTCTTTAAGAAATTCAAGTTTTCAACTCTGTTCAGTCTGAAACGTCGTTTAAGAGCATAAAAACGAGTAAATGCAGCTTACGAGCAGTATAGTGATGAAAGCTTCAGGTTTCATGAACATATTACACAATTTGATGTTCCAATGTTCTGAGACGCTTTCATGATGGAAAATATTTTAAAAAAAGAATTCTTTAAGAAAATCAAGTTTTCAACTCTGTTCAGTCTGAAACGTCGTTTAAGAGCATAAAAATGGGCAACTCCATCTTACGGGCAGTATAGTGATGAAAGCTTCAGGTATTCATGAACATATCATACAATTTGATGTTCCGATGTTCTGAGATACTTTCTTGATGGAAAATATAAAAAAATGAAGTCTTTAAGAAAATCTAGTTTTCAACTCTGTTCAGTCTGAAACGTCGTTTAAGAGCATAAAAACTGGTAACTCCATTTTACGGGCAGTATAGTGATGAACGCTTCAGGTATTTAAGAAAGTATCATACAATTTGATGTTCCGATGTTCTGAGACGCTTTCTTGATGGAAAATATAAAAAAATGAATTCTTTAAGAAAATCTAGTTTTCAACACTGTTCAGTGTGAAACGTCGATTAAGAGCATACAAATGAGAAAATGCAGATTACGGGCAGAGGTGTCAAGTAACGAAGTACAAATACTTCGTTCCTTTACTTAAGTAGGAATTTTGAGTATCTATACTTTACTGGAGTATTTATTTTTCAGACTACTTTTTACTACTACTCCTTACGTTTTCACGCAAATATCTGTACTTTCTACTCCCTACTTTTAAAAAAATAGCCTCGTTACTATTTCATTTTGGTTTGTTTTTCATTCCGGTTAGCCAGATAAATCGCGCCATCCGGATAGAGTGAATTTGATTGTGGTTGGATGAGAAGTATATACCATTCCGACACCCTATTGGTTTTTTACGCGATGCACCTGAACATGACACAAATCAACCGTTACAATCACGTCACTCTCAAGCAAGAACAGCAGAGAAGCCGATCGCAAATATGTCCGTCTCGGAGAACGCGCGACGAGAAATACGCGCCGCCGAATAGCTGTTGTGCCGGGAGGGACAGTCACGTAAAATGCGTGAGACTTGAGAGCCCCGATACTTCCGTCTCTCTGCTCCTCTCTGCCGGCGGTTCCCCGGTTGCGCGAGTTTCTCCAGCGACTGTCTGTTTGAGGTAAATAGGATGTCTATACAGTTGATAGGTTTACAGATGCGCTCCATAGCGGGGAGTTTAAAAAGGAACCAACGCGCCTATGGCTTTTTTTTGCCGTGAGATATGGCTGGTATGGACTTTTTTCAACATACATATTGCAATACTTAAAGGCAACTAGTTATTATCATGTCTTCCGCTCCATGAAATGCATGTTAATGCTCAGTAGTACACATATGGTACTTTAATGTATTGCAATGTAATAAAATGTGATCATTTTCAATGGGCATATATATGCAGCTGAAACAGGTAGCCTAGTGCATCCCACATTTTTCAATATATACCATTTCAATACAACACTATGGCCTTTAGAAAAATGATTGTTTGGGGGGGAGGTGGGGTAGTGCACTATAGGCCCCTGAGACGCAGCTTAAGAAATCGTACTGAGTGGGAAAAAGAAATTCCCCTTACATTACTTTTACTGTTTTACTTTTAAGTAGTTTTGAAACCCAGTACTTTTATACTTTTACTTGAGTAAAAAGCTTGAGTTGATACTTCTACTTTTACAAAAGTATTTCTATATCCTAGTATCTATACTTCTACTTAACCCTCCTGTTGCCTTCTGGGTCGAAAAGACACACGTTCGAGTGTTTATGTATATGTGTGTGTCGCGGTCTCAGGGTCACAAAATGATCCACTACCAGTGTATACGTATGAATGCATGCATGTACGTATGAATCCCTAAAGCCCGTCGTCCTCGGGTCAAAACGACCCGCATCTTTCCAACAAGCCCTCGCCGTCGCCCTGGGGTCTGTTCGACCCTCGAGTTTGAGCGAGCCCTCGGCCTGTCCCCCGGGTCATACTGACCCGTGTTTATCGCCGAGCTCCCGGCCTCGTCCCCCGGGGTCAGACTGACCCGCGTATATCGCTGAGCTCCCGGCCTCGTCCCCGGGGTCAGAATGACCCGCATTTATCGCCGAGCTCCCGGCCCCGGTCCCCGGGGTCAGAATGACCCGCGTTTATCGTCGAGCTCTCGGCCCACGTCCCCGGGGTCTGAATGACCCTCGTTTATAGCCGAGCTCCCGGCCTCGCCGTCGTCCCCGGGGTCAGAATGACCCGTGAGCCCTCGGCCTCGTCCTCGGGTCGAAACGACCCGAGTTTTACGTTGTATTACAAGTCATCCCGTATTTTAAATGTAATAAATAAATAAATAAATGATACAAAAAAAGACATGACTAGACAGTTGCATTGTATTTTTTTTTCTTACATTTATTTAGTCATCACCAGTGTTACAAGCAACGACAAAGAACACACACACACACACACACACACACACACACACACACACACACACACACACACACACACACACACACACACACACGCACGCACACACACACACACACTCCACGGAGCCCGGCTCGCCCGCCAAACGGGCGAACCGACGTTCGGATTCGGTCGCAGCGGCGGCGGCGGCCCGCCCCTCGGGCAATCGCGGAATCGTCAAAGGCCCGGTCCCGGTCCCGGTCCCGGTCGCGGTCCCTCTCTCGATCGACGCTGTCGGACGCAACTCTCCACGCTCTCAGCAGCGGCGGCGTCGCTTGGTCCGCCCACTGCGGAAACATCACCCGTCGCCTGGCTTCTCGAGCGGGAGCGGAATCGTCCCAGGCCGGCACGGTGGCGGCCAGAGCCCATTCGATCGGCCTGGACGGGATCGCGTTCCAGCCGTTCGACCCGCCCCTTGCTTCTCGTTCTATGAAAGGGGTGTACTTATACGCTGTATTTATACACAATTTATTCACATCTGCGTAATCCCGCGGTCGGCTTCGTTGGTGCGCTCGCTCTGATCGAAGGCTCTTTAGCCAAGACGCGAGACGTCATTTCGTACGTGTCCAGATTGTAAAGCCCTCTGAGGCGTTTACCAAAAAAAAAGAAAATAATAATAATAATAATGTGTATTTGTTATTCTGAGCTATTCAAAATGAACTGAATTGATTCAAATTGAAATGAGGTGTCACAAGTTGTTATGTGCGAATAAGGACACTATGAAAGGGGTGTACTTATACGCTGTATTTATACACAATTTATTCACATCTGCGTAATCACGCGGTCGGCCTCGTTGGTGTGCTCGCGCTGATCGAAGGCTCTTTAGCAAAGACAGATTGACTCCGCAGGACACGAATGAGACAGGAAGGAGTGAGGACAACACGAGGGTTAAGTAATTAATGTGAATACTTTTGACACCGCTGCTTACGGGCAGTATGAAAGCTTAAGTATTTATGAAAGTATCATACAATTTGAAGTTCTGATGTGCTGAGAACCTTTATTTATGGAATTGTTTGTTTTTTAAAAAAAAAAGAATTGTTTAAGAAAATGTAGTTTTCAACTCCGTTCAGCCTAAAATGTCGTTTATGAAAATGAGTAAATGCAGCTTTCGGGCAGTAGAGACATGGAAGCTTCAGGTATTCATTAAAAGCTCATATAATTTGTAGTTCCGCTGTTTTGAAAAACTTTCTTGATGGAAAATATAAAAAAAGGAATTCTTTAAGAAAATCAAGTTTTCAACTCTGTTCAGTCTGAAACGTCGTTTAAGAGCATACAAATGGGTAACTGCAGCTTACACTCTAACAAATATGACCAATGGTAACTCAATAAAATTGTGGCAACAAAGTGACAATTAATATAATTAATGAAAATCATTGAATAGATTAATTAAATCTAAACATTATTAAAATGTGTTTGATTTAGTAATAAAGCGCCAAATGATGAGTTATATAGACCAAATATATTAAGTAAATACAAATACATTTCACAATGAAAATGACTTATGTTTACTTAGAATTTCATCAAAAGTAATTTACATTTACTGAATATTTGGGTGAAGTGAATTTACATTTACTGAATATTTGGGTGAAGTTGAGTCATATATATTAATTATCTGGGTGAAATTGAGTTGGGTTTACTGAATAAAATCAATTATATCAACTCACACTTTAGCACATTGTTGCTGAATTCAACACATTCCCACTGCTAATCTGAATTTAAATTAATTGTTTAAATCTAAGTTTGAATTGGTGTCAGAAGACATTAAATCTATTCAATAATATTATTTGTCACTTTGTTGCCATAATTTTTCAATGTCTAATTCACTCAATACATCTTGGTGTCACAGTAAACCTAACTTATGCCAACAGGTCATCATGATACATAAAAAGTACAGCAGGTTAACATTTATTTGTGCAACTTTGTTACATTTATCTAGAATTCTCCAACACACAATTTGCTATCCTGGTGAACACAGTTGAATCACTATACACAAACAGATGCTTGTGCATCAAATAACATGGCATTCTTTAAATGAGGATGGTTTATATATTGAGCAACCACCTGCAGCAATAAAACTCAGTTAAAGAGGCAAAGTACACTTCTCACTGGGATCCTTAAAAACTTTGAACAGTGACATAACTAAATAACACTTTTTTTGCAAGGGTCCATTCTATTAAGTAAGCAGTTTGTTCTTCAGGCTGTTTACTTTCAGGGACAGCTTTGAACAGTCCAGCTCCAGTAGTAGTTTCTGGAAGACCTCGAATGTGTATCGGAGCTCCTTGGGATAGGCAAGGTTGACTTCATAAACCAACCCAACCAGCATGCAGCAAGCCCTTGGAACGTTATCCAGAGCAGTCAGAACTTTTATTCCATCTAAAACGATATCGACATCGTCTGGACCCTCCGCCGTATAGATTTTCATTTTTTGCATGGCAAAGTCCTGCGACTCACTTTCTTCATCAGCATCCTGAAATAGCAAGAAGATTGAGTATTACGGACTGTACAGTCAAAAGATAAGGTCCTGATTGAATGTCTACCAAATTGCTTCCAACCCTTTGAACAAGAAAACCTGTAGCTGTCATAGCTGCTCCACATAATGCAACTTGTTTACATAAGTGATTTAGAAATTTCAGAGATAATGTTTTGCAAAAGTCTTTTGTTAAAAGGCGTACAATCTGTTTCACAAACATTTGAACTGAGTCACATTTGTAAATATCCGTAAATTAAAAGAAACAAACTAAAAAAGCACTTTAAATATCTTACTTTAAACTAACAGGCTTGTCATATGAATTAATCTGAATTATTATCAAAGAAACTGCAAAACCCAGTAGCTTTTGCCACAAATTACTGGGAGAAATAAAGGTATGGTATGATTGAATTTGTGATTTGACCATCCCAAGACATAAAAGGTAGAGTAGGTAGAAAGAGATAAATCATTTTCTTTATATTGTACTTCAACTTACATCATAATCTTTTAAGAGATGATCCGTGGATTCCTCAAGGTACACCATCACACACCGAATGACAGCATCTCTGGTGATATGGATGCTCGGGTTGCTTGAGTCTAAAATGACAAAAATAAACATTACTGATTACTGACATTACATCCACTGATCTAAAACTAGTTGACTCGTTTATTACTGTTAAAAAACTACTCTGATAGAAAAAAACAGAAACATGGAGATCTGCCTCTCCTGCTGCGGCCTCTCTGTACCAGTGCGACTGCATGACGACTAACACGGTGAACTTGGGAGAGTCAGCACGACATCTGCCAGAGTTTACACTAAACACAGTAACAGCTTTGAGCTGAATATAACGTCAGGTTGAAAAAAAATAAAGAGGAAACTGCACTCTTTGTTAATTTGTTTCACTGACTATTCTCCAGAAATGTACTTTTACCATTAAAGCCGCATGGTCTATCCCAACAGTTTTTAACAGCATATTAGGTTAACATTACTTGACAAAACAAAATGCAGTGATATTAATATAACTCATATGCCTCATTACTAACCTTTGGGAGCAAGAATGTCTGTTCCTACATTTGCATTAACCTTAATGTGCTCTCTTAAGATCCGCAGCTTTTTCGCTAGCTAGCTAGTTAGGTTAGCTTGTTACGTTAGCTTGTTACAGTGGGAGAGCAGTGGAAACTCAGTCTGAAGCCGGGAAGGATTCTTACAGTCGACGAGCTGCTATCTCAAAATGGCATAAAATTATAACATAAGTAATTAAATTGTGGCATTGAATTGACCACTTTGCAGTCCTTGCCATGTCTTTAGCGGCGCAAAGACAACAGTAGACAGACTTCCAAAAAAGCTTACTCATGACATAAGTTAAATGAAGTTACAGCGCAGTCGAGTTTACATGTTTGTTAACTTTTCAGTAGCGCAAAAGAACGTTGAACTGCTGCAACAACTTGGTTATGATTTGTTTGTTAACTGACAATAATTAAACAGGTCTTACCTTGGGAAAAACGGCAGCCGCCCACCTTCACACGTGGCAGAAGTTGTCCGTGTGCTGCAGAATGCGTGAGGCGGAAGTGTACGTTGATTCAAAACAAAGACCTCCAAATGAGTAAAATTCATCAATTTCCTGCAGCTTTGACTTTACTGATGAAATATAATTAAAGTCTACTCAGTAACTCATAGCTGATTTTACTCACATAATATTAAGTAAAATGTAATTCATAATTAATAAACATTTCTTGAATTCAGCTCAATGTAATTTAAAACAGTACATAGTCTTTTTTATTATGTAAAGGTTACTATTATTTATTTAGTATATATTAATTAATGCAAATCCCAGTTTTTACAGTGTACGGGCAGTATAGTGATGAA
Organism: Clinocottus analis; assembly: GCF_023055335.1. Lineage (NCBI taxonomy): Eukaryota > Metazoa > Chordata > Actinopteri > Perciformes > Cottidae > Clinocottus > Clinocottus analis. Next base: position 2,225,442 of record NW_027176229.1, on the reverse strand, counting down.
CGCTTCAGGTATTTAAGAAAGTATCATACAATTTGATGTTCCGATGTTCTGAGATACTTTCTTGATGGAAAATATAAAAAAAAATGAATTCTTTAAGAAAATCTAGTTTTCAACTCTGTTCAGTCTGAAACGTCGTTTAAGAGCATAAAAACGAGTAAATGCAGCTTACGAGCAGTATAGTGATGAACGCTTCAAGTATTTAAGAAAGTATCATACAATTTGAAGTTCCTATGTTCTGAGACACATTCTTTCTTGGAAATATAAAAAAAAAAGAATTCTTTAAGAAATTCAAGTTTTCAACTCTGTTCAGTCTGAAACGTCGTTTAAGAGCATAAAAAACGAGTAAATGCAGCTTACGAGCAGTATAGTGATGAAAGCTTCAGGTTTCATGAACATATTACACAATTTGATGTTCCAATGTTCTGAGACGCTTTCATGATGGAAAATATTTTAAAAAAAGAATTCTTTAAGAAAATCAAGTTTTCAACTCTGTTCAGTCTGAAACGTCGTTTAAGAGCATAAAAATGGGCAACTCCATCTTACGGGCAGTATAGTGATGAAAGCTTCAGGTATTCATGAACATATCATACAATTTGATGTTCCGATGTTCTGAGATACTTTCTTGATGGAAAATATAAAAAAATGAATTCTTTAAGAAAATCTAGTTTTCAACTCTGTTCAGTCTGAAACGTCGTTTAAGAGCATAAAAACGAGTAAATGCAGCTTACGAGCAGTATAGTGATGAACGCTTCAAGTATTTAAGAAAGTATCATACAATTTGAAGTTCCTATGTTCTGAGACACATTCTTTATTGGAAATATAAAAAAAAATGAATTCTTTAAGAAATTCAAGTTTTCAACTCTGTTCAGTCTGAAACGTCGTTTAAGAGCATAAAAACGAGTAAATGCAGCTTACGAGCAGTATAGTGATGAAAGCTTCAGGTTTCATGAACATATTACACAATTTGATGTTCCAATGTTCTGAGACGCTTTCATGATGGAAAATATTTTAAAAAAAGAATTCTTTAAGAAAATCAAGTTTTCAACTCTGTTCAGTCTGAAACGTCGTTTAAGAGCATAAAAATGGGCAACTCCATCTTACGGGCAGTATAGTGATGAAAGCTTCAGGTATTCATGAACATATCATACAATTTGATGTTCCGATGTTCTGAGATACTTTCTTGATGGAAAATATAAAAAAATGAATTCTTTAAGAAAATCTAGTTTTCAACTCTGTTCAGTCTGAAACGTCGTTTAAGAGCATAAAAACTGGTAACTCCATTTTACGGGCAGTATAGTGATGAACGCTTCAGGTATTTAAGAAAGTATCATACAATTTGATGTTCCGATGTTCTGAGACGCTTTCTTGATGGAAAATATAAAAAAATGAATTCTTTAAGAAAATCTAGTTTTCAACACTGTTCAGTGTGAAACGTCGATTAAGAGCATACAAATGAGAAAATGCAGATTACGGGCAGAGGTGTCAAGTAACGAAGTACAAATACTTCGTTCCTTTACTTAAGTAGGAATTTTGAGTATCTATACTTTACTGGAGTATTTATTTTTCAGACTACTTTTTACTACTACTCCTTACGTTTTCACGCAAATATCTGTACTTTCTACTCCCTACTTTTAAAAAAATAGCCTCGTTACTATTTCATTTTGGTTTGTTTTTCATTCCGGTTAGCCAGATAAATCGCGCCATCCGGATAGAGTGAATTTGATTGTGGTTGGATGAGAAGTATATACCATTCCGACACCCTATTGGTTTTTTACGCGATGCACCTGAACATGACACAAATCAACCGTTACAATCACGTCACTCTCAAGCAAGAACAGCAGAGAAGCCGATCGCAAATATGTCCGTCTCGGAGAACGCGCGACGAGAAATACGCGCCGCCGAATAGCTGTTGTGCCGGGAGGGACAGTCACGTAAAATGCGTGAGACTTGAGAGCCCCGATACTTCCGTCTCTCTGCTCCTCTCTGCCGGCGGTTCCCCGGTTGCGCGAGTTTCTCCAGCGACTGTCTGTTTGAGGTAAATAGGATGTCTATACAGTTGATAGGTTTACAGATGCGCTCCATAGCGGGGAGTTTAAAAAGGAACCAACGCGCCTATGGCTTTTTTTTGCCGTGAGATATGGCTGGTATGGACTTTTTTCAACATACATATTGCAATACTTAAAGGCAACTAGTTATTATCATGTCTTCCGCTCCATGAAATGCATGTTAATGCTCAGTAGTACACATATGGTACTTTAATGTATTGCAATGTAATAAAATGTGATCATTTTCAATGGGCATATATATGCAGCTGAAACAGGTAGCCTAGTGCATCCCACATTTTTCAATATATACCATTTCAATACAACACTATGGCCTTTAGAAAAATGATTGTTTGGGGGGGAGGTGGGGTAGTGCACTATAGGCCCCTGAGACGCAGCTTAAGAAATCGTACTGAGTGGGAAAAAGAAATTCCCCTTACATTACTTTTACTGTTTTACTTTTAAGTAGTTTTGAAACCCAGTACTTTTATACTTTTACTTGAGTAAAAAGCTTGAGTTGATACTTCTACTTTTACAAAAGTATTTCTATATCCTAGTATCTATACTTCTACTTAACCCTCCTGTTGCCTTCTGGGTCGAAAAGACACACGTTCGAGTGTTTATGTATATGTGTGTGTCGCGGTCTCAGGGTCACAAAATGATCCACTACCAGTGTATACGTATGAATGCATGCATGTACGTATGAATCCCTAAAGCCCGTCGTCCTCGGGTCAAAACGACCCGCATCTTTCCAACAAGCCCTCGCCGTCGCCCTGGGGTCTGTTCGACCCTCGAGTTTGAGCGAGCCCTCGGCCTGTCCCCCGGGTCATACTGACCCGTGTTTATCGCCGAGCTCCCGGCCTCGTCCCCCGGGGTCAGACTGACCCGCGTATATCGCTGAGCTCCCGGCCTCGTCCCCGGGGTCAGAATGACCCGCATTTATCGCCGAGCTCCCGGCCCCGGTCCCCGGGGTCAGAATGACCCGCGTTTATCGTCGAGCTCTCGGCCCACGTCCCCGGGGTCTGAATGACCCTCGTTTATAGCCGAGCTCCCGGCCTCGCCGTCGTCCCCGGGGTCAGAATGACCCGTGAGCCCTCGGCCTCGTCCTCGGGTCGAAACGACCCGAGTTTTACGTTGTATTACAAGTCATCCCGTATTTTAAATGTAATAAATAAATAAATAAATGATACAAAAAAAGACATGACTAGACAGTTGCATTGTATTTTTTTTTCTTACATTTATTTAGTCATCACCAGTGTTACAAGCAACGACAAAGAACACACACACACACACACACACACACACACACACACACACACACACACACACACACACACACACACACACACACACGCACGCACACACACACACACACTCCACGGAGCCCGGCTCGCCCGCCAAACGGGCGAACCGACGTTCGGATTCGGTCGCAGCGGCGGCGGCGGCCCGCCCCTCGGGCAATCGCGGAATCGTCAAAGGCCCGGTCCCGGTCCCGGTCCCGGTCCCGGTCGCGGTCCCTCTCTCGATCGACGCTGTCGGACGCAACTCTCCACGCTCTCAGCAGCGGCGGCGTCGCTTGGTCCGCCCACTGCGGAAACATCACCCGTCGCCTGGCTTCTCGAGCGGGAGCGGAATCGTCCCAGGCCGGCACGGTGGCGGCCAGAGCCCATTCGATCGGCCTGGACGGGATCGCGTTCCAGCCGTTCGACCCGCCCCTTGCTTCTCGTTCTATGAAAGGGGTGTACTTATACGCTGTATTTATACACAATTTATTCACATCTGCGTAATCCCGCGGTCGGCTTCGTTGGTGCGCTCGCTCTGATCGAAGGCTCTTTAGCCAAGACGCGAGACGTCATTTCGTACGTGTCCAGATTGTAAAGCCCTCTGAGGCGTTTACCAAAAAAAAAGAAAATAATAATAATAATAATGTGTATTTGTTATTCTGAGCTATTCAAAATGAACTGAATTGATTCAAATTGAAATGAGGTGTCACAAGTTGTTATGTGCGAATAAGGACACTATGAAAGGGGTGTACTTATACGCTGTATTTATACACAATTTATTCACATCTGCGTAATCACGCGGTCGGCCTCGTTGGTGTGCTCGCGCTGATCGAAGGCTCTTTAGCAAAGACAGATTGACTCCGCAGGACACGAATGAGACAGGAAGGAGTGAGGACAACACGAGGGTTAAGTAATTAATGTGAATACTTTTGACACCGCTGCTTACGGGCAGTATGAAAGCTTAAGTATTTATGAAAGTATCATACAATTTGAAGTTCTGATGTGCTGAGAACCTTTATTTATGGAATTGTTTGTTTTTTTTAAAAAAAAGAATTGTTTAAGAAAATGTAGTTTTCAACTCCGTTCAGCCTAAAATGTCGTTTATGAAAATGAGTAAATGCAGCTTTCGGGCAGTAGAGACATGGAAGCTTCAGGTATTCATTAAAAGCTCATATAATTTGTAGTTCCGCTGTTTTGAAAAACTTTCTTGATGGAAAATATAAAAAAAAGGAATTCTTTAAGAAAATCAAGTTTTCAACTCTGTTCAGTCTGAAACGTCGTTTAAGAGCATACAAATGGGTAACTGCAGCTTACACTCTAACAAATATGACCAATGGTAACTCAATAAAATTGTGGCAACAAAGTGACAATTAATATAATTAATGAAAATCATTGAATAGATTAATTAAATCTAAACATTATTAAAATGTGTTTGATTTAGTAATAAAGCGCCAAATGATGAGTTATATAGACCAAATATATTAAGTAAATACAAATACATTTCACAATGAAAATGACTTATGTTTACTTAGAATTTCATCAAAAGTAATTTACATTTACTGAATATTTGGGTGAAGTGAATTTACATTTACTGAATATTTGGGTGAAGTTGAGTCATATATATTAATTATCTGGGTGAAATTGAGTTGGGTTTACTGAATAAAATCAATTATATCAACTCACACTTTAGCACATTGTTGCTGAATTCAACACATTCCCACTGCTAATCTGAATTTAAATTAATTGTTTAAATCTAAGTTTGAATTGGTGTCAGAAGACATTAAATCTATTCAATAATATTATTTGTCACTTTGTTGCCATAATTTTTCAATGTCTAATTCACTCAATACATCTTGGTGTCACAGTAAACCTAACTTATGCCAACAGGTCATCATGATACATAAAAAGTACAGCAGGTTAACATTTATTTGTGCAACTTTGTTACATTTATCTAGAATTCTCCAACACACAATTTGCTATCCTGGTGAACACAGTTGAATGACTATACACAAACAGATGCTTGTGCATCAAATAACATGGCATTCTTTAAATGAGGATGGTTTATATATTGAGCAACCACCTGCAGCAATAAAACTCAGTTAAAGAGGCAAAGTACACTTCTCACTGGGATCCTTAAAAACTTTGAACAGTGACATAACTAAATAACACTTTTTTTGCAAGGGTCCATTCTATTAAGTAAGCAGTTTGTTCTTCAGGCTGTTTACTTTCAGGGACAGCTTTGAACAGTCCAGCTCCAGTAGTAGTTTCTGGAAGACCTCGAATGTGTATCGGAGCTCCTTGGGATAGGCAAGGTTGACTTCATAAACCAACCCAACCAGCATGCAGCAAGCCCTTGGAACGTTATCCAGAGCAGTCAGAACTTTTATTCCATCTAAAACGATATCGACATCGTCTGGACCCTCCGCCGTATAGATTTTCATTTTTTGCATGGCAAAGTCCTGCGACTCACTTTCTTCATCAGCATCCTGAAATAGCAAGAAGATTGAGTATTACGGACTGTACAGTCAAAAGATAAGGTCCTGATTGAATGTCTACCAAATTGCTTCCAACCCTTTGAACAAGAAAACCTGTAGCTGTCATAGCTGCTCCACATAATGCAACTTGTTTACATAAGTGATTTAGAAATTTCAGAGATAATGTTTTGCAAAAGTCTTTTGTTAAAAGGCGTACAATCTGTTTCACAAACATTTGAACTGAGTCACATTTGTAAATATCCGTAAATTAAAAGAAACAAACTAAAAAAGCACTTTAAATATCTTACTTTAAACTAACAGGCTTGTCATATGAATTAATCTGAATTATTATCAAAGAAACTGCAAAACCCAGTAGCTTTTGCCACAAATTACTGGGAGAAATAAAGGTATGGTATGATTGAATTTGTGATTTGACCATCCCAAGACATAAAAGGTAGAGTAGGTAGAAAGAGATAAATCATTTTCTTTATATTGTACTTCAACTTACATCATAATCTTTTAAGAGATGATCCGTGGATTCCTCATCACACACCGAATGACAGCATCTCTGGTGATATGGATGCTCGGGTTGCTTGAGTCTAAAATGACAAAAATAAACATTACTGATTACTGACATTACATCCACTGATCTAAAACTAGTTGACTCGTTTATTACTGTTAAAAAACTACTCTGATAGAAAAAAACAGAAACATGGAGATCTGCCTCTCCTGCTGCGGCCTCTCTGTACCAGTGCGACTGCATGACGACTAACACGGTGAACTTGGGAGAGTCAGCACGACATCTGCCAGAGTTTACACTAAACACAGTAACAGCTTTGAGCTGAATATAACGTCAGGTTGAAAAAAAATAAAGAGGAAACTGCACTCTTTGTTAATTTGTTTCACTGACTATTCTCCAGAAATGTACTTTTACCATTAAAGCCGCATGGTCTATCCCAACAGTTTTTAACAGCATATTAGGTTAACATTACTTGACAAAACAAAATGCAGTGATATTAATATAACTCATATGCCTCATTACTAACCTTTGGGAGCAAGAATGTCTGTTCCTACATTTGCATTAACCTTAATGTGCTCTCTTAAGATCCGCAGCTTTTTCGCTAGCTAGCTAGTTAGGTTAGCTTGTTACGTTAGCTTGTTACAGTGGGAGAGCAGTGGAAACTCAGTCTGAAGCCGGGAAGGATTCTTACAGTCGACGAGCTGCTATCTCAAAATGGCATAAAATTATAACATAAGTAATTAAATTGTGGCATTGAATTGACCACTTTGCAGTCCTTGCCATGTCTTTAGCGGCGCAAAGACAACAGTAGACAGACTTCCAAAAAAGCTTACTCATGACATAAGTTAAATGAAGTTACAGCGCAGTCGAGTTTACATGTTTGTTAACTTTTCAGTAGCGCAAAAGAACGTTGAACTGCTGCAACAACTTGGTTATGATTTGTTTGTTAACTGACAATAATTAAACAGGTCTTACCTTGGGAAAAACGGCAGCCGCCCACCTTCACACGTGGCAGAAGTTGTCCGTGTGCTGCAGAATGCGTGAGGCGGAAGTGTACGTTGATTCAAAACAAAGACCTCCAAATGAGTAAAATTCATCAATTTCCTGCAGCTTTGACTTTACTGATGAAATATAATTAAAGTCTACTCAGTAACTCATAGCTGATTTTACTCACATAATATTAAGTAAAATGTAATTCATAATTAATAAACATTTCTTGAATTCAGCTCAATGTAATTTAAAACAGTACATAGTCTTTTTTATTATGTAAAGGTTACTATTATTTATTTAGTATATATTAATTAATGCAAATCCCAGTTTTTACAGTGTACGGGCAGTATAGTGATGAACGCTTCAGGTATTTAAGAAAGTATCATACAATTTGATGTTCCGATGTTCTGAGATACTTTCTTGATGGAAAATATAAAAAAAATGAATTCTTTAAGAAAATCTAGTTTTCAACTCTGTTCAGTCTGAAACGTCGTTTAAGAGCATAAAAACGAGTAAATGCAGCTTACGAGCAGTATAGTGATGAAAGCTTCAGGTTTCATGAACATATTACACAATTTGATGTTCCAATGTTCTGAGACACATTCTTTCTTGGAAATATAAAAAAAAAAGAATTCTTTAAGAAATTCAAGTTTTCAACTCTGTTCAGTCTGAAACGTCGTTTAAGAGCATAAAAATGGGTAACTCCATCTTACGAGCAGTATAGTGATGAAAGCTTCAGGTTTCATGAACATATTACACAATTTGATGTTCCAATGTTCTGAGACGCTTTCATGATGGAAAATATTTAAAAAAAAGAATTCTTTAAGAAAATCAAGTTTTCAACTCTGTTCAGTCTGAAACGTCGTTTAAGAGCATAAAAATGGGCAACTCCATCTTACGGGCAGTATAGTGATGAAAGCTTCAGGTATTCATGAACATATCATACAATTTGATGTTCCGATGTTCTGAGATACTTTCTTGATGGAAAATATAAAAAAATGAATTCTTTAAGAAAATCAAGTTTTCAACTCTGTTCAGTCTGAAACGTCGTTTAAGAGCATAAAAATGGGCAACTCCATCTTACGGGCAGTATAGTGATGAAAGCTTCAGGTATTCATGAACATATCATACAATTTGAATTTCTGATGTTCTGAGACGCTTTCTTGATGGAAAATATAAAAAAAAGAATTCTTTAAGAAAATCAAGTTTTCAACTCTGTTCAGTCTGAAACGTCGTTTAAGAGCATAAAAATGGGTAACTCCATCTTACGGGCAGTATGGTGATGAAAGCTTCAGGTATTCATGAACATATCATACAATTTGATGTTCCGATGTTCTGAGATACTTTCTTGATGGAAAATATAAAAAAAATGAATTCTTTAAGAAAATCTAGTTTTCAACTCTGTTCAGTCTGAAACGTCGTTTAAGAGCATAAAAACGAGTAAATGCAGCTTACGAGCAGTATAGTGATGAACGCTTCAAGTATTTAAGAAAGTATCATACAATTTGAAGTTCCTATGTTCTGAGACACATTCTTTATTGGAAATATTAAAAAAAAAGAATTCTTTAAGAAATTCAAGTTTTCAACTCTGTTCAGTCTGAAACGTCGTTTAAGAGCACAAAAACGAGTAAATGCAGCTTACGAGCAGTATAGTGATGAAAGCTTCAGGTTTCATGAACATATTACACAATTTGATGTTCCAATGTTCTGAGACGCTTTCATGATGGAAAATATTTAAAAAAAAGAATTCTTTAAGAAAATCAAGTTTTCAACTCTGTTCAGTCTGAAACGTCGTTTAAGAGCATAAAAATGGGCAACTCCATCTTACGGGCAGTATAGTGATGAAAGCTTCAGGTATTCATGAACATATCATACAATTTGATGTTCCGATGTTCTGAGATACTTTCTTGATGGAAAATATAAAAAAATGAATTCTTTAAGAAAATCTAGTTTTCAACTCTGTTCAGTCTGAAACGTCGTTTAAGAGCATAAAAATTGGTAACTCCATCTTACGGGCGGTATAGTGATGAACGCTTCAGGTATTTAAGAAAGTATCATACAATTTGATGTTCCGATGTTCTGAGACGCTTTCTTGATGGAAAATATAAAAAAATGAATTCTTTAAGAAAATCTAGTTTTCAACTCTGTTCAGTCTGAAACGTCGTTTAAGAGCATAAAAATTGGTAACTCCATCTTACGGGCAGTATAGTGATGAACGCTTCAGGTATTTAAGAAAGTATCATACAATTTGATGTTCCGATGTTCTGAGACGCTTTCTTGATGGAAAATATAAAAAAATGAATTCTTTAAGAAAATCTAGTTTTCAACACTGTTCAGTGTGAAACGTCGATTAAGAGCATACAAATGAGAAAATGCAGATTACGGGCAGAGGTGTCAAGTAACGAAGTACAAATACTTCGTTCCTTTACTTAAGTAGGAATTTTGAGTATCTATACTTTACTGGAGTATTTATTTTTCAGACTACTTTTTACTTCTACTCCTTACGTTTTCACGCAAATATCTGTACTTTCTACTCCCTACTTTTAAAAAAATAGCCTCGTTACTATTTCATTTTGGTTTGTTTTTCATTCCGGTTAGCCAGATAAATCGCGCCATCCGGATAGAGTGAATTTGATTGTGGTTGGATGAGAAGTATATACCATTCCGACACCCTATTGGTTTTTTACGCGATGCACCTGAACATGACACAAATCAACCGTTACAATCACGTCACTCTCAAGCAAGAACAGCAGAGAAGCCGATCGCAAATATGTCCGTCTCGGAGAACGCGCGACGAGAAATACGCGCCGCCGAATAGCTGTTGTGCCGGGAGGGACAGTCACGTAAAATGCGTGAGACTTGAGAGCCCCGATACTTCCGTCTCTCTGCTCCTCTCTGCCGGCGGTTCCCCGGTTGCGCGAGTTTCTCCAGCGACTGTCTGTTTGAGGTAAATAGGATGTCTATACAGTTGATAGGTTTACAGATGCGCTCCATAGCGGGGAGTTTAAAAAGGAACCAACGCGCCTATGGCTTTTTTTTGCCGTGAGATATGGCTGGTATGGACTTTTTTCAACATACATATTGCAATACTTAAAGGCAACTAGTTATTATCATGTCTTCCGCTCCATGAAATGCATGTTAATGCTCAGTAGTACACATATGGTACTTTAATGTATTGCATTGTAATAAAATGTGATCATTTTCAATGGGCATATATATGCAGCTGAAACAGGTAGCCTAGTGCATCCCACATTTTTCAATATATACCATTTCAATACAACACTATGGCCTTTAGAAAAATGATTGTTTGGGGGGGAGGTGGGGTAGTGCACTATAGGCCCCTGAGACGCAGCTTAAGAAATCGTACTGAGTGGGAAAAAGAAATTCCCCTTACATTACTTTTACTGTTTTACTTTTAAGTAGTTTTGAAACCCAGTACTTCTATACTTTTACTTGAGTAAAAAGCTTGAGTTGATACTTCTACTTTTACAAAAGTATTTCTATATCCTAGTATCTATACTTCTACTTAACCCTCCTGTTGCCTTCTGGGTCGAAAAGACACACGTTCGAGTGTTTATGTATATGTGTGTGTCGCGGTCTCAGGGTCACAAAATGATCCACTACCAGTGTATACGTATGAATGCATGCATGTACGTATGAATCCCTAAAGCCCGTCGTCCTCGGGTCAAAACGACCCGCATCTTTCCAACAAGCCCTCGCCGTCGCCCTGGGGTCTGTTCGACCCTCGAGTTTGAGCGAGCCCTCGGCCTGTCCCCCGGGTCATACTGACCCGTGTTTATCGCCGAGCTCCCGGCCTCGTCCCCCGGGGTCAGACTGACCCGCGTATATCGCTGAGCTCCCGGCCTCGTCCCCGGGGTCAGAATGACCCGCATTTATCGCCGAGCTCCCGGCCCCGGTCCCCGGGGTCAGAATGACCCGCGTTTATCGTCGAGCTCTCGGCCCACGTCCCCGGGGTCTGAATGACCCTCGTTTATAGCCGAGCTCCCGGCCTCGCCGTCGTCCCCGGGGTCAGAATGACCCGTGAGCCCTCGGCCTCGTCCTCGGGTCGAAACGACCCGAGTTTTACGTTGTATTACAAGTCATCCCGTATGCTAAATGTAATAAATAAATAAATAAATGATACAAAAAAAGACATGACTAGACAGTTGCATTGTATTTTTTTTTCTTACATTTATTTAGTCATCACCAGTGTTACAAGCAACGACAAAGAACACACACACACACACACACACACACACACACACACACACACACACACACACACACACACACACACACGCACACACACACACACTCCACGGAGCCCGGCTCGCCCGCCAAACGGGCGAACCGACGTTCGGATTCGGTCGCAGCGGCGGCGGCGGCCCGCCCCTCGGGCAATCGCGGAATCGTCAAAGGCCCGGTCCCGGTCCCGGTCCCGGTCCCGGTCCCTGTCCCGGTCGCGGTCCCTCTCTCGATCGACGCTGTCGGACGCAACTCTCCACGCTCTCAGCAGCGGCGGCGTCGCTTGGTCCGCCCACTGCGGAAACATCACCCGTCGCCTGGCTTCTCGAGCGGGAGCGGAATCGTCCCAGGCCGGCACGGTGGCGGCCAGAGCCCATTCGATCGGCCTGGACGGGATCGCTTTCCAGCCGTTCGACCCGCCCCGCGCTTCTCGTTCTATGAAAGGGGTGTACTTATACGCTGTATTTATACACAATTTATTCACATCTGCGTAATCCCGCGGTCGGCTTCGTTGGTGCGCTCGCTCTGATCGAAGGCTCTTTAGCCAAGACGCGAGACGTCATTTCGTACGTGTCCAGATTGTAAAGCCCTCTGAGGCGTTTACCAAAAAAAAGAAAATAATAATAATAATAATGTGTATTTGTTATTCTGAGCTATTCAAAATGAACTGAATTGATTCAAATTGAAATGAGGTGTCACAAGTTGTTATGTGCGAATAAGGACACTATGAAAGGGGTGTACTTATACGCTGTATTTATACACAATTTATTCACATCTGCGTAATCACGCGGTCGTTCTCGTTGGTGTGCTCGCGCTGATCGAAGGCTCTTTAGCAAAGACAGATTGACTCCGCAGGACACGAATGAGACAGGAAGGAGTGAGGACAACACGAGGGTTAAGTAATTAATGTGAATACTTTTGACACCGCTGCTTACGGGCAGTATGAAAGCTTAAGTATTTATGAAAGTATCATACAATTTGAAGTTCTGATGTGCTGAGAACCTTTATTTATGGAATTGTTTGTTTTTTTTAAAAAAAAGAATTGTTTAAGAAAATGTAGTTTTCAACTCCGTTCAGCCTAAAATGTCGTTTATGAAAATGAGTAAATGCAGCTTTCGGGCAGTAGAGACATGGAAGCTTCAGGTATTCATTAAAAGCTCATATAATTTGTAGTTCCGCTGTTTTGAAAAACTTTCTTGATGGAAAATATAAAAAAAGGAATTCTTTAAGAAAATCAAGTTTTCAACTCTGTTCAGTCTGAAACGTCGTTTAAGAGCATACAAATGGGTAACTGCAGCTTACACTCTAACAAATATGACCAATGGTAACTCAATAAAATTGTGGCAACAAAGTGACAATTAATATAATTAATGAAAATCATTGAATAGATTAATTAAATCTAAACATTATTAAAATGTGTTTGATTTAGTAATAAAGCGCCAAATGATGAGTTATATAGACCAAATATATTAAGTAAATACAAATACATTTCACAATGAAAATGACTTATGTTTACTTAGAATTTCATCAAAAGTAATTTACATTTACTGAATATTTGGGTGAAGTGAATTTACATTTACTGAATATTTGGGTGAAGTTGAGTCATATATATTAATTATCTGGGTGAAATTGAGTTGGGTTTACTGAATAAAATCAATTATATCAACTCACACTTTAGCACATTGTTGCTGAATTCAACACATTCCCACTGCTAATCTGAATTTAAATTAATTGTTTAAATCTAAGTTTGAATTGGTGTCAGAAGACATTAAATCTATTCAATAATATTATTTGTCACTTTGTTGCCATAATTTTTCAATGTCTAATTCACTCAATACATCTTGGTGTCACAGTAAACCTAACTTATGCCAACAGGTCATCATGATACATAAAAAGTACAGCAGGTTAACATTTATTTGTGCAACTTTGTTACATTTATCTAGAATTCTCCAACACACAATTTGCTATCCTGGTGAACACAGTTGAATGACTATACACAAACAGATGCTTGTGCATCAAATAACATGGCATTCTTTAAATGAGGATGGTTTATATATTGAGCAACCACCTGCAGCAATAAAACTCAGTTAAAGAGGCAAAGTACACTTCTCACTGGGATCCTTAAAAACTTTGAACAGTGACATAACTAAATAACACTTTTTTTGCAAGGGTCCATTCTATTAAGTAAGCAGTTTGTTCTTCAGGCTGTTTACTTTCAGGGACAGCTTTGAACAGTCCAGCTCCAGTAGTAGTTTCTGGAAGACCTCGAATGTGTATCGGAGCTCCTTGGGATAGGCAAGGTTGACTTCATAAACCAACCCAACCAGCATGCAGCAAGCCCTTGGAACGTTATCCAGAGCAGTCAGAACTTTTATTCCATCTAAAACGATATCGACATCGTCTGGACCCTCCGCCGTATAGATTTTCATTTTTTGCATGGCAAAGTCCTGCGACTCACTTTCTTCATCAGCATCCTGAAATAGCAAGAAGATTGAGTATTACGGACTGTACAGTCAAAAGATAAGGTCCTGATTGAATGTCTACCAAATTGCTTCCAACCCTTTGAACAAGAAAACCTGTAGCTGTCATAGCTGCTCCACATAATGCAACTTGTTTACATAAGTGATTTAGAAATTTCAGAGATAATGTTTTGCAAAAGTCTTTTGTTAAAAGGCGTACAATCTGTTTCACAAACATTTGAACTGAGTCACATTTGTAAATATCCGTAAATTAAAAGAAACAAACTAAAAAAGCACTTTAAATATCTTACTTTAAACTAACAGGCTTGTCATATGAATTAATCTGAATTATTATCAAAGAAACTGCAAAACCCAGTAGCTTTTGCCACAAATTACTGGGAGAAATAAAGGTATGGTATGATTGAATTTGTGATTTGACCATCCCAAGACATAAAAGGTAGAGTAGGTAGAAAGAGATAAATCATTTTCTTTATATTGTACTTCAACTTACATCATAATCTTTTAAGAGATGATCCGTGGATTCCTCATCACACACCGAATGACAGCATCTCTGGTGATATGGATGCTCGGGTTGCTTGAGTCTAAAATGACAAAAATAAACATTACTGATTACTGACATTACATCCACTGATCTAAAACTAGTTGACTCGTTTATTACTGTTAAAAAACTACTCTGATAGAAAAAAACAGAAACATGGAGATCTGCCTCTCCTGCTGCGGCCTCTCTGTACCAGTGCGACTGCATGACGACTAACACGGTGAACTTGGGAGAGTCAGCACGACATCTGCCAGAGTTTACACTAAACACAGTAACAGCTTTGAGCTGAATATAACGTCAGGTTGAAAAAAAATAAAGAGGAAACTGCACTCTTTGTTAATTTGTTTCACTGACTATTCTCCAGAAATGTACTTTTACCATTAAAGCCGCATGGTCTATCCCAACAGTTTTTAACAGCATATTAGGTTAACATTACTTGACAAAACAAAATGCAGTGATATTAATATAACTCATATGCCTCATTACTAACCTTTGGGAGCAAGAATGTCTGTTCCTACATTTGCATTAACCTTAATGTGCTCTCTTAAGATCCGCAGCTTTTTCGCTAGCTAGCTAGTTAGGTTAGCTTGTTACGTTAGCTTGTTACAGTGGGAGAGCAGTGGAAACTCAGTCTGAAGCCGGGAAGGATTCTTACAGTCGACGAGCTGCTATCTCAAAATGGCATAAAATTATAACATAAGTAATTAAATTGTGGCATTGAATTGACCACTTTGCAGTCCTTGCCATGTCTTTAGCGGCGCAAAGACAACAGTAGACAGACTTCCAAAAAAGCTTACTCATGACATAAGTTAAATGAAGTTACAGCGCAGTCGAGTTTACATGTTTGTTAACTTTTCAGTAGCGCAAAAGAACGTTGAACTGCTGCAACAACTTGGTTATGATTTGTTTGTTAACTGACAATAATTAAACAGGTCTTACCTTGGGAAAAACGGCAGCCGCCCACCTTCACACGTGGCAGAAGTTGTCCGTGTGCTGCAGAATGCGTGAGGCGGAAGTGTACGTTGATTCAAAACAAAGACCTCCAAATGAGTAAAATTCATCAATTTCCTGCAGCTTTGACTTTACTGATGAAATATAATTAAAGTCTACTCAGTAACTCATAGCTGATTTTACTCACATAATATTAAGTAAAATGTAATTCATAATTAATAAACATTTCTTGAATTCAGCTCAATGTAATTTAAAACAGTACATAGTCTTTTTTATTATGTAAAGGTTACTATTATTTATTTAGTATATATTAATTAATGCAAATCCCAGTTTTTACAGTGTACGGGCAGTATAGTGATGAACGCTTCAGGTATTTAAGAAAGTATCATACAATTTGATGTTCCGATGTTCTGAGATACTTTCTTGATGGAAAATATAAAAAAAATGAATTCTTTAAGAAAATCTAGTTTTCAACTCTGTTCAGTCTGAAACGTCGTTTAAGAGCATAAAAACGAGTAAATGCAGCTTACGAGCAGTATAGTGATGAAAGCTTCAGGTTTCATGAACATATTACACAATTTGATGTTCCAATGTTCTGAGACACATTCTTTCTTGGAAATATAAAAAAAAAAGAATTCTTTAAGAAATTCAAGTTTTCAACTCTGTTCAGTCTGAAACGTCGTTTAAGAGCATAAAAATGGGTAACTCCATCTTACGAGCAGTATAGTGATGAAAGCTTCAGGTTTCATGAACATATTACACAATTTGATGTTCCAATGTTCTGAGACGCTTTCATGATGGAAAATATTTAAAAAAAAGAATTCTTTAAGAAAATCAAGTTTTCAACTCTGTTCAGTCTGAAACGTCGTTTAAGAGCATAAAAATGGGCAACTCCATCTTACGGGCAGTATAGTGATGAAAGCTTCAGGTATTCATGAACATATCATACAATTTGATGTTCCGATGTTCTGAGATACTTTCTTGATGGAAAATATAAAAAAATGAATTCTTTAAGAAAATCAAGTTTTCAACTCTGTTCAGTCTGAAACGTCGTTTAAGAGCATAAAAATGGGCAACTCCATCTTACGGGCAGTATAGTGATGAAAGCTTCAGGTATTCATGAACATATCATACAATTTGAATTTCTGATGTTCTGAGACGCTTTCTTGATGGAAAATATAAAAAAAAGAATTCTTTAAGAAAATCAAGTTTTCAACTCTGTTCAGTCTGAAACGTCGTTTAAGAGCATAAAAATGGGTAACTCCATCTTACGGGCAGTATGGTGATGAAAGCTTCAGGTATTCATGAACATATCATACAATTTGATGTTCCGATGTTCTGAGATACTTTCTTGATGGAAAATATAAAAAAAATGAATTCTTTAAGAAAATCTAGTTTTCAACTCTGTTCAGTCTGAAACGTCGTTTAAGAGCATAAAAACGAGTAAATGCAGCTTACGAGCAGTATAGTGATGAACGCTTCAAGTATTTAAGAAAGTATCATACAATTTGAAGTTCCTATGTTCTGAGACACATTCTTTATTGGAAATATTAAAAAAAAAGAATTCTTTAAGAAATTCAAGTTTTCAACTCTGTTCAGTCTGAAACGTCGTTTAAGAGCACAAAAACGAGTAAATGCAGCTTACGAGCAGTATAGTGATGAAAGCTTCAGGTTTCATGAACATATTACACAATTTGATGTTCCAATGTTCTGAGACGCTTTCATGATGGAAAATATTTAAAAAAAAGAATTCTTTAAGAAAATCAAGTTTTCAACTCTGTTCAGTCTGAAACGTCGTTTAAGAGCATAAAAATGGGCAACTCCATCTTACGGGCAGTATAGTGATGAAAGCTTCAGGTATTCATGAACATATCATACAATTTGATGTTCCGATGTTCTGAGATACTTTCTTGATGGAAAATATAAAAAAATGAATTCTTTAAGAAAATCTAGTTTTCAACTCTGTTCAGTCTGAAACGTCGTTTAAGAGCATAAAAATTGGTAACTCCATCTTACGGGCGGTATAGTGATGAACGCTTCAGGTATTTAAGAAAGTATCATACAATTTGATGTTCCGATGTTCTGAGACGCTTTCTTGATGGAAAATATAAAAAAATGAATTCTTTAAGAAAATCTAGTTTTCAACTCTGTTCAGTCTGAAACGTCGTTTAAGAGCATAAAAATTGGTAACTCCATCTTACGGGCAGTATAGTGATGAACGCTTCAGGTATTTAAGAAAGTATCATACAATTTGATGTTCCGATGTTCTGAGACGCTTTCTTGATGGAAAATATAAAAAAATGAATTCTTTAAGAAAATCTAGTTTTCAACACTGTTCAGTGTGAAACGTCGATTAAGAGCATACAAATGAGAAAATGCAGATTACGGGCAGAGGTGTCAAGTAACGAAGTACAAATACTTCGTTCCTTTACTTAAGTAGGAATTTTGAGTATCTATACTTTACTGGAGTATTTATTTTTCAGACTACTTTTTACTTCTACTCCTTACGTTTTCACGCAAATATCTGTACTTTCTACTCCCTACTTTTAAAAAAATAGCCTCGTTACTATTTCATTTTGGTTTGTTTTTCATTCCGGTTAGCCAGATAAATCGCGCCATCCGGATAGAGTGAATTTGATTGTGGTTGGATGAGAAGTATATACCATTCCGACACCCTATTGGTTTTTTACGCGATGCACCTGAACATGACACAAATCAACCGTTACAATCACGTCACTCTCAAGCAAGAACAGCAGAGAAGCCGATCGCAAATATGTCCGTCTCGGAGAACGCGCGACGAGAAATACGCGCCGCCGAATAGCTGTTGTGCCGGGAGGGACAGTCACGTAAAATGCGTGAGACTTGAGAGCCCCGATACTTCCGTCTCTCTGCTCCTCTCTGCCGGCGGTTCCCCGGTTGCGCGAGTTTCTCCAGCGACTGTCTGTTTGAGGTAAATAGGATGTCTATACAGTTGATAGGTTTACAGATGCGCTCCATAGCGGGGAGTTTAAAAAGGAACCAACGCGCCTATGGCTTTTTTTTGCCGTGAGATATGGCTGGTATGGACTTTTTTCAACATACATATTGCAATACTTAAAGGCAACTAGTTATTATCATGTCTTCCGCTCCATGAAATGCATGTTAATGCTCAGTAGTACACATATGGTACTTTAATGTATTGCATTGTAATAAAATGTGATCATTTTCAATGGGCATATATATGCAGCTGAAACAGGTAGCCTAGTGCATCCCACATTTTTCAATATATACCATTTCAATACAACACTATGGCCTTTAGAAAAATGATTGTTTGGGGGGGAGGTGGGGTAGTGCACTATAGGCCCCTGAGACGCAGCTTAAGAAATCGTACTGAGTGGGAAAAAGAAATTCCCCTTACATTACTTTTACTGTTTTACTTTTAAGTAGTTTTGAAACCCAGTACTTCTATACTTTTACTTGAGTAAAAAGCTTGAGTTGATACTTCTACTTTTACAAAAGTATTTCTATATCCTAGTATCTATACTTCTACTTAACCCTCCTGTTGCCTTCTGGGTCGAAAAGACACACGTTCGAGTGTTTATGTATATGTGTGTGTCGCGGTCTCAGGGTCACAAAATGATCCACTACCAGTGTATACGTATGAATGCATGCATGTACGTATGAATCCCTAAAGCCCGTCGTCCTCGGGTCAAAACGACCCGCATCTTTCCAACAAGCCCTCGCCGTCGCCCTGGGGTCTGTTCGACCCTCGAGTTTGAGCGAGCCCTCGGCCTGTCCCCCGGGTCATACTGACCCGTGTTTATCGCCGAGCTCCCGGCCTCGTCCCCCGGGGTCAGACTGACCCGCGTATATCGCTGAGCTCCCGGCCTCGTCCCCGGGGTCAGAATGACCCGCATTTATCGCCGAGCTCCCGGCCCCGGTCCCCGGGGTCAGAATGACCCGCGTTTATCGTCGAGCTCTCGGCCCACGTCCCCGGGGTCTGAATGACCCTCGTTTATAGCCGAGCTCCCGGCCTCGCCGTCGTCCCCGGGGTCAGAATGACCCGTGAGCCCTCGGCCTCGTCCTCGGGTCGAAACGACCCGAGTTTTACGTTGTATTACAAGTCATCCCGTATGCTAAATGTAATAAATAAATAAATAAATGATACAAAAAAAGACATGACTAGACAGTTGCATTGTATTTTTTTTTCTTACATTTATTTAGTCATCACCAGTGTTACAAGCAACGACAAAGAACACACACACACACACACACACACACACACACACACACACACACACACACACACACACACACACACACGCACACACACACACACTCCACGGAGCCCGGCTCGCCCGCCAAACGGGCGAACCGACGTTCGGATTCGGTCGCAGCGGCGGCGGCGGCCCGCCCCTCGGGCAATCGCGGAATCGTCAAAGGCCCGGTCCCGGTCCCGGTCCCGGTCCCGGTCCCTGTCCCGGTCGCGGTCCCTCTCTCGATCGACGCTGTCGGACGCAACTCTCCACGCTCTCAGCAGCGGCGGCGTCGCTTGGTCCGCCCACTGCGGAAACATCACCCGTCGCCTGGCTTCTCGAGCGGGAGCGGAATCGTCCCAGGCCGGCACGGTGGCGGCCAGAGCCCATTCGATCGGCCTGGACGGGATCGCTTTCCAGCCGTTCGACCCGCCCCGCGCTTCTCGTTCTATGAAAGGGGTGTACTTATACGCTGTATTTATACACAATTTATTCACATCTGCGTAATCCCGCGGTCGGCTTCGTTGGTGCGCTCGCTCTGATCGAAGGCTCTTTAGCCAAGACGCGAGACGTCATTTCGTACGTGTCCAGATTGTAAAGCCCTCTGAGGCGTTTACCAAAAAAAAGAAAATAATAATAATAATAATGTGTATTTGTTATTCTGAGCTATTCAAAATGAACTGAATTGATTCAAATTGAAATGAGGTGTCACAAGTTGTTATGTGCGAATAAGGACACTATGAAAGGGGTGTACTTATACGCTGTATTTATACACAATTTATTCACATCTGCGTAATCACGCGGTCGTTCTCGTTGGTGTGCTCGCGCTGATCGAAGGCTCTTTAGCAAAGACAGATTGACTCCGCAGGACACGAATGAGACAGGAAGGAGTGAGGACAACACGAGGGTTAAGTAATTAATGTGAATACTTTTGACACCGCTGCTTACGGGCAGTATGAAAGCTTAAGTATTTATGAAAGTATCATACAATTTGAAGTTCTGATGTGCTGAGAACCTTTATTTATGGAATTGTTTGTTTTTTTTAAAAAAAAGAATTGTTTAAGAAAATGTAGTTTTCAACTCCGTTCAGCCTAAAATGTCGTTTATGAAAATGAGTAAATGCAGCTTTCGGGCAGTAGAGACATGGAAGCTTCAGGTATTCATTAAAAGCTCATATAATTTGTAGTTCCGCTGTTTTGAAAAACTTTCTTGATGGAAAATATAAAAAAAGGAATTCTTTAAGAAAATCAAGTTTTCAACTCTGTTCAGTCTGAAACGTCGTTTAAGAGCATACAAATGGGTAACTGCAGCTTACACTCTAACAAATATGACCAATGGTAACTCAATAAAATTGTGGCAACAAAGTGACAATTAATATAATTAATGAAAATCATTGAATAGATTAATTAAATCTAAACATTATTAAAATGTGTTTGATTTAGTAATAAAGCGCCAAATGATGAGTTATATAGACCAAATATATTAAGTAAATACAAATACATTTCACAATGAAAATGACTTATGTTTACTTAGAATTTCATCAAAAGTAATTTACATTTACTGAATATTTGGGTGAAGTGAATTTACATTTACTGAATATTTGGGTGAAGTTGAGTCATATATATTAATTATCTGGGTGAAATTGAGTTGGGTTTACTGAATAAAATCAATTATATCAACTCACACTTTAGCACATTGTTGCTGAATTCAACACATTCCCACTGCTAATCTGAATTTAAATTAATTGTTTAAATCTAAGTTTGAATTGGTGTCAGAAGACATTAAATCTATTCAATAATATTATTTGTCACTTTGTTGCCATAATTTTTCAATGTCTAATTCACTCAATACATCTTGGTGTCACAGTAAACCTAACTTATGCCAACAGGTCATCATGATACATAAAAAGTACAGCAGGTTAACATTTATTTGTGCAACTTTGTTACATTTATCTAGAATTCTCCAACACACAATTTGCTATCCTGGTGAACACAGTTGAATCACTATACACAAACAGATGCTTGTGCATCAAATAACATGGCATTCTTTAAATGAGGATGGTTTATATATTGAGCAACCACCTGCAGCAATAAAACTCAGTTAAAGAGGCAAAGTACACTTCTCACTGGGATCCTTAAAAACTTTGAACAGTGACATAACTAAATAACACTTTTTTTGCAAGGGTCCATTCTATTAAGTAAGCAGTTTGTTCTTCAGGCTGTTTACTTTCAGGGACAGCTTTGAACAGTCCAGCTCCAGTAGTAGTTTCTGGAAGACCTCGAATGTGTATCGGAGCTCCTTGGGATAGGCAAGGTTGACTTCATAAACCAACCCAACCAGCATGCAGCAAGCCCTTGGAACGTTATCCAGAGCAGTCAGAACTTTTATTCCATCTAAAACGATATCGACATCGTCTGGACCCTCCGCCGTATAGATTTTCATTTTTTGCATGGCAAAGTCCTGCGACTCACTTTCTTCATCAGCATCCTGAAATAGCAAGAAGATTGAGTATTACGGACTGTACAGTCAAAAGATAAGGTCCTGATTGAATGTCTACCAAATTGCTTCCAACCCTTTGAACAAGAAAACCTGTAGCTGTCATAGCTGCTCCACATAATGCAACTTGTTTACATAAGTGATTTAGAAATTTCAGAGATAATGTTTTGCAAAAGTCTTTTGTTAAAAGGCGTACAATCTGTTTCACAAACATTTGAACTGAGTCACATTTGTAAATATCCGTAAATTAAAAGAAACAAACTAAAAAAGCACTTTAAATATCTTACTTTAAACTAACAGGCTTGTCATATGAATTAATCTGAATTATTATCAAAGAAACTGCAAAACCCAGTAGCTTTTGCCACAAATTACTGGGAGAAATAAAGGTATGGTATGATTGAATTTGTGATTTGACCATCCCAAGACATAAAAGGTAGAGTAGGTAGAAAGAGATAAATCATTTTCTTTATATTGTACTTCAACTTACATCATAATCTTTTAAGAGATGATCCGTGGATTCCTCAAGGTACACCATCACACACCGAATGACAGCATCTCTGGTGATATGGATGCTCGGGTTGCTTGAGTCTAAAATGACAAAAATAAACATTACTGATTACTGACATTACATCCACTGATCTAAAACTAGTTGACTCGTTTATTACTGTTAAAAAACTACTCTGATAGAAAAAAACAGAAACATGGCGATCTGCCTCTCCTGCTGCGGCCTCTCTGTACCAGTGCGACTGCATGACGACTAACACGGTGAACTTGGGAGAGTCAGCACGACATCTGCCAGAGTTTACACTAAACACAGTAACAGCTTTGAGCTGAATATAACGTCAGGTTGAAAAAAAATAAAGAGGAAACTGCACTCTTTGTTAATTTGTTTCACTGACTATTCTCCAGAAATGTACTTTTACCATTAAAGCCGCATGGTCTATCCCAACAGTTTTTAACAGCATATTAGGTTAACATTACTTGACAAAACAAAATGCAGTGATATTAATATAACTCATATGCCTCATTACTAACCTTTGGGAGCAAGAATGTCTGTTCCTACATTTGCATTAACCTTAATGTGCTCTCTTAAGATCCGCAGCTTTTTCGCTAGCTAGCTAGTTAGGTTAGCTTGTTACGTTAGCTTGTTACAGTGGGAGAGCAGTGGAAACTCAGTCTGAAGCCGGGAAGGATTCTTACAGTCGACGAGCTGCTATCTCAAAATGGCATAAAATTATAACATAAGTAATTAAATTGTGGCATTGAATTGACCACTTTGCAGTCCTTGCCATGTCTTTAGCGGCGCAAAGACAACAGTAGACAGACTTCCAAAAAAGCTTACTCATGACATAAGTTAAATGAAGTTACAGCGCAGTCGAGTTTACATGTTTGTTAACTTTTCAGTAGCGCAAAAGAACGTTGAACTGCTGCAACAACTTGGTTATGATTTGTTTGTTAACTGACAATAATTAAACAGGTCTTACCTTGGGAAAAACGGCAGCCGCCCACCTTCACACGTGGCAGAAGTTGTCCGTGTGCTGCAGAATGCGTGAGGCGGAAGTGTACGTTGATTCAAAACAAAGACCTCCAAATGAGTAAAATTCATCAATTTCCTGCAGCTTTGACTTTACTGATGAAATATAATTAAAGTCTACTCAGTAACTCATAGCTGATTTTACTCACATAATATTAAGTAAAATGTAATTCATAATTAATAAACATTTCTTGAATTCAGCTCAATGTAATTTAAAACAGTACATAGTCTTTTTTATTATGTAAAGGTTACTATTATTTATTTAGTATATATTAATTAATGCAAATCCCAGTTTTTACAGTGTACGGGCAGTATAGTGATGAACGCTTCAGGTATTTAAGAAAGTATCATACAATTTGATGTTCCGATGTTCTGAGATACTTTCTTGATGGAAAATATAAAAAAAATGAATTCTTTAAGAAAATCTAGTTTTCAACTCTGTTCAGTCTGAAACGTCGTTTAAGAGCATAAAAACGAGTAAATGCAGCTTACGAGCAGTATAGTGATGAAAGCTTCAGGTTTCATGAACATATTACACAATTTGATGTTCCAATGTTCTGAGACACATTCTTTCTTGGAAATATAAAAAAAAAAGAATTCTTTAAGAAATTCAAGTTTTCAACTCTGTTCAGTCTGAAACGTCGTTTAAGAGCATAAAAATGGGTAACTCCATCTTACGAGCAGTATAGTGATGAAAGCTTCAGGTTTCATGAACATATTACACAATTTGATGTTCCAATGTTCTGAGACGCTTTCATGATGGAAAATATTTAAAAAAAAGAATTCTTTAAGAAAATCAAGTTTTCAACTCTGTTCAGTCTGAAACGTCGTTTAAGAGCATAAAAATGGGCAACTCCATCTTACGGGCAGTATAGTGATGAAAGCTTCAGGTATTCATGAACATATCATACAATTTGATGTTCCGATGTTCTGAGATACTTTCTTGATGGAAAATATAAAAAAATGAATTCTTTAAGAAAATCAAGTTTTCAACTCTGTTCAGTCTGAAACGTCGTTTAAGAGCATAAAAATGGGCAACTCCATCTTACGGGCAGTATAGTGATGAAAGCTTCAGGTATTCATGAACATATCATACAATTTGAATTTCTGATGTTCTGAGACGCTTTCTTGATGGAAAATATAAAAAAAAGAATTCTTTAAGAAAATCAAGTTTTCAACTGTTCAGTCTGAAACGTCGTTTAAGAGCATAAAAATGGGTAACTCCATCTTACGGGCAGTATGGTGATGAAAGCTTCAGGTATTCATGAACATATCATACAATTTGATGTTCCGATGTTCTGAGATACTTTCTTGATGGAAAATATAAAAAAAATGAATTCTTTAAGAAAATCTAGTTTTCAACTCTGTTCAGTCTGAAACGTCGTTTAAGAGCATAAAAACGAGTAAATGCAGCTTACGAGCAGTATAGTGATGAACGCTTCAAGTATTTAAGAAAGTATCATACAATTTGAAGTTCCTATGTTCTGAGACACATTCTTTATTGGAAATATTAAAAAAAAAGAATTCTTTAAGAAATTCAAGTTTTCAACTCTGTTCAGTCTGAAACGTCGTTTAAGAGCACAAAAACGAGTAAATGCAGCTTACGAGCAGTATAGTGATGAAAGCTTCAGGTTTCATGAACATATTACACAATTTGATGTTCCAATGTTCTGAGACGCTTTCATGATGGAAAATATTTAAAAAAAAGAATTCTTTAAGAAAATCAAGTTTTCAACTCTGTTCAGTCTGAAACGTCGTTTAAGAGCATAAAAATGGGCAACTCCATCTTACGGGCAGTATAGTGATGAAAGCTTCAGGTATTCATGAACATATCATACAATTTGATGTTCCGATGTTCTGAGATACTTTCTTGATGGAAAATATAAAAAAATGAATTCTTTAAGAAAATCTAGTTTTCAACTCTGTTCAGTCTGAAACGTCGTTTAAGAGCATAAAAATTGGTAACTCCATCTTACGGGCGGTATAGTGATGAACGCTTCAGGTATTTAAGAAAGTATCATACAATTTGATGTTCCGATGTTCTGAGACGCTTTCTTGATGGAAAATATAAAAAAATGAATTCTTTAAGAAAATCTAGTTTTCAACACTGTTCAGTGTGAAACGTCGATTAAGAGCATACAAATGAGAAAATGCAGATTACGGGCAGAGGTGTCAAGTAACGAAGTACAAATACTTCGTTCCTTTACTTAAGTAGGAATTTTGAGTATCTATACTTTACTGGAGTATTTATTTTTCAGACTACTTTTTACTTCTACTCCTTACGTTTTCACGCAAATATCTGTACTTTCTACTCCCTACTTTTAAAAAAATAGCCTCGTTACTATTTCATTTTGGTTTGTTTTTCATTCCGGTTAGCCAGATAAATCGCGCCATCCGGATAGAGTGAATTTGATTGTGGTTGGATGAGAAGTATATACCATTCCGACACCCTATTGGTTTTTTACGCGATGCACCTGAACATGACACAAATCAACCGTTACAATCACGTCACTCTCAAGCAAGAACAGCAGAGAAGCCGATCGCAAATATGTCCGTCTCGGAGAACGCGCGACGAGAAATACGCGCCGCCGAATAGCTGTTGTGCCGGGAGGGACAGTCACGTAAAATGCGTGAGACTTGAGAGCCCCGATACTTCCGTCTCTCTGCTCCTCTCTGCCGGCGGTTCCCCGGTTGCGCGAGTTTCTCCAGCGACTGTCTGTTTGAGGTAAATAGGATGTCTATACAGTTGATAGGTTTACAGATGCGCTCCATAGCGGGGAGTTTAAAAAGGAACCAACGCGCCTATGGCTTTTTTTTGCCGTGAGATATGGCTGGTATGGACTTTTTTCAACATACATATTGCAATACTTAAAGGCAACTAGTTATTATCATGTCTTCCGCTCCATGAAATGCATGTTAATGCTCAGTAGTACACATATGGTACTTTAATGTATTGCATTGTAATAAAATGTGATCATTTTCAATGGGCATATATATGCAGCTGAAACAGGTAGCCTAGTGCATCCCACATTTTTCAATATATACCATTTCAATACAACACTATGGCCTTTAGAAAAATGATTGTTTGGGGGGGAGGTGGGGTAGTGCACTATAGGCCCCTGAGACGCAGCTTAAGAAATCGTACTGAGTGGGAAAAAGAAATTCCCCTTACATTACTTTTACTGTTTTACTTTTAAGTAGTTTTGAAACCCAGTACTTTTATACTTTTACTTGAGTAAAAAGCTTGAGTTGATACTTCTACTTTTACAAAAGTATTTCTATATCCTAGTATCTATACTTCTACTTAACCCTCCTGTTGCCTTCTGGGTCGAAAAGACACACGTTCGAGTGTTTATGTATATGTGTGTGTCGCGGTCTCAGGGTCACAAAATGATCCACTACCAGTGTATACGTATGAATGCATGCATGTACGTATGAATCCCTAAAGCCCGTCGTCCTCGGGTCAAAACGACCCGCATCTTTCCAACAAGCCCTCGCCGTCGCCCTGGGGTCTGTTCGACCCTCGAGTTTGAGCGAGCCCTCGGCCTGTCCCCCGGGTCATACTGACCCGTGTTTATCGCCGAGCTCCCGGCCTCGTCCCCCGGGGTCAGACTGACCCGCGTATATCGCTGAGCTCCCGGCCTCGTCCCCGGGGTCAGAATGACCCGCATTTATCGCCGAGCTCCCGGCCCCGGTCCCCGGGGTCAGAATGACCCGCGTTTATCGTCGAGCTCTCGGCCCACGTCCCCGGGGTCTGAATGACCCTCGTTTATAGCCGAGCTCCCGGCCTCGCCGTCGTCCCCGGGGTCAGAATGACCCGTGAGCCCTCGGCCTCGTCCTCGGGTCGAAACGACCCGAGTTTTACGTTGTATTACAAGTCATCCCGTATGCTAAATGTAATAAATAAATAAATAAATGATACAAAAAAAGACATGACTAGACAGTTGCATTGTATTTTTTTTTCTTACATTTATTTAGTCATCACCAGTGTTACAAGCAACGACAAAGAACACACACACACACACACACACACACACACACACACACACACACACACACACACACACACACACACACACACACACGCACACACACACACACTCCACGGAGCCCGGCTCGCCCGCCAAACGGGCGAACCGACGTTCGGATTCGGTCGCAGCGGCGGCGGCGGCCCGCCCCTCGGGCAATCGCGGAATCGTCAAAGGCCCGGTCCCGGTCCCGGTCCCTGTCCCGGTCGCGGTCCCTCTCTCGATCGACGCTGTCGGACGCAACTCTCCACGCTCTCAGCAGCGGCGGCGTCGCTTGGTCCGCCCACTGCGGAAACATCACCCGTCGCCTGGCTTCTCGAGCGGGAGCGGAATCGTCCCAGGCCGGCACGGTGGCGGCCAGAGCCCATTCGATCGGCCTGGACGGGATCGCTTTCCAGCCGTTCGACCCGCCCCGCGCTTCTCGTTCTATGAAAGGGGTGTACTTATACGCTGTATTTATACACAATTTATTCACATCTGCGTAATCCCGCGGTCGGCTTCGTTGGTGCGCTCGCTCTGATCGAAGGCTCTTTAGCCAAGACGCGAGACGTCATTTCGTACGTGTCCAGATTGTAAAGCCCTCTGAGGCGTTTACCAAAAAAAAGAAAATAATAATAATAATAATGTGTATTTGTTATTCTGAGCTATTCAAAATGAACTGAATTGATTCAAATTGAAATGAGGTGTCACAAGTTGTTATGTGCGAATAAGGACACTATGAAAGGGGTGTACTTATACGCTGTATTTATACACAATTTATTCACATCTGCGTAATCACGCGGTCGTTCTCGTTGGTGTGCTCGCGCTGATCGAAGGCTCTTTAGCAAAGACAGATTGACTCCGCAGGACACGAATGAGACAGGAAGGAGTGAGGACAACGCGAGGGTTAAGTAATTAATGTGAATACTTTTGACACCGCTGCTTACGGGCAGTATGAAAGCTTAAGTATTTATGAAAGTATCATACAATTTGAAGTTCTGATGTGCTGAGAACCTTTATTTATGGAATTGTTTTTAAAAAAAAAAAAAAAGAATTGTTTAAGAAAATGTAGTTTTCAACTCCGTTCAGCCTAAAATGTCGTTTATGAAAATGAGTAAATGCAGCCTTCGGGCAGTAGAGACATGGAAGCTTCAGGTATTCATTAAAAGCTCATATAATTTGTAGTTCCGCTGTTTTGAAAAACTTTCTTGATGGAAAATATAAAAAAAGGAATTCTTTAAGAAAATCAAGTTTTCAACTCTGTTCAGTCTGAAACGTCGTTTAAGAGCATACAAATGGGTAACTGCAGCTTACACTCTAACAAATATGACCAATGGTAACTCAATAAAATTGTGGCAACAAAGTGACAATTAATATAATTAATGAAAATCATTGAATAGATTAATTAAATCTAAACATTATTAAAATGTGTTTGATTTAGTAATAAAGCGCCAAATGATGAGTTATATAGACCAAATATATTAAGTAAATACAAATACATTTCACAATGAAAATGACTTATGTTTACTTAGAATTTCATCAAAAGTAATTTACATTTACTGAATATTTGGGTGAAGTGAATTTACATTTACTGAATATTTGGGTGAAGTTGAGTCATATATATTAATTATCTGGGTGAAATTGAGTTGGGTTTACTGAATAAAATCAATTATATCAACTCACACTTTAGCACATTGTTGCTGAATTCAACACATTCCCACTGCTAATCTGAATTTAAATTAATTGTTTAAATCTAAGTTTGAATTGGTGTCAGAAGACATTAAATCTATTCAATAATATTATTTGTCACTTTGTTGCCATAATTTTTCAATGTCTAATTCACTCAATACATCTTGGTGTCACAGTAAACCTAACTTATGCCAACAGGTCATCATGATACATAAAAAGGACAGCAGGTTAACATTTATTTGTGCAACTTTGTTACATTTATCTAGAATTCTCCAACACACAATTTGCTATCCTGGTGAACACAGTTGAATCACTATACACAAACAGATGCTTGTGCATCAAATAACATGGCATTCTTTAAATGAGGATGGTTTATATATTGAGCAACCACCTGCAGCAATAAAACTCAGTTAAAGAGGCAAAGTACACTTCTCACTGGGATCCTTAAAAACTTTGAACAGTGACATAACTAAATAACACTTTTTTTGCAAGGGTCCATTCTATTAAGTAAGCAGTTTGTTCTTCAGGCTGTTTACTTTCAGGGACAGCTTTGAACAGTCCAGCTCCAGTAGTAGTTTCTGGAAGACCTCGAATGTGTATCGGAGCTCCTTGGGATAGGCAAGGTTGACTTCATAAACCAACCCAACCAGCATGCAGCAAGCCCTTGGAACGTTATCCAGAGCAGTCAGAACTTTTATTCCATCTAAAACGATATCGACATCGTCTGGACCCTCCGCCGTATAGATTTTCATTTTTTGCATGGCAAAGTCCTGCGACTCACTTTCTTCATCAGCATCCTGAAATAGCAAGAAGATTGAGTATTACGGACTGTACAGTCAAAAGATAAGGTCCTGATTGAATGTCTACCAAATTGCTTCCAACCCTTTGAACAAGAAAACCTGTAGCTGTCATAGCTGCTCCACATAATGCAACTTGTTTACATAAGTGATTTAGAAATTTCAGAGATAATGTTTTGCAAAAGTCTTTTGTTAAAAGGCGTACAATCTGTTTCACAAACATTTGAACTGAGTCACATTTGTAAATATCCGTAAATTAAAAGAAACAAACTAAAAAAGCACTTTAAATATCTTACTTTAAACTAACAGGCTTGTCATATGAATTAATCTGAATTATTATCAAAGAAACTGCAAAACCCAGTAGCTTTTGCCACAAATTACTGGGAGAAATAAAGGTATGGTATGATTGAATTTGTGATTTGACCATCCCAAGACATAAAAGGTAGAGTAGGTAGAAAGAGATAAATCATTTTCTTTATATTGTACTTCAACTTACATCATAATCTTTTAAGAGATGATCCGTGGATTCCTCAAGGTACACCATCACACACCGAATGACAGCATCTCTGGTGATATGGATGCTCGGGTTGCTTGAGTCTAAAATGACAAAAATAAACATTACTGATTACTGACATTACATCCACTGATCTAAAACTAGTTGACTCGTTTATTACTGTTAAAAAACTACTCTGATAGAAAAAAACAGAAACATGGCGATCTGCCTCTCCTGCTGCGGCCTCTCTGTACCAGTGCGACTGCATGACGACTAACACGGTGAACTTGGGAGAGTCAGCACGACATCTGCCAGAGTTTACACTAAACACAGTAACAGCTTTGAGCTGAATATAACGTCAGGTTGAAAAAAAATAAAGAGGAAACTGCACTCTTTGTTAATTTGTTTCACTGACTATTCTCCAGAAATGTACTTTTACCATTAAAGCCGCATGGTCTATCCCAACAGTTTTTAACAGCATATTAGGTTAACATTACTTGACAAAACAAAATGCAGTGATATTAATATAACTCATATGCCTCATTACTAACCTTTGGGAGCAAGAATGTCTGTTCCTACATTTGCATTAACCTTAATGTGCTCTCTTAAGATCCGCAGCTTTTTCGCTAGCTAGCTAGTTAGGTTAGCTTGTTACGTTAGCTTGTTACAGTGGGAGAGCAGTGGAAACTCAGTCTGAAGCCGGGAAGGATTCTTACAGTCGACGAGCTGCTATCTCAAAATGGCATAAAATTATAACATAAGTAATTAAATTGTGGCATTGAATTGACCACTTTGCAGTCCTTGCCATGTCTTTAGCGGCGCAAAGACAACAGTAGACAGACTTCCAAAAAAGCTTACTCATGACATAAGTTAAATGAAGTTACAGCGCAGTCGAGTTTACATGTTTGTTAACTTTTCAGTAGCGCAAAAGAACGTTGAACTGCTGCAACAACTTGGTTATGATTTGTTTGTTAACTGACAATAATTAAACAGGTCTTACCTTGGGAAAAACGGCAGCCGCCCACCTTCACACGTGGCAGAAGTTGTCCGTGTGCTGCAGAATGCGTGAGGCGGAAGTGTACGTTGATTCAAAACAAAGACCTCCAAATGAGTAAAATTCATCAATTTCCTGCAGCTTTGACTTTACTGATGAAATATAATTAAAGTCTACTCAGTAACTCATAGCTGATTTTACTCACATAATATTAAGTAAAATGTAATTCATAATTAATAAACATTTCTTGAATTCAGCTCAATGTAATTTAAAACAGTACATAGTCTTTTTTATTATGTAAAGGTTACTATTATTTATTTAGTATATATTAATTAATGCAAATCCCAGTTTTTACAGTGTACGGGCAGTATAGTGATGAACGCTTCAGGTATTTAAGAAAGTATCATACAATTTGATGTTCCGATGTTCTGAGATACTTTCTTGATGGAAAATATAAAAAAAATGAATTCTTTAAGAAAATCTAGTTTTCAACTCTGTTCAGTCTGAAACGTCGTTTAAGAGCATAAAAACGAGTAAATGCAGCTTACGAGCAGTATAGTGATGAAAGCTTCAGGTTTCATGAACATATTACACAATTTGATGTTCCAATGTTCTGAGACACATTCTTTCTTGGAAATATAAAAAAAAAAGAATTCTTTAAGAAATTCAAGTTTTCAACTCTGTTCAGTCTGAAACGTCGTTTAAGAGCATAAAAATGGGTAACTCCATCTTACGAGCAGTATAGTGATGAAAGCTTCAGGTTTCATGAACATATTACACAATTTGATGTTCCAATGTTCTGAGACGCTTTCATGATGGAAAATATTTAAAAAAAAGAATTCTTTAAGAAAATCAAGTTTTCAACTCTGTTCAGTCTGAAACGTCGTTTAAGAGCATAAAAATGGGCAACTCCATCTTACGGGCAGTATAGTGATGAAAGCTTCAGGTATTCATGAACATATCATACAATTTGATGTTCCGATGTTCTGAGATACTTTCTTGATGGAAAATATAAAAAAATGAATTCTTTAAGAAAATCAAGTTTTCAACTCTGTTCAGTCTGAAACGTCGTTTAAGAGCATAAAAATGGGCAACTCCATCTTACGGGCAGTATAGTGATGAAAGCTTCAGGTATTCATGAACATATCATACAATTTGAATTTCTGATGTTCTGAGACGCTTTCTTGATGGAAAATATAAAAAAAAGAATTCTTTAAGAAAATCAAGTTTTCAACTCTGTTCAGTCTGAAACGTCGTTTAAGAGCATAAAAATGGGTAACTCCATCTTACGGGCAGTATGGTGATGAAAGCTTCAGGTATTCATGAACATATCATACAATTTGATGTTCCGATGTTCTGAGATACTTTCTTGATGGAAAATATAAAAAAAATGAATTCTTTAAGAAAATCTAGTTTTCAACTCTGTTCAGTCTGAAACGTCGTTTAAGAGCATAAAAACGAGTAAATGCAGCTTACGAGCAGTATAGTGATGAACGCTTCAAGTATTTAAGAAAGTATCATACAATTTGAAGTTCCTATGTTCTGAGACACATTCTTTATTGGAAATATTAAAAAAAAAGAATTCTTTAAGAAATTCAAGTTTTCAACTCTGTTCAGTCTGAAACGTCGTTTAAGAGCACAAAAACGAGTAAATGCAGCTTACGAGCAGTATAGTGATGAAAGCTTCAGGTTTCATGAACATATTACACAATTTGATGTTCCAATGTTCTGAGACGCTTTCATGATGGAAAATATTTAAAAAAAAGAATTCTTTAAGAAAATCAAGTTTTCAACTCTGTTCAGTCTGAAACGTCGTTTAAGAGCATAAAAATGGGCAACTCCATCTTACGGGCAGTATAGTGATGAAAGCTTCAGGTATTCATGAACATATCATACAATTTGATGTTCCGATGTTCTGAGATACTTTCTTGATGGAAAATATAAAAAAATGAATTCTTTAAGAAAATCTAGTTTTCAACTCTGTTCAGTCTGAAACGTCGTTTAAGAGCATAAAAATTGGTAACTCCATCTTACGGGCGGTATAGTGATGAACGCTTCAGGTATTTAAGAAAGTATCATACAATTTGATGTTCCGATGTTCTGAGACGCTTTCTTGATGGAAAATATAAAAAAATGAATTCTTTAAGAAAATCTAGTTTTCAACACTGTTCAGTGTGAAACGTCGATTAAGAGCATACAAATGAGAAAATGCAGATTACGGGCAGAGGTGTCAAGTAACGAAGTACAAATACTTCGTTCCTTTACTTAAGTAGGAATTTTGAGTATCTATACTTTACTGGAGTATTTATTTTTCAGACTACTTTTTACTTCTACTCCTTACGTTTTCACGCAAATATCTGTACTTTCTACTCCCTACTTTTAAAAAAATAGCCTCGTTACTATTTCATTTTGGTTTGTTTTTCATTCCGGTTAGCCAGATAAATCGCGCCATCCGGATAGAGTGAATTTGATTGTGGTTGGATGAGAAGTATATACCATTCCGACACCCTATTGGTTTTTTACGCGATGCACCTGAACATGACACAAATCAACCGTTACAATCACGTCACTCTCAAGCAAGAACAGCAGAGAAGCCGATCGCAAATATGTCCGTCTCGGAGAACGCGCGACGAGAAATACGCGCCGCCGAATAGCTGTTGTGCCGGGAGGGACAGTCACGTAAAATGCGTGAGACTTGAGAGCCCCGATACTTCCGTCTCTCTGCTCCTCTCTGCCGGCGGTTCCCCGGTTGCGCGAGTTTCTCCAGCGACTGTCTGTTTGAGGTAAATAGGATGTCTATACAGTTGATAGGTTTACAGATGCGCTCCATAGCGGGGAGTTTAAAAAGGAACCAACGCGCCTATGGCTTTTTTTTGCCGTGAGATATGGCTGGTATGGACTTTTTTCAACATACATATTGCAATACTTAAAGGCAACTAGTTATTATCATGTCTTCCGCTCCATGAAATGCATGTTAATGCTCAGTAGTACACATATGGTACTTTAATGTATTGCATTGTAATAAAATGTGATCATTTTCAATGGGCATATATATGCAGCTGAAACAGGTAGCCTAGTGCATCCCACATTTTTCAATATATACCATTTCAATACAACACTATGGCCTTTAGAAAAATGATTGTTTGGGGGGGAGGTGGGGTAGTGCACTATAGGCCCCTGAGACGCAGCTTAAGAAATCGTACTGAGTGGGAAAAAGAAATTCCCCTTACATTACTTTTACTGTTTTACTTTTAAGTAGTTTTGAAACCCAGTACTTTTATACTTTTACTTGAGTAAAAAGCTTGAGTTGATACTTCTACTTTTACAAAAGTATTTCTATATCCTAGTATCTATACTTCTACTTAACCCTCCTGTTGCCTTCTGGGTCGAAAAGACACACGTTCGAGTGTTTATGTATATGTGTGTGTCGCGGTCTCAGGGTCACAAAATGATCCACTACCAGTGTATACGTATGAATGCATGCATGTACGTATGAATCCCTAAAGCCCGTCGTCCTCGGGTCAAAACGACCCGCATCTTTCCAACAAGCCCTCGCCGTCGCCCTGGGGTCTGTTCGACCCTCGAGTTTGAGCGAGCCCTCGGCCTGTCCCCCGGGTCATACTGACCCGTGTTTATCGCCGAGCTCCCGGCCTCGTCCCCCGGGGTCAGACTGACCCGCGTATATCGCTGAGCTCCCGGCCTCGTCCCCGGGGTCAGAATGACCCGCATTTATCGCCGAGCTCCCGGCCCCGGTCCCCGGGGTCAGAATGACCCGCGTTTATCGTCGAGCTCTCGGCCCACGTCCCCGGGGTCTGAATGACCCTCGTTTATAGCCGAGCTCCCGGCCTCGCCGTCGTCCCCGGGGTCAGAATGACCCGTGAGCCCTCGGCCTCGTCCTCGGGTCGAAACGACCCGAGTTTTACGTTGTATTACAAGTCATCCCGTATGCTAAATGTAATAAATAAATAAATAAATGATACAAAAAAAGACATGACTAGACAGTTGCATTGTATTTTTTTTTCTTACATTTATTTAGTCATCACCAGTGTTACAAGCAACGACAAAGAACACACACACACACACACACACACACACACACACACACACACACACACACACACACACACACACACACACACACACACACACACACACACACGCACACACACACACACTCCACGGAGCCCGGCTCGCCCGCCAAACGGGCGAACCGACGTTCGGATTCGGTCGCAGCGGCGGCGGCGGCCCGCCCCTCGGGCAATCGCGGAATCGTCAAAGGCCCGGTCCCGGTCCCGGTCCCTGTCCCGGTCGCGGTCCCTCTCTCGATCGACGCTGTCGGACGCAACTCTCCACGCTCTCAGCAGCGGCGGCGTCGCTTGGTCCGCCCACTGCGGAAACATCACCCGTCGCCTGGCTTCTCGAGCGGGAGCGGAATCGTCCCAGGCCGGCACGGTGGCGGCCAGAGCCCATTCGATCGGCCTGGACGGGATCGCTTTCCAGCCGTTCGACCCGCCCCGCGCTTCTCGTTCTATGAAAGGGGTGTACTTATACGCTGTATTTATACACAATTTATTCACATCTGCGTAATCCCGCGGTCGGCTTCGTTGGTGCGCTCGCTCTGATCGAAGGCTCTTTAGCCAAGACGCGAGACGTCATTTCGTACGTGTCCAGATTGTAAAGCCCTCTGAGGCGTTTACCAAAAAAAAGAAAATAATAATAATAATAATGTGTATTTGTTATTCTGAGCTATTCAAAATGAACTGAATTGATTCAAATTGAAATGAGGTGTCACAAGTTGTTATGTGCGAATAAGGACACTATGAAAGGGGTGTACTTATACGCTGTATTTATACACAATTTATTCACATCTGCGTAATCACGCGGTCGTTCTCGTTGGTGTGCTCGCGCTGATCGAAGGCTCTTTAGCAAAGACAGATTGACTCCGCAGGACACGAATGAGACAGGAAGGAGTGAGGACAACGCGAGGGTTAAGTAATTAATGTGAATACTTTTGACACCGCTGCTTACGGGCAGTATGAAAGCTTAAGTATTTATGAAAGTATCATACAATTTGAAGTTCTGATGTGCTGAGAACCTTTATTTATGGAATTGTTTTTTAAAAAAAAAAAAAAGAATTGTTTAAGAAAATGTAGTTTTCAACTCCGTTCAGCCTAAAATGTCGTTTATGAAAATGAGTAAATGCAGCTTTCGGGCAGTAGAGACATGGAAGCTTCAGGTATTCATTAAAAGCTCATATAATTTGTAGTTCCGCTGTTTTGAAAAACTTTCTTGATGGAAAATATAAAAAAAGGAATTCTTTAAGAAAATCAAGTTTTCAACTCTGTTCAGTCTGAAACGTCGTTTAAGAGCATACAAATGGGTAACTGCAGCTTACACTCTAACAAATATGACCAATGGTAACTCAATAAAATTGTGGCAACAAAGTGACAAATAATATAATTAATGAAAATCATTGAATAGATTAATTAAATCTAAACATTATTAAAATGTGTTTGATTTAGTAATAAAGCGCCAAATGATGAGTTATATAGACCAAATATATTAAGTAAATACAAATACATTTCACAATGAAAATGACTTATGTTTACTTAGAATTTCATCAAAAGTAATTTACATTTACTGAATATTTGGGTGAAGTGAATTTACATTTACTGAATATTTGGGTGAAGTTGAGTCATATATATTAATTATCTGGGTGAAATTGAGTTGGGTTTACTGAATAAAATCAATTATATCAACTCACACTTTAGCACATTGTTGCTGAATTCAACACATTCCCACTGCTAATCTGAATTTAAATTAATTGTTTAAATCTAAGTTTGAATTGGTGTCAGAAGACATTAAATCTATTCAATAATATTATTTGTCACTTTGTTGCCATAATTTTTCAATGTCTAATTCACTCAATACATCTTGGTGTCACAGTAAACCTAACTTATGCCAACAGGTCATCATGATACATAAAAAGGACAGCAGGTTAACATTTATTTGTGCAACTTTGTTACATTTATCTAGAATTCTCCAACACACAATTTGCTATCCTGGTGAACACAGTTGAATCACTATACACAAACAGATGCTTGTGCATCAAATAACATGGCATTCTTTAAATGAGGATGGTTTATATATTGAGCAACCACCTGCAGCAATAAAACTCAGTTAAAGAGGCAAAGTACACTTCTCACTGGGATCCTTAAAAACTTTGAACAGTGACATAACTAAATAACACTTTTTTTGCAAGGGTCCATTCTATTAAGTAAGCAGTTTGTTCTTCAGGCTGTTTACTTTCAGGGACAGCTTTGAACAGTCCAGCTCCAGTAGTAGTTTCTGGAAGACCTCGAATGTGTATCGGAGCTCCTTGGGATAGGCAAGGTTGACTTCATAAACCAACCCAACCAGCATGCAGCAAGCCCTTGGAACGTTATCCAGAGCAGTCAGAACTTTTATTCCATCTAAAACGATATCGACATCGTCTGGACCCTCCGCCGTATAGATTTTCATTTTTTGCATGGCAAAGTCCTGCGACTCACTTTCTTCATCAGCATCCTGAAATAGCAAGAAGATTGAGTATTACGGACTGTACAGTCAAAAGATAAGGTCCTGATTGAATGTCTACCAAATTGCTTCCAACCCTTTGAACAAGAAAACCTGTAGCTGTCATAGCTGCTCCACATAATGCAACTTGTTTACATAAGTGATTTAGAAATTTCAGAGATAATGTTTTGCAAAAGTCTTTTGTTAAAAGGCGTACAATCTGTTTCACAAACATTTGAACTGAGTCACATTTGTAAATATCCGTAAATTAAAAGAAACAAACTAAAAAAGCACTTTAAATATCTTACTTTAAACTAACAGGCTTGTCATATGAATTAATCTGAATTATTATCAAAGAAACTGCAAAACCCAGTAGCTTTTGCCACAAATTACTGGGAGAAATAAAGGTATGGTATGATTGAATTTGTGATTTGACCATCCCAAGACATAAAAGGTAGAGTAGGTAGAAAGAGATAAATCATTTTCTTTATATTGTACTTCAACTTACATCATAATCTTTTAAGAGATGATCCGTGGATTCCTCAAGGTACACCATCACACACCGAATGACAGCATCTCTGGTGATATGGATGCTCGGGTTGCTTGAGTCTAAAATGACAAAAATAAACATTACTGATTACTGACATTACATCCACTGATCTAAAACTAGTTGACTCGTTTATTACTGTTAAAAAACTACTCTGATAGAAAAAAACAGAAACATGGCGATCTGCCTCTCCTGCTGCGGCCTCTCTGTACCAGTGCGACTGCATGACGACTAACACGGTGAACTTGGGAGAGTCAGCACGACATCTGCCAGAGTTTACACTAAACACAGTAACAGCTTTGAGCTGAATATAACGTCAGGTTGAAAAAAAATAAAGAGGAAACTGCACTCTTTGTTAATTTGTTTCACTGACTATTCTCCAGAAATGTACTTTTACCATTAAAGCCGCATGGTCTATCCCAACAGTTTTTAACAGCATATTAGGTTAACATTACTTGACAAAACAAAATGCAGTGATATTAATATAACTCATATGCCTCATTACTAACCTTTGGGAGCAAGAATGTCTGTTCCTACATTTGCATTAACCTTAATGTGCTCTCTTAAGATCCGCAGCTTTTTCGCTAGCTAGCTAGTTAGGTTAGCTTGTTACGTTAGCTTGTTACAGTGGGAGAGCAGTGGAAACTCAGTCTGAAGCCGGGAAGGATTCTTACAGTCGACGAGCTGCTATCTCAAAATGGCATAAAATTATAACATAAGTAATTAAATTGTGGCATTGAATTGACCACTTTGCAGTCCTTGCCATGTCTTTAGCGGCGCAAAGACAACAGTAGACAGACTTCCAAAAAAGCTTACTCATGACATAAGTTAAATGAAGTTACAGCGCAGTCGAGTTTACATGTTTGTTAACTTTTCAGTAGCGCAAAAGAACGTTGAACTGCTGCAACAACTTGGTTATGATTTGTTTGTTAACTGACAATAATTAAACAGGTCTTACCTTGGGAAAAACGGCAGCCGCCCACCTTCACACGTGGCAGAAGTTGTCCGTGTGCTGCAGAATGCGTGAGGCGGAAGTGTACGTTGATTCAAAACAAAGACCTCCAAATGAGTAAAATTCATCAATTTCCTGCAGCTTTGACTTTACTGATGAAATATAATTAAAGTCTACTCAGTAACTCATAGCTGATTTTACTCACATAATATTAAGTAAAATGTAATTCATAATTAATAAACATTTCTTGAATTCAGCTCAATGTAATTTAAAACAGTACATAGTCTTTTTTATTATGTAAAGGTTACTATTATTTATTTAGTATATATTAATTAATGCAAATCCCAGTTTTTACAGTGTACGGGCAGTATAGTGATGAACGCTTCAGGTATTTAAGAAAGTATCATACAATTTGATGTTCCGATGTTCTGAGATACTTTCTTGATGGAAAATATAAAAAAAATGAATTCTTTAAGAAAATCTAGTTTTCAACTCTGTTCAGTCTGAAACGTCGTTTAAGAGCATAAAAACGAGTAAATGCAGCTTACGAGCAGTATAGTGATGAACGCTTCAAGTATTTAAGAAAGTATCATACAATTTGAAGTTCCTATGTTCTGAGACACATTCTTTCTTGGAAATATAAAAAAAAAAGAATTCTTTAAGAAATTCAAGTTTTCAACTCTGTTCAGTCTGAAACGTCGTTTAAGAGCATAAAAACGAGTAAATGCAGCTTACGAGCAGTATAGTGATGAAAGCTTCAGGTTTCATGAACATATTACACAATTTGATGTTCCAATGTTCTGAGACGCTTTCATGATGGAAAATATTTAAAAAAAAGAATTCTTTAAAAAAATCAAGTTTTCAACTCTGTTCAGTCTGAAACGTCGTTTAAGAGCATAAAAACGAGTAAATGCAGCTTACGAGCAGTATAGTGATGAAAGCTTCAGGTTTCATGAACATATTACACAATTTGATGTTCCAATGTTCTGAGACGCTTTCATGATGGAAAATATTTAAAAAAAAGAATTCTTTAAGAAAATCAAGTTTTCAACTCTGTTCAGTCTGAAACGTCGTTTAAGAGCATAAAAATGGGTAACTCCATCTTACGGGCAGTATGGTGATGAAAGCTTCAGGTATTCATGAACATATCATACAATTTGATGTTCCGATGTTCTGAGATACTTTCTTGATGGAAAATATAAAAAAAATGAATTCTTTAAGAAAATCTAGTTTTCAACTCTGTTCAGTCTGAAACGTCGTTTAAGAGCATAAAAACGAGTAAATGCAGCTTACGAGCAGTATAGTGATGAACGCTTCAAGTATTTAAGAAAGTATCATACAATTTGAAGTTCCTATGTTCTG
Organism: Clinocottus analis; assembly: GCF_023055335.1. Lineage (NCBI taxonomy): Eukaryota > Metazoa > Chordata > Actinopteri > Perciformes > Cottidae > Clinocottus > Clinocottus analis. Next base: position 2,184,258 of record NW_027176229.1, on the reverse strand, counting down.
AGACACATTCTTTATTGGAAATATTAAAAAAAAAGAATTCTTTAAGAAATTCAAGTTTTCAACTCTGTTCAGTCTGAAACGTCGTTTAAGAGCACAAAAACGAGTAAATGCAGCTTACGAGCAGTATAGTGATGAAAGCTTCAGGTTTCATGAACATATTACACAATTTGATGTTCCAATGTTCTGAGACGCTTTCATGATGGAAAATATTTAAAAAAAAAGAATTCTTTAAGAAAATCAAGTTTTCAACTCTGTTCAGTCTGAAACGTCGTTTAAGAGCATAAAAATGGGCAACTCCATCTTACGGGCAGTATAGTGATGAAAGCTTCAGGTATTCATGAACATATCATACAATTTGATGTTCCGATGTTCTGAGATACTTTCTTGATGGAAAATATAAAAAAATGAATTCTTTAAGAAAATCTAGTTTTCAACTCTGTTCAGTCTGAAACGTCGTTTAAGAGCATAAAAACGAGTAAATGCAGCTTACGAGCAGTATAGTGATGAACGCTTCAAGTATTTAAGAAAGTATCATACAATTTGAAGTTCCTATGTTCTGAGACACATTCTTTATTGGAAATATAAAAAAAAAAGAATTCTTTAAGAAATTCAAGTTTTCAACTCTGTTCAGTCTGAAACGTCGTTTAAGAGCACAAAAACGAGTAAATGCAGCTTACGAGCAGTATAGTGATGAAAGCTTCAGGTTTCATGAACATATTACACAATTTGATGTTCCAATGTTCTGAGACGCTTTCATGATGGAAAATATTTAAAAAAAAGAATTCTTTAAGAAAATCAAGTTTTCAACTCTGTTCAGTCTGAAACGTCGTTTAAGAGCATAAAAATGGGCAACTCCATCTTACGGGCAGTATAGTGATGAAAGCTTCAGGTATTCATGAACATATCATACAATTTGATGTTCCGATGTTCTGAGATACTTTCTTGATGGAAAATATAAAAAAATGAATTCTTTAAGAAAATCTAGTTTTCAACTCTGTTCAGTCTGAAACGTCGTTTAAGAGCATAAAAACGAGTAAATGCAGCTTACGAGCAGTATAGTGATGAACGCTTCAAGTATTTAAGAAAGTATCATACAATTTGAAGTTCCTATGTTCTGAGACACATTCTTTATTGGAAATATAAAAAAAAAAGAATTCTTTAAGAAATTCAAGTTTTCAACTCTGTTCAGTCTGAAACGTCGTTTAAGAGCACAAAAACGAGTAAATGCAGCTTACGAGCAGTATAGTGATGAAAGCTTCAGGTTTCATGAACATATTACACAATTTGATGTTCCAATGTTCTGAGACGCTTTCATGATGGAAAATATTTAAAAAAAAGAATTCTTTAAGAAAATCAAGTTTTCAACTCTGTTCAGTCTGAAACGTCGTTTAAGAGCATAAAAATGGGCAACTCCATCTTACGGGCAGTATAGTGATGAAAGCTTCAGGTATTCATGAACATATCATACAATTTGATGTTCCGATGTTCTGAGATACTTTCTTGATGGAAAATATAAAAAAATGAATTCTTTAAGAAAATCTAGTTTTCAACTCTGTTCAGTCTGAAACGTCGTTTAAGAGCATAAAAATTGGTAACTCCATCTTACGGGCGGTATAGTGATGAACGCTTCAGGTATTTAAGAAAGTATCATACAATTTGATGTTCCGATGTTCTGAGACGCTTTCTTGATGGAAAATATAAAAAAATGAATTCTTTAAGAAAATCAAGTTTTCAACTCTGTTCAGTCTGAAACGTCGTTTAAGAGCATAAAAATTGGTAACTCCATCTTACGGGCAGTATAGTGATGAACGCTTCAGGTATTTAAGAAAGTATCATACAATTTGATGTTCCGATGTTCTGAGACGCTTTCTTGATGGAAAATATAAAAAAATGAATTCTTTAAGAAAATCTAGTTTTCAACACTGTTCAGTGTGAAACGTCGATTAAGAGCATACAAATGAGAAAATGCAGATTACGGGCAGAGGTGTCAAGTAACGAAGTACAAATACTTCGTTCCTTTACTTAAGTAGGAATTTTGAGTATCTATACTTTACTGGAGTATTTATTTTTCAGACTACTTTTTACTTCTACTCCTTACGTTTTCACGCAAATATCTGTACTTTCTACTCCCTACTTTTAAAAAAATAGCCTCGTTACTATTTCATTTTGGTTTGTTTTTCATTCCGGTTAGCCAGATAAATCGCGCCATCCGGATAGAGTGAATTTGATTGTGGTTGGATGAGAAGTATATACCATTCCGACACCCTATTGGTTTTTTACGCGATGCACCTGAACATGACACAAATCAACCGTTACAATCACGTCACTCTCAAGCAAGAACAGCAGAGAAGCCGATCGCAAATATGTCCGTCTCGGAGAACGCGCGACGAGAAATACGCGCCGCCGAATAGCTGTTGTGCCGGGAGGGACAGTCACGTAAAATGCGTGAGACTTGAGAGCCCCGATACTTCCGTCTCTCTGCTCCTCTCTGCCGGCGGTTCCCCGGTTGCGCGAGTTTCTCCAGCGACTGTCTGTTTGAGGTAAATAGGATGACTATACAGTTGATAGGTTTACAGATGCGCTCCATAGCGGGGAGTTTAAAAAGGAACCAACGCGCCTATGGCTTTTTTTTGCCGTGAGATATGGCTGGTATGGACTTTTTTCAACATACATATTGCAATACTTAAAGGCAAAGGCAACAGGTAGCAGGTAGCCTAGTGCATCCCACATTTTTCAATATATACCATTTCAATACAACACTATGGCCTTTAGAAAAATGATTGTTTGGGGGGGAGGTGGGGTAGTGCACTATAGGCCCCTGAGACGCAGCTTAAGAAATCGTACTGAGTGGGAAAAAGAAATTCCCCTTACATTACTTTTACTGTTTTACTTTTAAGTAGTTTTGAAACCCAGTACTTTTATACTTTTACTTGAGTAAAAAGCTTGAGTTGATACTTCTACTTTTACAAAAGTATTTCTATATCCTAGTATCTATACTTCTACTTAACCCTCCTGTTGCCTTCTGGGTCGAAAAGACACACGTTCGAGTGTTTATGTATATGTGTGTGTCGCGGTCTCAGGGTCACAAAATGATCCACTACCAGTGTATACGTATGAATGCATGCATGTACGTATGAATCCCTAAAGCCCGTCGTCCTCGGGTCAAAACGACCCGCATCTTTCCAACAAGCCCTCGCCGTCGCCCTGGGGTCTGTTCGACCCTCGAGTTTGAGCGAGCCCTCGGCCTGTCCCCCGGGTCATACTGACCCGTGTTTATCGCCGAGCTCCCGGCCTCGTCCCCGGGGGTCAGACTGACCCGCGTATATCGCTGAGCTCCCGGCCTCGTCCCCGGGGTCAGAATGACCCGCATTTATCGCCGAGCTCCCGGCCCCGGTCCCCGGGGTCAGAATGACCCGCGTTTATCGTCGAGCTCTCGGCCCACGTCCCCGGGGTCTGAATGACCCTCGTTTATAGCCGAGCTCCCGGCCTCGCCGTCGTCCCCGGGGTCAGAATGACCCGTGAGCCCTCGGCCTCGTCCTCGGGTCGAAACGACCCGAGTTTTACGTTGTATTACAAGTCATCCCGTATGCTAAATGTAATAAATAAATAAATAAATGATACAAAAAAAGACATGACTAGACAGTTGCATTGTATTTTTTTTTCTTACATTTATTTAGTCATCACCAGTGTTACAAGCAACGACAAAGAACACACACACACACACACACACACACACACACACACACACACACACACACACACACACACACACACACACACACGCACACACACACACACTCCACGGAGCCCGGCTCGCCCGCCAAACGGGCGAACCGACGTTCGGATTCGGTCGCAGCGGCGGCGGCGGCCCGCCCCTCGGGCAATCGCGGAATCGTCAAAGGCCCGGTCCCGGTCCCGGTCCCGGTCCCGGTCCCTGTCCCGGTCGCGGTCCCTCTCTCGATCGACGCTGTCGGACGCAACTCTCCACGCTCTCAGCAGCGGCGGCGTCGCTTGGTCCGCCCACTGCGGAAACATCACCCGTCGCCTGGCTTCTCGAGCGGGAGCGGAATCGTCCCAGGCCGGCACGGTGGCGGCCAGAGCCCATTCGATCGGCCTGGACGGGATCGCTTTCCAGCCGTTCGACCCGCCCCGCGCTTCTCGTTCTATGAAAGGGGTGTACTTATACGCTGTATTTATACACAATTTATTCACATCTGCGTAATCCCGCGGTCGGCTTCGTTGGTGCGCTCGCTCTGATCGAAGGCTCTTTAGCCAAGACGCGAGACGTCATTTCGTACGTGTCCAGATTGTAAAGCCCTCTGAGGCGTTTACCAAAAAAAAGAAAATAATAATAATAATAATGTGTATTTGTTATTCTGAGCTATTCAAAATGAACTGAATTGATTCAAATTGAAATGAGGTGTCACAAGTTGTTATGTGCGAATAAGGACACTATGAAAGGGGTGTACTTATACGCTGTATTTATACACAATTTATTCACATCTGCGTAATCACGCGGTCGTTCTCGTTGGTGTGCTCGCGCTGATCGAAGGCTCTTTAGCAAAGACAGATTGACTCCGCAGGACACGAATGAGACAGGAAGGAGTGAGGACAACGCGAGGGTTAAGTAATTAATGTGAATACTTTTGACACCGCTGCTTACGGGCAGTATGAAAGCTTAAGTATTTATGAAAGTATCATACAATTTGAAGTTCTGATGTGCTGAGAACCTTTATTTATGGAATTGTTTTTTAAAAAAAAAAAAAAGAATTGTTTAAGAAAATGTAGTTTTCAACTCCGTTCAGCCTAAAATGTCGTTTATGAAAATGAGTAAATGCAGCTTTCGGGCAGTAGAGACATGGAAGCTTCAGGTATTCATTAAAAGCTCATATAATTTGTAGTTCCGCTGTTTTGAAAAACTTTCTTGATGGAAAATATAAAAAAAGGAATTCTTTAAGAAAATCAAGTTTTCAACTCTGTTCAGTCTGAAACGTCGTTTAAGAGCATACAAATGGGTAACTGCAGCTTACACTCTAACAAATATGACCAATGGTAACTCAATAAAATTGTGGCAACAAAGTGACAAATAATATAATTAATGAAAATCATTGAATAGATTAATTAAATCTAAACATTATTAAAATGTGTTTGATTTAGTAATAAAGCGCCAAATGATGAGTTATATAGACCAAATATATTAAGTAAATACAAATACATTTCACAATGAAAATGACTTATGTTTACTTAGAATTTCATCAAAAGTAATTTACATTTACTGAATATTTGGGTGAAGTGAATTTACATTTACTGAATATTTGGGTGAAGTTGAGTCATATATATTAATTATCTGGGTGAAATTGAGTTGGGTTTACTGAATAAAATCAATTATATCAACTCACACTTTAGCACATTGTTGCTGAATTCAACACATTCCCACTGCTAATCTGAATTTAAATTAATTGTTTAAATCTAAGTTTGAATTGGTGTCAGAAGACATTAAATCTATTCAATAATATTATTTGTCACTTTGTTGCCATAATTTTTCAATGTCTAATTCACTCAATACATCTTGGTGTCACAGTAAACCTAACTTATGCCAACAGGTCATCATGATACATAAAAAGGACAGCAGGTTAACATTTATTTGTGCAACTTTGTTACATTTATCTAGAATTCTCCAACACACAATTTGCTATCCTGGTGAACACAGTTGAATCACTATACACAAACAGATGCTTGTGCATCAAATAACATGGCATTCTTTAAATGAGGATGGTTTATATATTGAGCAACCACCTGCAGCAATAAAACTCAGTTAAAGAGGCAAAGTACACTTCTCACTGGGATCCTTAAAAACTTTGAACAGTGACATAACTAAATAACACTTTTTTTGCAAGGGTCCATTCTATTAAGTAAGCAGTTTGTTCTTCAGGCTGTTTACTTTCAGGGACAGCTTTGAACAGTCCAGCTCCAGTAGTAGTTTCTGGAAGACCTCGAATGTGTATCGGAGCTCCTTGGGATAGGCAAGGTTGACTTCATAAACCAACCCAACCAGCATGCAGCAAGCCCTTGGAACGTTATCCAGAGCAGTCAGAACTTTTATTCCATCTAAAACGATATCGACATCGTCTGGACCCTCCGCCGTATAGATTTTCATTTTTTGCATGGCAAAGTCCTGCGACTCACTTTCTTCATCAGCATCCTGAAATAGCAAGAAGATTGAGTATTACGGACTGTACAGTCAAAAGATAAGGTCCTGATTGAATGTCTACCAAATTGCTTCCAACCCTTTGAACAAGAAAACCTGTAGCTGTCATAGCTGCTCCACATAATGCAACTTGTTTACATAAGTGATTTAGAAATTTCAGAGATAATGTTTTGCAAAAGTCTTTTGTTAAAAGGCGTACAATCTGTTTCACAAACATTTGAACTGAGTCACATTTGTAAATATCCGTAAATTAAAAGAAACAAACTAAAAAAGCACTTTAAATATCTTACTTTAAACTAACAGGCTTGTCATATGAATTAATCTGAATTATTATCAAAGAAACTGCAAAACCCAGTAGCTTTTGCCACAAATTACTGGGAGAAATAAAGGTATGGTATGATTGAATTTGTGATTTGACCATCCCAAGACATAAAAGGTAGAGTAGGTAGAAAGAGATAAATCATTTTCTTTATATTGTACTTCAACTTACATCATAATCTTTTAAGAGATGATCCGTGGATTCCTCAAGGTACACCATCACACACCGAATGACAGCATCTCTGGTGATATGGATGCTCGGGTTGCTTGAGTCTAAAATGACAAAAATAAACATTACTGATTACTGACATTACATCCACTGATCTAAAACTAGTTGACTCGTTTATTACTGTTAAAAAACTACTCTGATAGAAAAAAACAGAAACATGGAGATCTGCCTCTCCTGCTGCGGCCTCTCTGTACCAGTGCGACTGCATGACGACTAACACGGTGAACTTGGGAGAGTCAGCACGACATCTGCCAGAGTTTACACTAAACACAGTAACAGCTTTGAGCTGAATATAACGTCAGGTTGAAAAAAAATAAAGAGGAAACTGCACTCTTTGTTAATTTGTTTCACTGACTATTCTCCAGAAATGTACTTTTACCATTAAAGCCGCATGGTCTATCCCAACAGTTTTTAACAGCATATTAGGTTAACATTACTTGACAAAACAAAATGCAGTGATATTAATATAACTCATATGCCTCATTACTAACCTTTGGGAGCAAGAATGTCTGTTCCTACATTTGCATTAACCTTAATGTGCTCTCTTAAGATCCGCAGCTTTTTCGCTAGCTAGCTAGTTAGGTTAGCTTGTTACGTTAGCTTGTTACAGTGGGAGAGCAGTGGAAACTCAGTCTGAAGCCGGGAAGGATTCTTACAGTCGACGAGCTGCTATCTCAAAATGGCATAAAATTATAACATAAGTAATTAAATTGTGGCATTGAATTGACCACTTTGCAGTCCTTGCCATGTCTTTAGCGGCGCAAAGACAACAGTAGACAGACTTCCAAAAAAGCTTACTCATGACATAAGTTAAATGAAGTTACAGCGCAGTCGAGTTTACATGTTTGTTAACTTTTCAGTAGCGCAAAAGAACGTTGAACTGCTGCAACAACTTGGTTATGATTTGTTTGTTAACTGACAATAATTAAACAGGTCTTACCTTGGGAAAAACGGCAGCCGCCCACCTTCACACGTGGCAGAAGTTGTCCGTGTGCTGCAGAATGCGTGAGGCGGAAGTGTACGTTGATTCAAAACAAAGACCTCCAAATGAGTAAAATTCATCAATTTCCTGCAGCTTTGACTTTACTGATGAAATATAATTAAAGTCTACTCAGTAACTCATAGCTGATTTTACTCACATAATATTAAGTAAAATGTAATTCATAATTAATAAACATTTCTTGAATTCAGCTCAATGTAATTTAAAACAGTACATAGTCTTTTTTATTATGTAAAGGTTACTATTATTTATTTAGTATATATTAATTAATGCAAATCCCAGTTTTTACAGTGTACGGGCAGTATAGTGATGAACGCTTCAGGTATTTAAGAAAGTATCATACAATTTGATGTTCCGATGTTCTGAGATACTTTCTTGATGGAAAATATTAAAAAAATGAATTCTTTAAGAAAATCTAGTTTTCAACTCTGTTCAGTCTGAAACGTCGTTTAAGAGCATAAAAACGAGTAAATGCAGCTTACGAGCAGTATAGTGATGAAAGCTTCAGGTTTCATGAACATATTACACAATTTGATGTTCCAATGTTCTGAGACACATTCTTTCTTGGAAATATAAAAAAAAAAGAATTCTTTAAGAAATTCAAGTTTTCAACTCTGTTCAGTCTGAAACGTCGTTTAAGAGCATAAAAATGGGTAACTCCATCTTACGAGCAGTATAGTGATGAAAGCTTCAGGTTTCATGAACATATTACACAATTTGATGTTCCAATGTTCTGAGACGCTTTCATGATGGAAAATATTTAAAAAAAAGAATTCTTTAAAAAAATCAAGTTTTCAACTCTGTTCAGTCTGAAACGTCGTTTAAGAGCATAAAAACGAGTAAATGCAGCTTACGAGCAGTATAGTGATGAAAGCTTCAGGTTTCATGAACATATTACACAATTTGATGTTCCAATGTTCTGAGACGCTTTCATGATGGAAAATATTTAAAAAAAAGAATTCTTTAAGAAAATCAAGTTTTCAACTCTGTTCAGTCTGAAACGTCGTTTAAGAGCATAAAAATGGGCAACTCCATCTTACGGGCAGTATAGTGATGAAAGCTTCAGGTATTCATGAACATATCATACAATTTGATGTTCCGATGTTCTGAGATACTTTCTTGATGGAAAATATAAAAAAAAGAATTCTTTAAGAAAATCAAGTTTTCAACTCTGTTCAGTCTGAAACGTCGTTTAAGAGCATAAAAATGGGTAACTCCATCTTACGGGCAGTATAGTGATGAAAACTTCAGGTATTCATGAACATATCATACAATTTGATGTTCCGATGTTCTGAGATACTTTCTTGATGGAAAATATAAAAAAAATGAATTCTTTAAGAAAATCTAGTTTTCAACTCTGTTCAGTCTGAAACGTCGTTTAAGAGCATAAAAACGAGTAAATGCAGCTTACGAGCAGTATAGTGATGAAAGCTTCAGGTTTCATGAACATATTACACAATTTGATGTTCCAATGTTCTGAGACGCTTTCATGATGGAAAATATTTTAAAAAAAGAATTCTTTAAGAAAATCAAGTTTTCAACTCTGTTCAGTCTGAAACGTCGTTTAAGAGCATACAAATGGGTAACTCCATCTTACGGGCAGTATAGTGATGAAAGCTTCAGGTATTCATGAACATATCATACAATTTAATTTCTGATGTTCTGAGACGCTTTCTTGATGGAAAATATAAAAAAAAAGAATTCTTTAAGAAAATCAAGTTTTCAACTCTGTTCAGTCTGAAACGTCGTTTAAGAGCATAAAAATGGGTAACTCCATCTTACGGGCAGTATGGTGATGAAAGCTTCAGGTATTCATGAACATATCATACAATTTGATGTTCCGATGTTCTGAGATACTTTCTTGATGGAAAATATAAAAAAATGAATTCTTTAAGAAAATCTAGTTTTCAACTCTGTTCAGTCTGAAACGTCGTTTAAGAGCATAAAAACGAGTAAATGCAGCTTACGAGCAGTATAGTGATGAACGCTTCAAGTATTTAAGAAAGTATCATACAATTTGAAGTTCTTATGTTCTGAGACACATTCTTTATTGGAAATATAAAAAAAAAAGAATTCTTTAAGAAATTCAAGTTTTCAACTCTGTTCAGTCTGAAACGTCGTTTAAGAGCATAAAAACGAGTAAATGCAGCTTACGAGCAGTATAGTGATGAAAGCTTCAGGTATTCATGAACATATCATACAATTTGAATTTCTGATGTTCTGAGACGCTTTCTTGATGGAAAATATAAAAAAAAGAATTCTTTAAGAAAATCAAGTTTTCAACTCTGTTCAGTCTGAAACGTCGTTTAAGAGCATAAAAACGAGTAAATGCAGCTTACGAGCAGTATAGTGATGAACGCTTCAAGTATTTAAGAAAGTATCATACAATTTGAAGTTCCTATGTTCTGAGACACATTCTTTCTTGGAAATATATAAAAAAAAGAATTCTTTAAGAAATTCAAGTTTTCAACTCTGTTCAGTCTGAAACGTCGTTTAAGAGCATAAAAACGAGTAAATGCAGCTTACGAGCAGTATAGTGATAAAAGCTTCAGGTTTCATGAACATATTACACAATTTGATGTTCCAATGTTCTGAGACGCATTCATGATGGAAAATATTTAAAAAAAATGAATTCTTTAAGAAAATCAAGTTTTCAACTCTGTTCAGTCTGAAACATCGTTTAAGAGCATAAAAACGAGTAAATGCAGCTTACGAGCAGTATAGTGATGAAAGCTTCAGGTTTCATGAACATATTACACAATTTGATGTTCCAATGTTCTGAGACGCTTTCATGATGGAAAATATTTTAAAAAAAGAATTCTTTAAGAAAATCAAGTTTTCAACTCTGTTCAGTCTGAAACGTCGTTTAAGAGCATAAAAATGGGCAACTCCATCTTACGGGCAGTATAGTGATGAAAGCTTCAGGTATTCATGAACATATCATACAATTTGATGTTCCGATGTTCTGAGATACTTTCTTGATGGAAAATATAAAAAAATGAATTCTTTAAGAAAATCAAGTTTTCAACTCTGTTCAGTCTGAAACGTCGTTTAAGAGCATAAAAATGGGTAACTCCATCTTACGGGCAGTATAGTGATGAAAGCTTCAGGTATTCATGAACATATCATACAATTTGAATTTCTGATGTTCTGAGACGCTTTCTTGATGGAAAATATAAAAAAAAGAATTCTTTAAGAAAATCAAGTTTTCAACTCTGTTCAGTCTGAAACGTCGTTTAAGAGCATAAAAATGGGTAACTCCATCTTACGGGCAGTATGGTGATGAAAGCTTCAGGTATTCATGAACATATCATACAATTTGATGTTCCGATGTTCTGAGATACTTTCTTGATGGAAAATATAAAAAAAATGAATTCTTTAAGAAAATCTAGTTTTCAACTCTGTTCAGTCTGAAACGTCGTTTAAGAGCATAAAAACGAGTAAATGCAGCTTACGAGCAGTATAGTGATGAACGCTTCAAGTATTTAAGAAAGTATCATACAATTTGAAGTTCCTATGTTCTGAGACACATTCTTTATTGGAAATATAAAAAAAAAAGAATTCTTTAAGAAATTCAGGTTTTCAACTCTGTTCAGTCTGAAACGTCGTTTAAGAGCACAAAAACGAGTAAATGCAGCTTACGAGCAGTATAGTGATGAAAGCTTCAGGTTTCATGAACATATTACACAATTTGATGTTCCAATGTTCTGAGACGCTTTCATGATGGAAAATATTTAAAAAAAAGAATTCTTTAAGAAAATCAAGTTTTCAACTCTGTTCAGTCTGAAACGTCGTTTAAGAGCATAAAAATGGGCAACTCCATCTTACGGGCAGTATAGTGATGAAAGCTTCAGGTATTCATGAACATATCATACAATTTGATGTTCCGATGTTCTGAGATACTTTCTTGATGGAAAATATAAAAAAATGAATTCTTTAAGAAAATCTAGTTTTCAACTCTGTTCAGTCTGAAACGTCGTTTAAGAGCATAAAAACTGGTAACTCCATCTTACGGGCAGTATAGTGATGAACGCTTCAGGTATTTAAGAAAGTATCATACAATTTGATGTTCCGATGTTCTGAGACGCTTTCTTGATGGAAAATATAAAAAAATGAATTCTTTAAGAAAATCTAGTTTTCAACACTGTTCAGTGTGAAACGTCGATTAAGAGCATACAAATGAGAAAATGCAGATTACGGGCAGAGGTGTCAAGTAACGAAGTACAAATACTTCGTTCCTTTACTTAAGTAGGAATTTTGAGTATCTATACTTTACTGGAGTATTTATTTTTCAGACTACTTTTTACTACTACTCCTTACGTTTTCACGCAAATATCTGTACTTTCTACTCCCTACTTTTAAAAAATAGCCTCGTTACCATTTCATTTTGGTTTGTTTTTCATTCCGGTTAGCCAGATAAATCGCGCCATCCGGATAGAGTGAATTTGATTGTGGTTGGATGAGAAGTATATACCATTCCGACACCCTATTGGTTTTTTACGCGATGCACCTGAACATGACACAAATCAACCGTTACAATCACGTCACTCTCAAGCAAGAACAGCAGAGAAGCCGATCGCAAATATGTCCGTCTCGGAGAACGCGCGACGAGAAATACGCGCCGCCGAATAGCTGTTGTGCCGGGAGGGACAGTCACGTAAAATGCGTGAGACTTGAGAGCCCCGATACTTCCGTCTCTCTGCTCCTCTCTGCCGGCGGTTCCCCGGTTGCGCGAGTTTCTCCAGCGACTGTCTGTTTGAGGTAAATAGGATGTCTATACAGTTGATAGGTTTACAGATGCGCTCCATAGCGGGGAGTTTAAAAAGGAACCAACGCGCCTATGACTTTTTTTTGCCGTGAGATATGGCTGGTATGGACTTTTTTCAACATACATATTGCAATACTTAAAGGCAACTAGTTATTATCATGTCTTCCGCTCCATGAAATGCATGTTAATGCTCAGTAGTACACATATGGTACTTTAATGTATTGCATTGTAATAAAATGTGATCATTTTCAATGGGCATATATATGCAGCTGAAACAGGTAGCCTAGTGCATCCCACATTTTTCAATATATACCATTTCAATACAACACTATGGCCTTTAGAAAAATGATTGTTTGGGGGGGAGGTGGGGTAGTGCACTATAGGCCCCTGAGACGCAGCTTAAGAAATCGTACTGAGTGGGAAAAAGAAATTCCCCTTACATTACTTTTACTGTTTTACTTTTAAGTAGTTTTGAAACCCAGTACTTTTATACTTTTACTTGAGTAAAAAGCTTGAGTTGATACTTCTACTTTTACAAAAGTATTTCTATATCCTAGTATCTATACTTCTACTTAACCCTCCTGTTGCCTTCTGGGTCGAAAAGACACACGTTCGAGTGTTTATGTATATGTGTGTGTCGCGGTCTCAGGGTCACAAAATGATCCACTACCAGTGTATACGTATGAATGCATGCATGTACGTATGAATCCCTAAAGCCCGTCGTCCTCGGGTCAAAACGACCCGCATCTTTCCAACAAGCCCTCGCCGTCGCCCTGGGGTCTGTTCGACCCTCGAGTTTGAGCGAGCCCTCGGCCTGTCCCCCGGGTCATACTGACCCGTGTTTATCGCCGAGCTCCCGGCCTCGTCCCCCGGGGTCAGACTGACCCGCGTATATCGCTGAGCTCCCGGCCTCGTCCCCGGGGTCAGAATGACCCGCATTTATCGCCGAGCTCCCGGCCCCGGTCCCCGGGGTCAGAATGACCCGCGTTTATCGTCGAGCTCTCGGCCCACGTCCCCGGGGTCTGAATGACCCTCGTTTATAGCCGAGCTCCCGGCCTCGCCGTCGTCCCCGGGGTCAGAATGACCCGTGAGCCCTCGGCCTCGTCCTCGGGTCGAAACGACCCGAGTTTTACGTTGTATTACAAGTCATCCCGTATGCTAAATGTAATAAATAAATAAATAAATGATACAAAAAAAGACATGACTAGACAGTTGCATTGTATTTTTTTTTCTTACATTTATTTAGTCATCACCAGTGTTACAAGCAACGACAAAGAACACACACACACACACACACACACACACACACACACACACACACACACACACACACACACACGCACACACACACACACTCCACGGAGCCCGGCTCGCCCGCCAAACGGGCGAACCGACGTTCGGATTCGGTCGCAGCGGCGGCGGCGGCCCGCCCCTCGGGCAATCGCGGAATCGTCAAAGGCCCGGTCCCGGTCCCGGTCCCGGTCCCTGTCCCGGTCGCGGTCCCTCTCTCGATCGACGCTGTCGGACGCAACTCTCCACGCTCTCAGCAGCGGCGGCGTCGCTTGGTCCGCCCACTGCGGAAACATCACCCGTCGCCTGGCTTCTCGAGCGGGAGCGGAATCGTCCCAGGCCGGCACGGTGGCGGCCAGAGCCCATTCGATCGGCCTGGACGGGATCGCTTTCCAGCCGTTCGACCCGCCCCGCGCTTCTCGTTCTATGAAAGGGGTGTACTTATACGCTGTATTTATACACAATTTATTCACATCTGCGTAATCCCGCGGTCGGCTTCGTTGGTGCGCTCGCTCTGATCGAAGGCTCTTTAGCCAAGACGCGAGACGTCATTTCGTACGTGTCCAGATTGTAAAGCCCTCTGAGGCGTTTACCAAAAAAAAGAAAATAATAATAATAATAATGTGTATTTGTTATTCTGAGCTATTCAAAATGAACTGAATTGATTCAAATTGAAATGAGGTGTCACAAGTTGTTATGTGCGAATAAGGACACTATGAAAGGGGTGTACTTATACGCTGTATTTATACACAATTTATTCACATCTGCGTAATCACGCGGTCGTTCTCGTTGGTGTGCTCGCGCTGATCGAAGGCTCTTTAGCAAAGACAGATTGACTCCGCAGGACACGAATGAGACAGGAAGGAGTGAGGACAACGCGAGGGTTAAGTAATTAATGTGAATACTTTTGACACCGCTGCTTACGGGCAGTATGAAAGCTTAAGTATTTATGAAAGTATCATACAATTTGAAGTTCTGATGTGCTGAGAACCTTTATTTATGGAATTGTTTTTAAAAAAAAAAAAAAAGAATTGTTTAAGAAAATGTAGTTTTCAACTCCGTTCAGCCTAAAATGTCGTTTATGAAAATGAGTAAATGCAGCTTTCGGGCAGTAGAGACATGGAAGCTTCAGGTATTCATTAAAAGCTCATATAATTTGTAGTTCCGCTGTTTTGAAAAACTTTCTTGATGGAAAATATAAAAAAAGGAATTCTTTAAGAAAATCAAGTTTTCAACTCTGTTCAGTCTGAAACGTCGTTTAAGAGCATACAAATGGGTAACTGCAGCTTACACTCTAACAAATATGACCAATGGTAACTCAATAAAATTGTGGCAACAAAGTGACAAATAATATAATTAATGAAAATCATTGAATAGATTAATTAAATCTAAACATTATTAAAATGTGTTTGATTTAGTAATAAAGCGCCAAATGATGAGTTATATAGACCAAATATATTAAGTAAATACAAATACATTTCACAATGAAAATGACTTATGTTTACTTAGAATTTCATCAAAAGTAATTTACATTTACTGAATATTTGGGTGAAGTGAATTTACATTTACTGAATATTTGGGTGAAGTTGAGTCATATATATTAATTATCTGGGTGAAATTGAGTTGGGTTTACTGAATAAAATCAATTATATCAACTCACACTTTAGCACATTGTTGCTGAATTCAACACATTCCCACTGCTAATCTGAATTTAAATTAATTGTTTAAATCTAAGTTTGAATTGGTGTCAGAAGACATTAAATCTATTCAATAATATTATTTGTCACTTTGTTGCCATAATTTTTCAATGTCTAATTCACTCAATACATCTTGGTGTCACAGTAAACCTAACTTATGCCAACAGGTCATCATGATACATAAAAAGGACAGCAGGTTAACATTTATTTGTGCAACTTTGTTACATTTATCTAGAATTCTCCAACACACAATTTGCTATCCTGGTGAACACAGTTGAATCACTATACACAAACAGATGCTTGTGCATCAAATAACATGGCATTCTTTAAATGAGGATGGTTTATATATTGAGCAACCACCTGCAGCAATAAAACTCAGTTAAAGAGGCAAAGTACACTTCTCACTGGGATCCTTAAAAACTTTGAACAGTGACATAACTAAATAACACTTTTTTTGCAAGGGTCCATTCTATTAAGTAAGCAGTTTGTTCTTCAGGCTGTTTACTTTCAGGGACAGCTTTGAACAGTCCAGCTCCAGTAGTAGTTTCTGGAAGACCTCGAATGTGTATCGGAGCTCCTTGGGATAGGCAAGGTTGACTTCATAAACCAACCCAACCAGCATGCAGCAAGCCCTTGGAACGTTATCCAGAGCAGTCAGAACTTTTATTCCATCTAAAACGATATCGACATCGTCTGGACCCTCCGCCGTATAGATTTTCATTTTTTGCATGGCAAAGTCCTGCGACTCACTTTCTTCATCAGCATCCTGAAATAGCAAGAAGATTGAGTATTACGGACTGTACAGTCAAAAGATAAGGTCCTGATTGAATGTCTACCAAATTGCTTCCAACCCTTTGAACAAGAAAACCTGTAGCTGTCATAGCTGCTCCACATAATGCAACTTGTTTACATAAGTGATTTAGAAATTTCAGAGATAATGTTTTGCAAAAGTCTTTTGTTAAAAGGCGTACAATCTGTTTCACAAACATTTGAACTGAGTCACATTTGTAAATATCCGTAAATTAAAAGAAACAAACTAAAAAAGCACTTTAAATATCTTACTTTAAACTAACAGGCTTGTCATATGAATTAATCTGAATTATTATCAAAGAAACTGCAAAACCCAGTAGCTTTTGCCACAAATTACTGGGAGAAATAAAGGTATGGTATGATTGAATTTGTGATTTGACCATCCCAAGACATAAAAGGTAGAGTAGGTAGAAAGAGATAAATCATTTTCTTTATATTGTACTTCAACTTACATCATAATCTTTTAAGAGATGATCCGTGGATTCCTCAAGGTACACCATCACACACCGAATGACAGCATCTCTGGTGATATGGATGCTCGGGTTGCTTGAGTCTAAAATGACAAAAATAAACATTACTGATTACTGACATTACATCCACTGATCTAAAACTAGTTGACTCGTTTATTACTGTTAAAAAACTACTCTGATAGAAAAAAACAGAAACATGGAGATCTGCCTCTCCTGCTGCGGCCTCTCTGTACCAGTGCGACTGCATGACGACTAACACGGTGAACTTGGGAGAGTCAGCACGACATCTGCCAGAGTTTACACTAAACACAGTAACAGCTTTGAGCTGAATATAACGTCAGGTTGAAAAAAAATAAAGAGGAAACTGCACTCTTTGTTAATTTGTTTCACTGACTATTCTCCAGAAATGTACTTTTACCATTAAAGCCGCATGGTCTATCCCAACAGTTTTTAACAGCATATTAGGTTAACATTACTTGACAAAACAAAATGCAGTGATATTAATATAACTCATATGCCTCATTACTAACCTTTGGGAGCAAGAATGTCTGTTCCTACATTTGCATTAACCTTAATGTGCTCTCTTAAGATCCGCAGCTTTTTCGCTAGCTAGCTAGTTAGGTTAGCTTGTTACGTTAGCTTGTTACAGTGGGAGAGCAGTGGAAACTCAGTCTGAAGCCGGGAAGGATTCTTACAGTCGACGAGCTGCTATCTCAAAATGGCATAAAATTATAACATAAGTAATTAAATTGTGGCATTGAATTGACCACTTTGCAGTCCTTGCCATGTCTTTAGCGGCGCAAAGACAACAGTAGACAGACTTCCAAAAAAGCTTACTCATGACATAAGTTAAATGAAGTTACAGCGCAGTCGAGTTTACATGTTTGTTAACTTTTCAGTAGCGCAAAAGAACGTTGAACTGCTGCAACAACTTGGTTATGATTTGTTTGTTAACTGACAATAATTAAACAGGTCTTACCTTGGGAAAAACGGCAGCCGCCCACCTTCACACGTGGCAGAAGTTGTCCGTGTGCTGCAGAATGCGTGAGGCGGAAGTGTACGTTGATTCAAAACAAAGACCTCCAAATGAGTAAAATTCATCAATTTCCTGCAGCTTTGACTTTACTGATGAAATATAATTAAAGTCTACTCAGTAACTCATAGCTGATTTTACTCACATAATATTAAGTAAAATGTAATTCATAATTAATAAACATTTCTTGAATTCAGCTCAATGTAATTTAAAACAGTACATAGTCTTTTTTATTATGTAAAGGTTACTATTATTTATTTAGTATATATTAATTAATGCAAATCCCAGTTTTTACAGTGTACGGGCAGTATAGTGATGAACGCTTCAGGTATTTAAGAAAGTATCATACAATTTGATGTTCCGATGTTCTGAGATACTTTCTTGATGGAAAATATAAAAAAAATGAATTCTTTAAGAAAATCTAGTTTTCAACTCTGTTCAGTCTGAAACGTCGTTTAAGAGCATAAAAACGAGTAAATGCAGCTTACGAGCAGTATAGTGATGAAAGCTTCAGGTTTCATGAACATATTACACAATTTGATGTTCCAATGTTCTGAGACACATTCTTTCTTGGAAATATAAAAAAAAAAGAATTCTTTAAGAAATTCAAGTTTTCAACTCTGTTCAGTCTGAAACGTCGTTTAAGAGCATAAAAATGGGTAACTCCATCTTACGAGCAGTATAGTGATGAAAGCTTCAGGTTTCATGAACATATTACACAATTTGATGTTCCAATGTTCTGAGACGCTTTCATGATGGAAAATATTTAAAAAAAAGAATTCTTTAAGAAAATCAAGTTTTCAACTCTGTTCAGTCTGAAACGTCGTTTAAGAGCATAAAAATGGGCAACTCCATCTTACGAGCAGTATAGTGATGAAAGCTTCAGGTTTCATGAACATATTACACAATTTGATGTTCCAATGTTCTGAGACGCTTTCATGATGGAAAATATATTAAAAAAAAAGAATTCTTTAACCCTCCTGTTACCTTCTGGGTCAAAAAGACCCACGTTCGAGTGTTTATGTATTTGTGTGTATAGCGGTCTCAGGGTCACAAAATGACACACTACCAGTGTATAAGTACGCATGCATGCGTGAATGTACGTGTGAATCCCTAAAGCCCGTCGTCCTCGGGTCAAAACGACCCGCGTCTTTCCACCGAGCCCTCGCCGTTGCCCTGGGGTCTGTTCGACCCTCGAGTTCGAGCGAGCCACCGACTTCGTCCCTCGGGTCAGAATGACCCGCGTTGATCGCCGAGCTCCCGGCCCCCGTCCCCCGGGGTCAGAATGACCCGCGTATATAGCCGAGCTCCCGGCCCCCGTCCCTCGGGTCAGAATGACCCGAGTTGATCGCCGAGCTCCCGGCCCCCGTCCCCCGGGGTCAGAATGACCCGAGTTGATCGCCGAGCTCCCGGCCCCCGTCCCCCGGGGTCAGAATGACCCGCGTTGATCGCCGAGCTCCCGGCCCCCGTCTTCGGGGTCAGAATGACCCGCGTTCATCGCAGAGCTCCCGGCTTCGTCTCCCCCTGGGTCAGAATGACCCGCGTTCATCGCCGAGCTCCCGGCCTCCCGTCCCCCAGGGTCAGAATGACCCGAGTGTATCGTCGAGCTCCCGGCCCCTGTCCTCGGGGTCAGACTGACCTACGTTTATAGCCGAGCTCCCGGCCCCCGTCCCCCCGGGGTCAGAATGACCCACGTTTATAGCCGAGCTCCCGGCCCCCGTCCCTCTGGGTCAGAATGACCCAAGTGTATCGTCGAGCTCCCGGCCTCCCGTCCCTCTGGGTCAGAATGACCCGAGTGTATCGTCGAGCTCCCGGCCTCCCGTCCCCCGGGGTCAGAATGACCCGCGTTGATCGCCGAGCTCCCGGCCCCCGTCCCTCTGGGTCAGAATGACCTGAGTGTATCGTCGAGCTCCCGGCTTCCCGTCCCTCTGGGTCAGAATGACCCAAGTGTATCGTCGAGCTCCCGGCCCCCGTCCTCGGGGGTCAGAATGACCCGAGTGTATAGCCGAGCTCCGTCCCCCCGTCCCTCTGGGTCAGAATGACCCAAGTGTATCGTCGAGCTCCCGGCTTCCCGTCCCTCTGGTTCAGAATGACCCGAGTGTATCGTCGAGCTCCCGGCCCCCGTCCTCGGGGGTCAGAATGACCCGAGTGTATAGCCGAGCTCCGTCCCCCGTCCCTCTGGGTCAGAATGACCCAAGTGTATCGTCGAGCTCCCGGCCCCTGTCCTCGGGGTCAGACTGACCCGAGTGTATCGTCGAGCTCCCGGCCCCCGTCCTTGGGGGTCAGAATGACCCGAGTGTATAGCCGAGCTCCGTCCCCCGTCCCTCTGGGTCAGAATGACCCGAGTATATCGTCGAGCTCCCGGCCCCCGTCCCTCTGGGTCAGAATGACCCAAGTGTATCGTCGAGCTCCCGGCCCCTGTCCTCGGGGTCAGAATGACCGAAGTGTATCGCTGAGCTCCCGGCCCCCGTCCCCCGGGGTCAGAATGACCCAAGTGTATAGCCGAGCTCCCGTCCCCCGTCCCTCTGGGTCAGAATGACCCGAGTATATAGCCGAGCTCCCGTCCCCGTCCCTCTGGGTCAGAATGACCCAAGTGTATCGTCGAGCTCCCGGCCCCTGTCCTCGGGGTCAGAATGACCCAAGTGTATCGCTGAGCTCCCGGCCCCCGTCCCCCGGGGTCAGAATGACCCGAGTATATAGCCGAGCTCCCGTTCCCCGTCCCTCTGGGTCAGAATGACCCGAGTGTATAGCCGAGCTCCCGGCCCCCGTCCCCCGGGGTCAGAATGACCCACGTTTATAGCCGAGCTCCCGGCCCCCGTCCCCGGGGGTCAGAATGACCCGCGTTCATCGCCGAGCTCCCGGCCTCGTCCCCCTGGGTCAGAATGACCCAAGTGTATCGCCGAGCTCCCGGCCCCTGTCCTCGGGGTCAGAATGACCCACGTTTATAGCCGAGCTCCGGCCCCTGTCCTCGGGGTCAGAATGACCCACGTTTATCGCCGAGGTCCCGGCCTCCCGTCCCCCGGGGTCAGAATGACCCGAGTATATAGCCGAGCTCCCGGCCCCCGTCCCTCTGGGTCAGAATGACCCGAGTGTATCGTCGAGCTCCCGGCCCCTGTCCTCGGGGTCAGAATGACCCAAGTGTATCGTCGAGCTCCCGGCCCCCGTCCCCCGGGGTCAGAATGACCCAAGTGTATCGCCGAGCTCCCGGCCCCCGTCCTCGGGGGTCAGAATGACCCGAGTATATAGCCGAGCTCCGGCCCCTGTCCTCGGGGTCAGACTGACCCACGTTTATAGCCGAGCTCCCGGCCCCCGTCCTCGGGGGTCAGAATGACCCGAGTATATAGCCGAGCTCCCGCCTCCCGTCCCCCCCCCCCCCCCCGGGGGTCAGAATGACCCACGTTTATAGCCGAGCTCCGGCCCCTGTCCTCGGGGTCAGACTGACCCAAGTGTATCGTCGAGCTCCCGGCCCCCGTCCTCGGGGGTCAGAATGACCCGAGTATATAGCCGAGCTCCCGGCCCCCGTCCTCGGGGATCAGAATGACCCGCGTTCATCGCTGAGCTCCCGTCCCCCGTCCCTCTGGGTCAGAATGACCCGAGTGTATCGTCGAGCTCCCGGCCCCCGTCTTCGGGGTCAGAATGACCCGAGTATATAGCCGAGCTCCCGGCCCCCGTCCTCGGGGGTCAGAATGACCCGAGTATATAGCCGAGCTCCCGCCTCCCGTCCCCCCCCCCCCCCCGGGGGTCAGAATGACCCACGTTTATAGCCGAGCTCCGGCCCCTGTCCTCGGGGTCAGACTGACCCAAGTGTATCGTCGAGCTCCCGGCCCCCGTCCTCGGGGGTCAGAATGACCCGAGTATATAGCCGAGCTCCCGCCCCCCGTCCCCCGGGGTCAGAATGACCCAAGTGTATCGTCGAGCTCCCGGCCCCCGTCTTCGGGGTCAGAATGACCCGAGTATATAGCCGAGCTCCCGGCCCCTGTCCTCGGGGTCAGACTGACCCACGTTTATAGCCGAGCTCCCGGCCCCCCCGGCCCCCGGGGTCAGAATGACCCGCGAGCCCTCGGCCTCGTCCTCGGGTCGAAACGACCCGAGTTTTACGTTGTATTACAAGTCATCCCGTATGCTAAATGTAAATAAATAAATAAATGATACAAAATAAAGACATGACAAGACAGTTGCGTTGTATTGTTTTTGTCTTACATTTATTTAGTCATCACCAGTGTTACAAGCAACGACACAGAACACACACGCACACACACACACACACACACACACACACACACACACAAACACACACGCGCACAAATGTGTCCGCCACAGGATCACGGTTCGAAACGCAGACGACCGACGTACTGTTCGAGCTCCCCCGCGAGCTCTTTCGTTCTCCGGTAGCACTTCGGCTAGTGTAGCTTTCACAGAAAGTCGGAAGGACTCGAGTTTTCTGCCTCCCACTAACACGGCCGTTGCGGTTCCAACGGTCCCGTCCACGAGCTCTTTGGACCTTGGGGAGTCACTTTTCTAAATCGGCCATTTTGTTGTTTTTTTTGCTTCTTCGGCTAGTGTAGCTTTAAAAGAAGGTTGGAGGCACTCGAGATTGCTGCCTCCCACTAATATGGCCATTGCGATTCAAACGGTACCATCCGCTAGCTTGTAGGACCAAAAGACACACCTTGATCCGAGGACAATGGGAGGATGTTGAATTACATGAAATTGTGACCCAGGGTCGGAGAAGTGTGTGTGTGTGTGTGCCATTGCTTGTAACACTGGGGGTTATAACTATACAAAATAAAACAATATACTACAACTGTCTGTGTCCTGTGATCATTGGGAGGCCGGCGAGGCTTCGTGTGACTTGTGTGCGAAGCTTTCACATTTCATATCTTGACACGGGTCGCTCAACGGGGGAGTCGTTTTTGCCTGTGGTCCAAAACCCAAACTACACACTCGTTCAACTTTTGTTATCATTGAATTTACTCAGAAAAAACTCTGTAACTTTCATCAGGGGAGTGTGAGCCACCGTGCACTCCGGGAGCCTCATCGTTATGGCCACCTTAAGCTTGTCCAAGTCGCCTGGTGTCATATCCTGCTCCAAAAGTTTGAGAAAGAGACGATGAGGAGGACAGAGAGAGAAGAGGAGTGGGGAGAATGAGAGAGAAAGAGAGGGGAGGAGAAAGAGGACAGAGAGAGATGAAGAGAAAGAGAGAGAGAGAGAGGAGGAAAGCGCTTGCTAATGTGTCGTCGAGGATCCAGGATTCAGTGGCTGTGCCTTTTGTTACAATGTCGTTCATTCTCCCATTGGTGGCGGGTCTGGTTCTCCTGAGGCCAACTGACCTGGTAACGCAATTGGGAATAGTTCACAATTCTGGCCATGATTTTCTTAGCATGTTGGCACGCTAAGAAACAGAGAGAGAGAGAGAGAGAGAGCGAGAGAGAGAGAGAGAGAGAGAGAGAGAGAGAGAGAGAGAGCGAGAGAGAGAGAGAGAGAGAGAGAGATGTAGTGTCCTTGAGCAACCTGGATTCAGTGGCTGTGCTACCATTGCCATGACATTTTGTAACCTTTGACTCCACCCTGAGACTTTGTTTTTACTTTTCACTCAATGACGTTTGAGACATATTATTTCACGTTACAAACAAAACCACGAGTCTAGAGTAAGACATTTGCAGAGAGAGAGAGAGAGAGAGAGAGAGAGAGAGAGAGAGAGAGTGAGAGAGAGAGTGAGAGAGAGAGAGAGAGAGAGAGCAGAGGAGGAGGACAGTGAGAGCGATAAAGAGAGCGATGAAGAGGACGAGAGCGCCTAGATTTTCTGAAAGAATTCATTTTTTTTACTTTTCCATCAAGAAAGTGTCTCAGAACATCGGAACTACAAATTGTATGAGGTTTTCATGAATACCTGAAGCTTTCATCACTATACTGCCCGTAAGTTGCAGTTACCCATTTTTATGCTCTTAAACGACGTTTCAGACTGAACCGACGTGCGAACCGACGTTCGGATTCGGTAACGGCGGCGGCGGCCCGACCCTCGGGCAAACGCGGAATCGTCAAAGGTCCGGTCCCGGTCCGGGTCGCGGTCCCTCTCTTGATCGACACTGTCGGACACGACTCTCCACGCTCTCAGCAGCGGCGGCGGCGCTTGGTCCGCCCTTTGCGGAAACATCACCCGTCGCGGGAGCGGAATCGTCCCAGGCCGGCACGGTTGCGGCCAGAGCCCATTCGATCGGCCTGGACGGGATCGCGTTCCAGCCGTTCGACCCGCCCCGCGCTTCTCGTTCTATGAAAGGGGTGTACTTATACGCTGTATTTATACACAATTTATTCACATCTGCATAGTCCCAAGGTCGGCTTCGTTGGTGCGCTCGCTCTGATCGAAGGCTCTTTAGCCAAGACGCGTGACGCCATTTCGTACGTGTCCAGATTGTAAAGCCCTCTGAGCAGTTTACAAAAAAAAGAAAATAATAATGTGTATTTGTTATTATGAGCTTTTCAAAATAAACTGAATTGATTCAAATTGAAATGACGTGTCACAAGTTGTTATGTGCGAAAAAGGACACTATGAAAGGGGTGTACTTATACGCTGTATTTATACACAATTTATTCACATCTGCGTAATCCCGCGGTCAGCCTCGTTGGTGTGCTCGCGCTGATCGAAGGCTCTTTAACAAAGACAGATTGACACCGCAGGACACGGGGTGTGCGAGGAATGAGTGAGGACAACACGAGGGTAAACGGCGTTTCAGAGTGAAGAGGACCAGGCTGTGTGAAAAGGACCAGGCTTAACAAAGAGGACCATGCTGTGTGAACATGACCAGGCTTAGTAAACAGGACCAGTATCAGTGAACAGGACCAGGCTGCATGTACAGTATTCCCCATATGTATGTATGTACAGTGTTTTCATATGCATGTATGTATAGTTCTCACAAAATGACCAGGCTCTGTGAAGAGGACGAGGCTAAGTTAACAGGCAAAGGTCAGATGTACAGTGCTTTTCGTATGTATGTATAGTTCTCACAAAATGACCAGGCTCTGTGAAGAGGACGAGGCTAAGTGAACAGGTAAAGATAGTATGTACAGTGCTTTTCATATGTATGCAAATTTGTTTATATATGTGTATGTATAGTTATCACAAAATGACCAGGCTAAGTGAACAGGACCAGTCTGTGTGAACAGGACTAGGCTCAGTGAACAGGCACAAGCTCAGGGACAAGGACCAGTGACCAGGCACAGGCTGTGTGAACAGGACCAGGCTCAGTGAAGAGGACCGGACTCAGTGAAGATGACCATTCTCAGTGTAGAGGACCGTGCTCAGTGTAGAGGACCGTGCTCAGTGTAGAGGACCAGACTCGGTGAAGAGGACCAGACTCGGTGAAGAGGACCAGACTCGGTGAAGAGGACCAGACTCAGTGAAGACGACCATGCTTAGTGAAGAGGACCGTGCTCAGTAAAAAAGGACCAGGCTGTGTGAACAGGACCAGGGTCAGTGAAGAGGAACAGGCTCAGTGAGGAGGACCAGGCTGTGTGAACATGACCAGGCTCAGTAAACAGGACCAGAATCAGTGAACAGGACCAGGCTGTATGTACAGTATTCTCATATGCATGTATGTATAGTTCTCACAAAATGACCAGGCTCTGTGAAGAGGACCAGGCTAAGTGAACAGGTAAAGGTCGTATGTACAGTGCTTTTCATATGTATGTATATTGTTTTCATATGTATGTATAGTTATCACAAAATGACCAGGCTAAGTGAACAGGACCAGGCTGTGTGAACAGGACGAGGCTCAGTGAACAGGCACAGACTCAGTGACCAGGTACAAGCTCAAGGACAAGGACCAGTGACCAGGCACAGGCTGTGTGAACAGTACCAGACTCTGTGAACAGCCACAAGCTGTGTGAATAGGACCAGGCAGTGTGAACAGGACCAGGCTCAGTGACCAGGCACAGGCTGTGTGAACAGGACCATGCTTAGTGAAGAGGACCATGCTTAGTGAAGAGGACCGTGCCCAGTGAAGAGGACCGTGCCCAGTGAAGAGGACCGTGCCCAGTGAAGAGGACCGTGCCCAGTGAAGAGGACCGTGCCCAGTGAAGAGGACCATGCCCAGTGAAGAGGACCGTGCCCAGTGAAGAGGACCGTGCCCAGTGAAGAGGACCGTGCCCAGTGAAGAGGACCAGGCTGTGTGAACAAGACCAGAATCAGTAAACAGGACCAGAATCAGTAAACAGGACCAGAATCAGTAAACAGGACCAGAATCAGTGAACAGGCACAGGCTCAGTGACCAGGACCAGGCTCATTGAAGAGGACCGTGCCCAGTGAAGAGGACCGTGCCCAGTGAAGAGGACCGTGCCCAGTGAAGAGGACCGTGCCCAGTGAAGAGGACCGTGCTCAGTAAACAGGACCAGACTCAGTGAAGATGACCATGCTTAGTGAAGAGGACTGTGCTCAGTGAAAAGGACCAGGCTGTGTGAACAGGACCAGGGTCAGTGAAGAGGAACAGGCTCAGTGAGGAGGACCAGGCTGTGTGAACATGACCAGGCTCAGTAAACAGGACCAGGCTCAGTAAACAGGACCAGAATCAGTGAACAGGACCAGGCTGTATGTACAGTATTCTCATATGCATGTGTATGTATAGTTCTCACAAAATGACCAGGCTAAGTGAACAGGTAAAGGTCGTATGTACAGTGCTTTTCATATGTATGTATATTGTTTTCATATGTATGTATAGTTATCACAAAATGACCAGGCTCAGTGAATAGGACTAGGCTCAGTGAACAGCCATAGGCTCAGTGACCAGGTACAAACTCAGTGACCAGGACCAGTGACCAGGCACAGGCTGTGTGAACAAGAACAGGCACAGTGAAGATGACCATGCTCAGTGAAGAGGACCATGCCAAGTGAAGAGGACCGTGCTCAGTGAAGAAGACCAGGCTGTTTGAACAGGACCAGGCTCAGTGAAGAGGGAGTGGGTTTTTCCGATCAGGCGCTGGGTTGTGTGACCGGGCTCAGAGAACAGACAGACAGAGGACACAACTGCGAGACAGAGGACAAGATCGAGAACTTTTATCAGGGAGTCGTGAGCCACCGCGGCCTCCACCGTGTTTGTTTTTCAAAGTCTTTTTTTTCCAAGTTTTTTTTTTTTTTCTTTTTCCAAAGCTTAGGCTCAGTGTCCAGGTACAGGCTCAGTGAACAGGCACCAGGCTCAGTGAACAGGCAGAGGGAGGACGCACTCGAGAACTTTCATCGGGGATGCCCAGTGGCGTCCTTCCAACGGCATCGTTTCTCCTCCGTCTCGCAAACGCCCCTATGACTGAAGGACGCTGCTGCAAGACGGAGGAGACGCGCCGCCGACAGAGGGACACTGCTGTGTGAACAGGCACCAGGATCTGTGAGCAGGCGCAGGCTGTGGGAACAGGACCAGGCTCTGTGAACAGCCAGACGGAGGACAAGATCAAGAAATTTCATCAGGGAGTCGTGAGCCATAGTGCGCTCCATGAGCCTCATCGTAGTTGTCACCTTCTAACTAAACATTGTTTGTTTTTCGACTATTTCATTTTTTTCCAAAGTTCTTTTTTTTCTTTTTTTTCCTAGGCACGGGCTCAGCGAACAGGCACAAGCTCAAGAACAGGCACCGGGCTCTGTGAACAGGCAGCCTGAAGTACGCGTAAAAGCGCTTGAGTGGCGTGGTGGCGCGGAACACATCCCTGCCGCTCACGGCTTCCCACAGGCTGGCCGCAGCCTCGCCCCGAGTCCTGTACACGCCCGCCAAAATCAGCAGCCCCACGTAGGCTCACTGGTCGGTCTCCTCCATCCCTTTCCAGCCATCGCCGTATTTTCGCGGACCTCCAGATTGGTCATGTCCAGGATGATCCTCTCCACGGCCGGCGCGACAAACATGCGGAACGTCGAGGCGATGTCCAAAGCGTGGGACTTTGCGTACGCGGTGGGCCCTAGCGGCCCCAGCGTAGCATTCGGCGACGCACGCTCCTCTCGGTTGTACGCCGTCGAGGACCACGATATTTATGTGCTTTTTGACAGGAAGGTCCGTCTTTTGCCTCGAGGGGCGTCCTCTCCGTCGGCGTCCGCTTCCTACTCCTCCTTCTAATCTTCCACCTCCGCTTCTTCTTCTGAAGACGACGTATCGTGCACTTGTTCGGATTCCTCTTCTTCGTCGTCTACATCATCTGCTTTGTTGTTTTCTTCTTCTTTTTCTTCGTCGTCCGATTCCTCGTCTTGTCGTCCGTCTCCCCCTCCTCCTCCTCCTCCTGACGGCGGCGACGATACTGGGCACAAGGTCGACCAGCATTCTGACACACGCGCTGCCGACTCGACGTACGCTCGCGTCAGCTTTGGTAGAGCGGCGGACGGTATCGCCGTGACCTCGACCGCAAATTCGTTCTTTTTCTCCTCCTCACCTCTTCCTCCTCGTCCTCCTCCCGGAGGCAAAGCTTTGCACACCGGGTTGACCGACATGATGATTTTGGCAGAGTTTTGGAGGAGGCCACCTCGACCTCGACCGCGGCCTCGACCGCGTTCTTCTTCTATTTCTACTTCTTCTTCGTCTTCCTTCTCTGAGGACGGTGATGTGTCGCTCACCGGGTCAACCGGCGTGATGACTTTGGGAGAGTTTTGGAGGAGGCCACCTCGACCTCGACCGCGTTCTTCCAACGGTAGCCTCGGAAGCCGCCAAAGCCGCCGCCGCCGCAACGCCGCCGCAACGCCGCAACGCCGCCGCCGCAACGCCGCCGCCGCCACACCTCCGCCTCTGAGACCTTTGATGATTCCGTGTTTGCCCGAGGGGGCGAGCGCCGCCGCGACCGAATCCGAACATCGGTTCGCCCATTTGGGCGTGCCGGGCTCCGTGGATCGCGCAGGGGACGGGAGACGCTCACCGGTGTGCCAAGTGCGACCTGAGCGTCTCAAGCTGGGTGCCCGGCGACACGTTTCTGAATCGGTACGCTTACTACACCCCGTGGAGAGTGCACCTACCTGAAGACGACGTACACCGCGGAGCTCGCGATCGGACAAGAGAGATTCCGCAGAGGGTTCGTCGCGCACCCGAGCGCCGTCGCAGCCCCGGCCCCGTGTGTTATGTGTGCGGGCACTCGCCCCAGAACCACAGCTTGTAGTGCTACCGGGGAATGAAAGAGCTCGCGGGGGAGCTTGAACGCTATGTCGGTCATCTGCATTTCAAACCGTGATCCTGTGTCGGAAAATGTGTGTGTGTGTGTGTTTTCTGTGTCGTTGCTTGTAACCGTGGAGGTGACTGCTGAAGGTCGACATTTGGCCTACGTGGTACTTGTAATACAATGTATGCTAAATGTCGACATTTGGCCTACGTGATACTTGTAATACAACGTATGCTAAATGTTGATATTTGGCCTACGTGAAACTTGTAATACAACGTATGCTAAAGGTTGACATTTGGCCTATGTGATACTTGTAATAGAACGTATGCTAAATGTCCACATTCATCTTCCCTTACCCTATGGTACCACTCTCTCCCTGGGTAATTTCGACCCCAGGGACGACGGCGAGGGCTCGGTGAAAAACTCGAGGGTCATTTCGACCCAAGGACAAGGCCAGGAGCTCGGTGATAAACGTGGGTCATTTTGACCTCAGGGACTATGGCGAGGGCTCGGTGAAAAACTTGAGGGTCATTTTGACCCCGGCGAGGGCTCAGTGATAATTGCAGGTCATTTTGACTCCAGGGGACGAGGCCCAGGGCTCGCTCAAACTCAAGGGTCTTTTCGACCCTAAGGACGACAGCGAGGGCTCAGTGAAAAACTCGAGGGTCATTTCGACCCCAGGGAGGACGGCGAGGGCTCGTTGAAAAATTCAAGGGTCATTTCGACCCGAGGACGACAGGCTTTATAAGTACATACATACATACGTACACACTGGTAGTGGGTTATTTCTTGACCCTAAGACCGCGGAGGATACACACAAATACATAAACACTCGAACGTGGGCCTTTTTGACCAAGAGGAAAACAGAAGGGTTAAACGACGTTTCAGACTGAACAGAGTTGAAAACTAGATTTTCTTGAGGAATTCATTTTCTTTTAAATTTTCCATCAAGAAAGTGTCTTAGAACATCAGACCTACAAATTGTATGATGTTTTAATGAATACCTGACGCTTTCATCACTATACTGCCCGAAAGCTGCATTTACTCATTTTTATGCCCTTAAACGACGTTTCAGACTGAACAGAGTTGGAAACTCGATTTTCTTAAGGAATTCTTTTTTTTTTTTTTAAATTTTCCATCAAGAAGGTACCTCAGAACATCGGAACTACAAATTGTATGATGTTTTAATGAATACCTGAAGCTTTCATCACTATACTGCCCGAAAGCTGCATTTACTCTCTCAGGAAATTTAAAAATAAATAAATAAATGCCTTGAGAAAATCTAGTTTTCAACTCTGTTCAGTCTGAAACGTCGTTTAAGAGCATAAACATGAGGGAATGCAGCTTTTGGACAGTGAGAAAGCGCAGGCGACAGACAATACGTTTGCGAAGGTGGTCTGTACGACCACTAAAAAAAAAAAAAAGCAACTGACGGAAATTACGTTCTGAAAGTGATAATCTAAATCTAAAATTCCTGTAGATGCTTTTCATATTCATGTCGAGTGAAGTTCAGATTAGGTTAGCGAGGTCAGTATAACACAGCTATGTAGCTGTAGTTGTATCTTGAAATGTTTGGTTCTCAAGTGAACTTTAGTCACACGCCTGCACTCCTCAACACACACACCTGTTTATCAGTATGTTGTGTAGCGTGATCGGAAGAAGACTGGACGTTGCACGTCCGTTTCTGTGAGAAGAGATGAGAACACGGGATTCTCCTCCTCTTGACTGTTTAGAGCCAATTAAATATTACTTTGCTTATAACATGTTGACGACGGAAAACCGTGTATTAAAGAGCCGAACTTCCGGTCGTTCACGGTGTTGTTTTAGACGGTCAACATGCGTTGACAAGACGACTCCCTGCTTTTTCAACTGCATAGCTTGGTACTTTACCTGTGATCGATGAAATAAATTACAAGAAAAAAAAAAGTTGTCGAACTGAATTCTTTTGGAGGCTACACCAGGCTTCCAATAATTTTTCACGCTAACAAGCGGACCAATCACAGCGCTTGCGGTCTGCGTCGACGCGACACCTAGGATTTAAGGGGAGGTGCACGTCAGGCTACGGCGTAGGGGTGTGCGTCGACGCGGTACCTACGCCATAGGTACGCCGTCGACCTGACGCAGAAGCATGAACTAGACTTACCCCCCCCCCCCCTCCCCCCCTCCTCCCGTTCCCTTTGGCTTAAAGGCTGATTTATACTCGGGTTTTACACAGAGATGCAAGCACGCAAGACACACATGGCCGACCTTGCGTGGTCAAATCGGTCACTTTGTGAGCTTGCGTCACCCCAAATTTCTGACTATCCGTCAAAGCTACGCGAGCCGTACGCAGCCCGCAAAGCTGTGATTGGTCCGCTAACCACATCCTTTCTGAGTCTCGTATTTCCGGTTTCATAGCATAATACCACCATTTTTAAAAGCCGCAGCAGAAACACGAACGATGGACCCCGTTGAAGAACGTTTGGCTGAAGAGGTCCGAAAATATGAGCACTATATCAGCTCCAGCTCCACCAACTCGTTTTGACTCCTGGTCGCCATCGTTTAGTGAGTGTCTGGACAACAAGACTGGGTATATAAAGAAACCAACGATTTCCACGACTTCCACGCCCAACGAGGGCGTGGGATAGTCGACTCTAAACGGTCGTTGCTCCACCTACTGTTCTGGCTTACAGAAAACGCAGGGGAACTAAAAATCAAAACGAGTCCGTCAATCCGACTGCATGGCCGTAGTTGGAGTTGCAAGAGTATAATTCAGCCTTAAGTCGGGGCACGTAACACAAGCCCACACCCTTAACATCTAACATTGTTATTGCTTACGCTTTAGACAACATGACGCTGCAACTGAGCAACGTTAGCTTTCAAGACCAACTCTACACAATTCTGCTTTAACTGCCAAATGCTAAGGAGCTAAATAGCTTGAGGCTAACGGCGTCTGTTGACTGCTTAGGGCCCCCGTGCTTGAAGCATACGGTGGGTTTATCAGCGCTTTTTAGCTGAAAATTAAAAAGCTCTGCTTTCGAAAGAGGATGAAAGTCTAAGGAGGATGAAAAGTCAAAAGAGGATGAAAAACTGCACAGCCTCATAACAAATCAATCATACACTATCATTATAGTATTTTATTTTGTTGATGTAATGTAGAATGGGAGTTAAACAAGGCAGGCGAACCACGTGATTTTCAGGAAACACAGGAACAGACTTCATATCAAGTGCATGGTTTACTCAAAATGCAAATAGATCTTGAGGAGAGGAAAAAAAAAGGGAAACAGCCTGCAGGTGAGAAAAAATTCTTACCGTTTCGGCGTGGGACGAAGCCTTCGCGGCGCTCGTACATACCGGCCTCACCATTTTACAGGAAATCATGACTTATCTCAGAGGATTTTAAAACTGTCCTGTTGTAGGTCTAGTAGAGTGACAGTGAGACTGTAGCGGTGTGTGCAGACAATTTAAAAAAAATGTGTTTTAGTGTTGTCTAACAGCTACAGTGCTGGCAGACAAACATCCCTGTAGTGTATTGCTTCTGTGTCAGAAGCAATACACCAAGAGGATAACTCCGGTCTTACTTTAACGCTTTCACTCTGACTCGTCCTGATGTCCTTGGAGAGTTACATTGTTAGTTTGTGGCCTCTAATACAAAGACATGTCTCATTGCATAAAAAAGAATATTATACAGCAGAAATATATTGTTCCTATATCCTGCTATTCATCTTGAACCCGCTAAGATTTACCTTCAAACCTGTTTAGTGGTTTCCAACCCCAGTTGGGAACAACCGCTCCTGGATGCCAGTGCCTGCACGGTCAGAGGTAATTTTTGGAAAGAGCCAGGCTAACAGTTCCCCCCTGTTTCCTGTCTTCATGCTAAGCTAAGCTAGGTTTCCCCCTTGCTCCAGCTTCATATATTCAATGTGAGCCAAAACAAGAGAGAGGTGTCAATCTTCGCAGCATGTACATTTTTTGTAACACTTTCAGATGACAATGTCATTGTTCTTTTTTACGATGAATGGTATATGTGGAAATGAAACTCTCCATGTCTCACTCTCTTTTTCGTTGGAAGTACAATCTACTTTATCTCATCTGTTTTAAGTGTTTGTTCACAATCTGAGTCACTGGAGGACCTGAACCCCTTAAAGCGGTTACCAACACCATTGTCTGCTGACCGGAAATCCACTGAATGCACTCTGCAATTAAACACATGCACAATATCATTTTATTTATTTCAGGGCATTGGCACTTGGTTGATAATTAACCGATGCAGCATCTTCTCAGAAGTCCATGTAAACGCCTAAAGTTTCATTTTCTTTGACTGTTTATCAATGTGGTTCACTAACAGTAAGCTTCATGTTCGGGCTTGTTTTCAACGTTTGAAGTGCGGCCAGTGGTTCCTGCTGCAGTTTTCCTTTGTGTTCACTCAATCACCTCCACGTGGGTGTTGCAGCACAATCAGTCCTTGATTCTGTGTCCCCTTTTGTGATTCTGCAGTGTATTTGACTTGTTGCATACACTTGGACATCACAGATCCATTTTCAAAGCCACCACATGTAACTTTATCAACCTTAGGTGCATTTCCTCCTTCTCGGCACAAAGACTTTGCAAACGACCTGCAGGTCATGAAAAGGAAGTTGTTCTAGACTTGTACAGCAGAAAATTTTTGGACGCACCCTGTTACTGTTCAAAAATGCCACCAAGCATCGCTTTGGCTTTTAGTCTGCAGAAATTGAAAAAAGTCCTGGTGGGCTTGGTGCATTCTGTGTCCCATGCATTTTCAGACACTACCAGATTGGGCCAAAGTTTGTCATCTTTTTTTTGTTAAGTACTCATCAGGGCTATAAATTGCTATATTTCACTGCAATGCATATGCACATTTACTGAGTGTATATTTAAGTCACCTTAATGTTCCATTAAATGTAGCCCAGTTTGATTGTTGATGTGTTTTAAAATGCAACTAATATTATATCTTACTATGTAAGAATGGAACATGGTTAAAGTATAAATGGAAATTAGTGTCACCAATGTAGCTATTCTATTCTACTATTATCATCTTCATGCATAGAAAAAAGGAATCAAAACTTAAGGCAGATTTGATTGCTTTGCCTCCTGAGCAACAAAGGATGAACTCCATTCCCAACCGCCAATATAAAGTAGACTCTAAGGTCTGACATCATTTTATTATTGAGTAATAATCTCCCAATATGGAACATTTCCAGGCCCAAACCTTAAAACAACACAAAATAGATTAATCTTTTGATTACAGGCTTTGGTGCCTAAGTGATTACCAAAAGTCCAACTGACGTGTCAATATTTCCACTGGGATGGGTGGAAAATATAATGAGAATGTCCTCATTGTGTCATTCAAAAACAATGAACCAGTCATGAGATAACTCAAAACTGTTTGCTTTTGAGGAAGAATTATCATGAAACTACTCAGATAATGACACCAAGGTATCACTTTCACTGGCTGCGGTTACTGTGATGTGTGGTTTTATAACCAAACCGCCCACACACAGCGGCTTTGATTGAACATGTGCTTTCACGTTCCAAGTGAGAACTGCTGTCACTTAATTCTCAGGTTCTTGATAACACAAAGTTATGAGTATATGTTTATATGTGGAGAGAGAGAGAGAGAGAGAGAGAGAGAGAGAGAGAGAGAGAGAAAGAGAAAGAGAGAGAGAATATTTATATATATATTGGCCCAAAACATCTCTCTCTCTCTCTCTCTCTCTCTCTCTCTCTCTCTCTCTCTCTCTCTCTCTCTCTCTCTCTCTCTCTCTCTCTCTCAATATATATATATATATATGTATATATATATACACACACATACATATATATATATATATATATATATATATATATATATATATATATATATATATATATGTGTGTGTGTGTGTGTGTGTGTGTGTGTGTGTGTGTGTGTGTGTGTGTGTGTGTGTGTGCCAGATTACCATGCATAGACATATGTCTATGCATGTGTCTATACATGGCATATATATTTACCTTAAACTATTGCAGATTTTCAATTTCTACATCCGTCTCTGCCTCTCCTTCCTTCACTATCGTGTCTCTGCCTCTCCTTCCTTCACTGTCGTGTCTCTGCATTTATACACACACACAACAGGGAAGGAAGGAGAGGCAGAGACACGATAGCAAAAGTAGAAAAGAAACAAGAACAACAAAGGAAGGAGAGGCAGAGACACAAACAGAGAGAAGCAGAAAAGAAACAAGAACAGAGAGAAGAAAGATAGCTAGCAGAAAAAAAGGTAGGAAATGTGTGTCTGTGTGTGTTTTTTCCTTCACAGGAGGATCAAGAAAAGATGGATGTAGAATTTGAAAATCTGCAATAGTTTAAGGTAAATATACATGGTAATCTGGCAATTTATCTATACATGGTAATCTGGCAATTTATAGAATTCATCAACATTATTAAGACATTTAAAACTAATGTTGAATTTCATTTCTGACTGTGCCAAAATTAATGTCTATTCTCAGATGCCGAGCATTTGGTAAATGAGGAAGAGGGAGAGGAAGACGAGGAAGTGGACACCAGAGACCATGGCGCAGGCCCTACAAAGGGTGAAAGCAGGCAGGCTCACTGTTCGGCAGGCAGCCCAGGAGTTTGGGGTCCCAAAATCCAGCCTGGGTGACCGAGTCAGTGGAAGGGTGTCCTCTGGCTGTGGGCCCGGTCAGAAGACATTCCTCACCCCTGCAGATGAGGATCCAGAGCTGGTCCGGGCGGCACAGAGGGAGGGTGTCATTCTCCTGTGCCTGCCACCACATACATCTCACATCCTTCAGCCTTTGGATGTGAGTTTCTTCAAACCCTTGAAGGCAGATTTCTCGAGTCTTACGGGAGATCTGTCGGCAGTGAGCCACTCCTTCTTGGTTTCAAAGAAGGAGTTTTCAAGGGTCTTAAGAGACTCCTACCACAGGGTGAAGGATCGGAGAGTAGTGGTGGCTGGGTTCAGGAAGTGTGGCATCTTCCCTCTTGACTCGATGGCCATTGACTGGTCACGGGTCATGCCGTCCGGGCCGCGGCGCGGTATCTCCTCACCACCTCCGCCAACCCCATCGGCATCTTCCTGGGCTGGGCCTGACGTTGCTCTTCCCTCCCAACGTCCGCCTTCCCCCCCTCCAAATCCTTACCTCACCCATCCCCTGGTAACGTCAGGCTGGATTACAGTCAACCTGGCCGACCTCCTGGCTGAAATAAGCCACAAGCGCAACACCGGTAAGGTCAGGAGCAATGTCACCAAGGCCAGGTTGCTGACAGCCCAGGAGATGTCCGAAGTCATCGAGGAGGCGGAGGACTGGGCTGCGAGGAGGGAAGCTCAAGTTCTGGTCAGAGCGGACAGAGAGCAGCAGCGGGCCGGCCCGGCAGCCACTTCCTCCACCCTGTCTGGCGTCTCTTGCCCCAGCCGCAGAAGAGCAGTGTCCCTCGGGGCTACTACAGGCTCCAGCTCCGGCCTTTACATCGCCGGTCCTTCATCCCGCTCCGTCCCCTCTTGTGCTACCCACGGTCCCCGGCTGCCTCCCAGTCGCAGAACATTGAGCCTGCCTGCTGAGGACAGCCATCACCTTCCCCCGTCTCCTGGTCAGCACACACCTATTTAGCATTTAAATTCACGTATAAATCTGAATGTATTAACTATTGTGACAGTTAGATAATATGAGTATGAATTTTAGTATTGTTTTAATAAAATCTGATTATTATTTTAGAGCCTTCAACATCGGCAGCAGGATGTGGCCTCCGTGGGTCCCAAAGTCGCTCCTCTCCCTCTCATTGTAAATGCTTTATGTAACCTAAAAAAATACAATATTATAACATGATGGTGACATTAGCATGATGAAGACTAAACAAAACATGGTTATGCTTTTTCTGTTATTCATACAGCCTCCAGACCTGCAGACGCCGGACCATCCTCATCCAGCTCCTCGTCTGCTGGACCCACGACATCCACCGGTAGTTTACTTCATGTTAACTTTCTTTGTATACCAACCAATGAAAATCAAATCCTTTTCTTTAATTCAAAGTTGTTGTCTTTTTTTATTGCTGTGAAAAGGCCACACTCCTGAAGACATGGCGACAACAGTTTGAGAGTGTGGCCGGTGCGGTCAACCTGATCCCCCGCAGAACTCAGAGGGCTTGGTGTCGTGGGTCCAGTGTGACAGCTGCCACACATGGTACCACACCGTGTGTGTGTGGGCTGGGACGAGGACCTGGATGAGGACGATCATTATTTTAAATGTTATTTGTGTGATTAAATTTCTTTCTTTTTTTTTCTTTTCTTTTTTTGTATTTTTGTATCCAAATTAAAGTTAATGTTGATGGGTTGCTGAGGTTCTTTTTTTTGTATTTAAATAAAGATTTTCTATTGTTAACCCTCCTGTTATCTTTGGGTTTAATTTGACACCATTCAATGTTTATCGTCTCTAAATATCTGATTGACATAATTCTTTTTTGCTTCATATTTTCATGACTTTTCCTAATGTAATAGGGAAAACTGGATAAACATAAAATAAACTTGATAGTTTGCAATGTCTTCTACACATTGGTGTTCTTTAGATAAAAGATCTTGGTACATTTTAAGGTAATAGGAGGGTTTTAACAATGAATACTGGTGTTTTTAGTTGTAATATAGCTTATACTTTGCATTGTGTGTTATGATAGTAATTTTTATATACAACATATGTGTGCATAATTGATACATGTCATGCATCAGCTGGTGTTTAGCAAGTGACCAACACGAGAAGAGTTTAACAAAACATCCAGCAGGTAGCAGCATACACTCAAATTGAAATTACGGAGCTTTTATTGCATAGTTTGGAGTTGTCGAAGCGTGATATCTTATTGTGAAGGACATAACTACCATCCCGGATGTGTTGACAGCATTTTGGTGACTGCAACTTGTTAATATCGTCAAAAAAGAGCAGCGCTGAGTGTTTACTACCAGGCTAGAAGTGCGTCCGAGATTGGCTAGTAATAGCTAATGGCTATATTAGCGGCGTTAGCGTCCTTTTACTGGCTCTAGTGAAGTCAAAGCTAACTCTAATAATTAAAACAATATTACGTTTTAAAGGTAAGAAGTTAAAGCTTAACTTGACACCATTAAATCAGTTAAAAACGTGATACGATCATATTTATCAATATTTTAAGTGGCGTTTTATCGCAATTTTCGCTAAAACGCGTCGGAGATTGGAGCGCATTCCGTTACTTTTTTAATGAATATATATAGGAATATCATTAACATAGTAAGATTTTAAAAACATAAATAAAACATCCAATACGAAAATAAAACATAAAAATTTGTTTTTTGTAGAAATAGCGTGTCTTCTTCCACTCATCCGACAGATGTCAGGGTCGTCTTTCCGACGGGGCTTCGGCTGTAGCAGCGAAAGAAGGATGCTGTTTAAAGCAAAATCAGCGCTGGGACCTGGGACGAGCTTGGTTTTATTTGGATGTTGAGGTTGGGGAAAGATGGCTACCAG
This sequence comes from Clinocottus analis, assembly GCF_023055335.1. Classification (NCBI taxonomy): domain Eukaryota; kingdom Metazoa; phylum Chordata; class Actinopteri; order Perciformes; family Cottidae; genus Clinocottus; species Clinocottus analis. The sequence goes on along the minus strand of NW_027176229.1, from coordinate 2,145,839 downwards.
AAGGAAGGAGAGGAAGCAGTGACCACTCGTTGTTTTTGTGGGGGAGTACTGTACTGTTCGCGACATATGGATACGCGAGGAGTGCCACACGTAATTGACATATTGGGTTATCGTCATCTTTGCAGCCGAAGGATTCTGCCGCTTCCCGGTGAGTGAACGCCGAACGGTCTCTAAAGCGGCTAGCTTAGCTTAGCTTAGCTTAGCATTGTGAGTAAGCTAGCGCAGACAGGAATCGGCTTGCACCAACGGTTCGTTGTAAAATAAGCGTTGGAGCGAACGGTTAGAGCGAACGTTAGCGGCTCTAGTTTTAAGTGTTCGATATTGAAACGTCTGCATGTATTCGTTTTATTATTTGTATTATAAAAGGCCAACGTCGCCGTTTAGCTTGACAGTTTTGTCGTTGTGCGAGCTAACCAACACTCATGTTGTTAAAGCTCACGCAGTCTACTGTTGTGTGTTTTTTTTCTTTTTCAACCGGTGTCGTCACACTGTGGTGTTTTTCAGTAAAAGCGCACGAGGACGCAGACCCTTGTTAGAGAGGGGGCACGGTTAACGTTAGTGGCCTCGGCTGTATTTTAACGGCTGAACGTTTGCGTGATATTTAACTGGGCTGCTGCGACGTCACAGCCGGCCAGTGCGAGCCGGTTGCCGGTCTGCTGGTGTCAAAGATGTCAGTGACTGGCATATTTTATATCTCTTTCCATTGGCCTCTTTTCGTGCCTATGGGTCTCTGCTGTGCAACTTAAAGCCACTAGTGTTTGTTTGTGTGTGTGTGTGTTTATGTGTCTGTGTGGCCGCTGACCAGTGCATTTTTCCAGATGACATGGTCACCTAACCCCCCCAACAGCAGGTCAGTGTGGGGCTTAAATGTGTGGTACATCTAATGTTGTCACAAACATGTGTTCTCTTGTGACAGACACAGATCAAATGATCTAAATGTTGTTGTTTTTAATTCTGCAGGTTTTAACATTGTAAGAAGTGAGACCATGATCAGAGAGAGTGCTGCATATATGACACATAGATAGTTATTCTATTATTCCTGCAAGGGAAAATTATTTTTGCTACAGTAGTATTTATACATACAGGTAAGCAATACAAAATAAAACATGCACTATATATACAACAAATAGAATAATATTAAATTCAAATGAACTAACAAAGCAAACCAAACAATAGTGCAAAGACATAGCCAAATATACAAACAACAGTGATTCAAAAAGGATGTAGTGCGGAGGGGCTTTTTCAGAAGACATACAGTACTAGAAATGTATGTTTTACCGGAAAGTACTGAAATAGTTCAGTTGGTGGACAGGATCATGACTGAGATGTGTTTTTAAAACATTTGTTAAGTTCGGTATCTGGTTGTGGTGATTGAGTGTGATGCTCTTCTGCTACAACAATTACATACCTGTTTACTTTGACAATGCACATTAATTTACATCCTATTCTGTCACACTGGATAGCAGTGTCATGAATGTTACGTGCAACACAATAGTTTTTATCCTGTTTAATGGTTTACTCGTAAAAACGACACCAAGCCCAATATTACACTGCTTTCGACACACTGATTCATAATTTGGGGTACGGGATAATCTCCTCCCAAGTAAAAAAAGAAAGAGCTTCACCAAATTGGTTTTTACTGTAGAGCTCCTGCATTGTAGGAACCTTATGCTGTTTTGTTCGTCACAAAAAATGGAATTTAAAGGCTTTTATAGCAGACAAATGCAGGTGATTAAACCACTCCAGTGACTGTAGCATATGTAAGAAGTCATTTCTTAAATATTTAACTTCATTATAAAGAGAAGTCTAGTGAGTAATTATTTTACAAATAGGGCAATTTAATGACCATTAAACGTCTCTTTGACTACTTAATTAAAAGTAACTTTTCCAAATTGGCATTTAATTTCCCTAAATCATTAGATTGCCAAGTAGTATTCAGACTGAACTGGTACTTTTTATTAGAAATTAGAAAAAAAAACAAGCCACTGTCAGAATCAGCTTTAATGGCCATGTACATTTTCACATACAGGGAATTTGACGCCGGATTCGGCGCTCCGTACTTCTTTTCAGTGCAAGAGCTAGATATAAAAAGATAAATATAAAAGAAAGACCAAAAAAAAAAAGACATTAATGAAACAGAAAAACAGTAAAACAGTAGTCCAGGAAGTGCAGCTCGTGCAGGTGAAAGTGTCTGATTAATTGTTCAATTGTTCATCAGACTCAGTGCGTTTACATGCTGGTAATAATTCGAATCTTGCTTTAGTCGGACTATGCTCTCTCTCGGGGCAACTGCTGTTATCCGAATATACATGGCAGTGAATAAATCGAATCATTGGCCGAATGCATGTCATATCCGATACGACAGGTGGCGCTGTTTTCATTACATGTAGTGGTGATACAGCCATCTCCGCTTGACCTCTTCACTCTTCATAATGGAGAGAACCCCGCTAGCTTCGGTGGTTGTCGGGGAGCTAGCGCAGAGCAAACAGGGAACTAGCAGCAGCGCTAGCTGGCTACATCAGGGAGCTAGCAGAGACACCCACCGAAGGTAGTATCGGCTCGTAACCCGACTTTTACGTTTGTTTGTTTCTGCCGGCCGTGACAACTTATCGTCTCTTTCGACTTCCGGGTCACGACCTGGGAGGGAGGGAGGGAGGAGGCGGCGGGATCTTGAGCATGCGCACAAACGCATTGTCCAGTTCCGATCCGATTCAGCGTTTACATGCAGCGTTATTCGAATTATCAATCGAATCGAATCGAGTTATCCAGGGGTGTTAATCGGATCGTAGTCGGACCGCAGTTATTCGAATAAAGGTGTTTACATGAACTGGATAATTCGATTTTAGTCGGACTAAGCCAGTTATTCGAATCCATGTAACCGCACTGACTGACAGCCAGTGGAAAGAAGCTGTTTTGTGAAGATTAAATTGTCAGTGATGGTGCAGTTGATGCAGTCACTTTATTATCCATATTACCTTATAATGAGGTATGTCAGCAGCAGTACCTCAAGGAAGAGCGGGCCCGAAGTTGACTGAGAAATAAATGAAGCTCAAGTCGGAGGGACCGGTCATCACTGAATGTCCTGATCTAATATAAAAACCTGATTAGTTAAAGTTGCTGTTTGACGTGTGTGATGCAGAAATTAGGTTTCCTGTTTGCACACGTGTTCTGTTTCTTAATACGGAAAGTGCAAAGTTTAGATAATTAGGTGGCATTCATTCAGAAATACCGCTGAATCAAGGGAAATGGTTGACAAGACTGAATGTCTTTTGGGTTTAAAATACGGGCAGGACTGGAAAAAAAACGAAGCGCTGGTTCTCATAAAACAGACTGAGACAAAAGCTTTAATCAACGTGTGTGTGTGTGTGTGTGTGTGTGTGTGTGTGTGTGTGTGTGTGTGTGTGTGTGTGTGTGTGTGTGTGTGTGTGTGTGTGTGTGTGTGTGTGTGTGTGTGTGTGTGTGTGTGTGTGTGGATTAAGTGGTGGTTACTAAAACCTGCCACAAGGATTTATGTGAGGATGTCACGGAGAAGACCCAATACCATAACATACTATTAATGTAGTTACATTCCATTAAATTGTTGACTTTTCTGACAACACCGGTTCTCATAAAATAGGGTGAGACAAAAGCTTTAATGATAAATGGACCTGTACTTGTATAGCGCTTTTCTAGTCTATGGACCACTCAAAGCGCTTTAACACTACATGACATCATTCACCTATTTACACCCATTCACACACTGATGGGAGGAGCCACCATGCAAGGTGCCACATCAGTATCGTCAACCATTCATACACATTCATACTCCGTAGGCGCAGCTACGGGAGCAATTTTTTAGGGTTAAGTGTCTTGCTCAAGGACACATCGACATGGGTTAGCGGCTCCGGGGATGGAACCGCCGATCCTATGACTGAAAGACAATCCCTGCTCACCACTGAGCCACAGTCAACGCATAGTAACGTGTTCAGACAACCCAGAGATTTTATTTTCATCGATGTGTTTCCCCCTCTGCGAAGGGCCGGGACGCAACAATGTGGAGTCTATTCTTTGCGAGGTGCTTCTTATTGATCAAGTGTACCTGCATCAGAATTGTGCAGATGATGCGGCTCAAGGCAAACGCTAATTCCCCTCTCAATGCTCTAATTGAGCTTTCTCAGGCCAAGTAAAGTGTGTGTGGTGTGTGTGTGTTACTAAAGACGCCGTTTCACATACCAGACTTCAGTTAAGCAGTTCTTGTTGTCATCGTTCTTGAGACGAAGCAGTGTGCCACCATGAACCAGGAGAGGATCATTCTTAATTAGCCCCCGGTGATGTGTCGGTACACGCACATACTGTAGTGTTCACAAATACTACATTATACTATACTATCCAACAAACAATGAATTGATCCAGTTAAAAAATAACTAAATGAAGTTGCTTGTTGTTATTCCTCTACTGCTCCATTGTTGCTCCAATGAGCCACACTGTTGCTACTCTGTTATACTCCTTAATTACAATCAACATGGGAACTGTAGTTTATTCCCTAAATACAAACTGGATCATCAAATGAATAATAATCCGCCAATGAAAATAGTCCCCCACAAAATCTGGTTTCTTTAAGGAAGGAAAAATGTTTTGGGTTCGATCCCTGGCTCACACGTGTCCTTCGGCAAAACACTTAACCCCAAATTAAGGGTGAATGTTGCGCCAACGGGTGGGAATGTGTTTTGTTTTGAGTAGTCAGAAGACTAGAAAAGTGCTGTACAATACAATTTAAAAAAAAATAAAAAAAATAAAAAATGGTATGAATTGTATATGCTCTTGTTTTATGTTTGTCCTGGTCTGTTAAGGGACTGCAGATGCAAATTAGCGAGAGCTAAAATCTTGTAGTGTGCATCAAATGGTAATACATTTATGTTTTAACTGTACGTGGTCCCTTTTTTTAAATGAAGATACATATATATATATATATATATATATATATAAATAAATAAATAAGCAAGCAAGCGGTGGCTTATTTAATGCATGTTGTGATGGTCGTGGTGTTTTACTGTACAAACTGAAGGAAAGACATTTTCCCGGCTCTGTTTATTGCTCGTGATTCTCAAGGACTTTGCTCCACTGGGCACTCGCTGGTAATAACTCTTTATAACGGTTTATGGTGTTAAGTGTTGTTATTTTTCCAGGATTCCTGATTTAATGAATGCAACAAGTTGTGATGCCGATGCAGCTGTCAAGTAGGCTTAATAGATGCTGCTTTGGGCAGAGAAGTGCTCAAATACCATGCTAACTGTGGAGTGACTCAAGTGTCTGAAAACCCCTCAGGCTCTCGTAAACACAACAGGTTTCTCTGGCTGCAGCTAAGCTTCTGCCACTGAAGACTGTCTCCTTTCCCGCTGTGTACTCAACCTTGCCGCTGGTGGTTGGGTTGAGGAAGAGGCTGTATAGCGGGCTTCATTCTGCCGGCTGGATGATCCGCCTCCCTAACATAACGTTAGGGGAACCAATGGTACAGTACATTCCAGAAACTAGTATTTCAAATTGCAATTGTTTTGTCGTCATTTTCTTCTCGTGTTTATTGGTGAATCACAGACCAACTTTAAAGGTGCATACGGCCACCTATCAGTGTGTAGATGCTGAGTTTAAGTCAATGGAAGCAATTTGGCTTTGACATCTCTATTTATCAGCTATAATCTAGTGCTGAACGATTAATTGCATTTGCGATATGGGGTGGGGAGGCGGGTGGGGGGGGGGGGGGCGACGACGACGACACAGACCCTTAATGCAGTGGTTCTCAAACTTTTTCTGTAAATAACATCATTTTGTGACTCCCTCTGTGCTTTTATAGTGACAAAATAAAGGAAATTACAATAACTTTCAAGTAAACCAGGTTGCTCCATCAGACCAATTTCTTTATAAATTGCAATCACTCAGAACAATGAAAATAACGTTCTAACGTGCAAAAAAATAACTAATATTTAGTTACTACTAAATAGCTCATTGTGGAAAACAATGAGCTAATATTTTTTTGACAAAACAGAATGAGTGCAGATATGTGAGCATCAGGTTGCATCAGTATTAGTGGCTGCAGTGAGCTGTATTTGTAGAAGAAAGCAGCAGCTTTCCTCTACAAATATGAACTGGGTTGTAGATTTGATACGGCCGCTCTCAGTTTATGCTCTATGTTCATCTAAGATCTGTTTTCTTTTTTGACAGACGAAATATTTTTCTGTCTACAGCAGAAAAAACCTGACGGAAACTTCTGGAGATTGACTTTTAGCAAAACGCCAATAATCGGCGAGTCGCGCGTGCGCAAGTTTAACCTGTTAACGGCGTAACTAAACATTTACCCAACAGTACAGGCATTTCTCCATATATTTATTAATGACTTAGTTTTATGTCCGTGTAACGTTGTAATGTGTGAAGCCAGCAGCTCAATGTTGGTACAAGACACGAGCACTTTGGCTCGTTTTACTTTCAGTTCAGAGAGCGTCCGTCGTTCAGAGAGCTGCTCCGGTGCTGCTTGCAGGAGAGCTACTGATGCCATCTTCAACATGGGAGCGTTTAAAACGCAGATATAACTTAGTTGTCTACTTTTCACGCAACATATTTTTGGACGCTCTCTGTCCGCTGCTGCGCTTGTGCTCAGTGCTCACCTGTATGTGTGTAAGTGTCTGTGCGCATGAGGGCGGAACTCGTGCAACCACGGAGAGATATAAATGACAAGCTGTGTGTAGATCCGATCAATAAAATATGGCCGTTTAGTTTGTTCAATAACAGAAAAAGGTGTAAATCTGTTCTATAGGAAAGAGAACTGTAAATCACATTTTGTGATCTGGCGCTACAGAGAAAATTACAGGGGGGCGAGGTTTTTTTCCATTATAATTATAATGGTAGGGGAAACACTGAGGTGACGCGAGCGAAAGAGTGGAGAACTAGGCTGCATCAACTTTTCATGCGGCCCTAACTACACTGGAGAGCACACCACAGCTTCACAGCCTGAAGGATACTTTACTGGCGATAAAAGAGACAACATCAATGAAAGGGATCTATTGGAAAATGGGTAAGTGTATTTACTGAACTTTGCAATAGCATATTTACGTAGTAACAGGAACTGTAAGCCAGCTAGAGCTGCTGCTAACACGAAGCTAGTGATAGCAAGCAAACACAACATAGATGGCTTCAGAGTGTCTATTAGCTAGAACAGTGCATAATAAAATATTGTCACTATCCCCGTTAACTTTCTTGAAGTGAACTTAGTACGCCTAGTAGTGTTAGATCTCTGTTATGTGTTTGTAAGACTATCTATCGTGTTCACATTCGCGGTAGCTAACTGGAATTAGCGCACAAGCTAACGATACTTAGACGGCTTCAGGGTCTCTATGAGACTGAACAGTGCATAATAAAATATTGTCACGATCCCCGTTAACTTTCTTGAAGTGAACTTGGTACGTCTAGTAGTTTTAAATCTCTGTTATGAGTGTATAAGACTGTAACTAATGTTACGTTAGCTTCTGCTAACCGGAGCTATAAGAAGCATTTTTAGCTTGTGCCCTGGCCATAGATGGCTCTCTGTTAGCTTAGCAACGTTAGCACATAGCATTCGTTACGTGTTGGTGTGTAATCGTTACTCTTTCAGTGAACTCATACTACGGTTGTCAAAGAATATTCGAAATTCGAATATGTATTTGAATAGTTGTTAAAAAACGAATTTCGAACATGATAATTAATATTCAAATGTAAAAAAAAAGAAAAAAAAAGTATTTTGGAGGATAATTCTCGTGAATCTGGCAACCCCCGCCGCAGCCACTACGAGGTGACAAGGTGCTGAGTGTTGCCAGATTGGTGATGGCGTAGTATCGTACCAAAGGAGAGAGAGAGAGAGAGAGAGAGAGAGAGAGAGAGAGAGAGAGAGAGAGAGAGAGAGAGAGAGAGAGAGAGAGAGAGAGAGAGAGAGAGAGAGAGAGAGAGAGAGAGAGAGAGGTCTGCTGTCTTGGCCATTAGTTAATTTACTTATTTTTGTGGAGGTAATATGTTGTTAAATATTTTTAAACTTCATTAAATGACCTATACAAGTAGTTATGTCTCGAATTAATTTGTCCTGTTATTGACGCGCCTATTGTGCAATGCCCAACCAGAAATTAAAATATATTCGAATATACGTGTTTTTTTTAAAGCGAATATTCGAATGTCATTTTTGAGCAATTTTGACAGCCCTAACTCATACTAACCATTAGTGATGTATTTTACAGAGAGGATTCACAGCTGCCAGGGCCCAGAGGACAACATACAGCATTTGCAGCAGGCTCCAGTCCGTCTCTGCAGATCACCAGGCCACACACAGGCCACAAAGTCAGCCACGGCTCACCCTCTCCAACATATAGTAATAAATTTGGTTTCAGACATTTATTCACGTGTCTACTATTTTATTCATATATTCCACTGCTTTTGTGAACATAAGACCTTTTTGATAAAACAATTTCTAGCACCAAAACAGACCACATGAGTAAAGGTATGTTTTCACAAGAGATATGAAGAAGTTCCAAAGTAGTATATGTATTTTTCAGCTTTAGGGTCATAATATCGTGTGCCTTAGAACACAAAATAGAGAGAGCGAGAGAGAGAGAGACAGATGTGTTGATTAGTAATCAGGAAGCAATGTATATACAAATATTAAAATCATTCATTATGTTTTGTTGGGGAAAAAAAATAGTATATTAAATTGCAATATTGGGGGGGGGGGGGGGGGGGAAATCGCAGTTAGATTATTTTCCCAAATCTTTCAGCCCTACTATGTCATGATCACGAATAGAAACTTCACATTATCGGCTGATATTGTATCGGACCCAATAAATATTGTGCATCCCTGACATTTAAAAACCTGATTGGTCTGTTAGACATCCGAAAAGAGAACAAAAACACCCATTTAAATTTCCCAAAATCTTTAATTGGCTAATCTTGTCTAACCAACCAAAAGATAATACATCTGTAATAAACAATCTGTGATTAAAGAAACTCCATATATTTGAGAAGCTGAAACCAAAGTGTTTTTTAGCCTCTTTGTCCAATTTTAATTAAAGCAATAAATCCAAATAGTTGCAGATGAGTTTTCTGTTTAGTCTTGTGATCCATCAATTGGGTATTTGTTTCAGCCAGAGTATTCTGTCTCCAAGAACATGGAGCTCAATGTGGTTGATTATATTTAATGAATACATTATGAAACATCAAATTTACCCCCCCCCCCCCCTCTCATTTTCTGGTCTAAATGGTTTATTCCTCTTGCTGTACCCCCCCCCCCCACCCAACTCTCCCATCACTACTGTTCTTTCCCCTCCTCTTCCTCCTAAGCCCTGTGCACCCCACCCACCCGGTGTCAGGGGGGGATCAGCTGTGCCAGTCCCGGCAGGCCACACACACTCACACTTGCACAGTACATCGCTGGCTGGCGAACAAAGCCCCTGGCACTGCCAATGAAGGCGAGCCATGCCTCCGCTCTTCGCCTCTCCTCTCGGCGCCGAGAGGAGGAAGGCATGACACCATTGTCATCGTCTTTGCCTTGTCAGAAAGACGGCGGTATACATAGTGGAATATTCTTCTGTTTTTTTGTGTGTGTTTTTTTGTGCTGCTGATGAGTTGAGATGCTGGCAGAACGCAGAGAGAATGGCAGGTAGGGGAAAACCAAGAGCTGGGTGCTGAGCCTGTCTGTGTGGTGACCGGGGTTTGTTTACTGTTGTTGGGGAGGCTGGCTTTGGTGCATCGAGTATAGTGTGTTTACTGGTTCCCGTCAGTGTGTGAGCATTGCCTCTCGGCATCGGTGGCGGACTCCTTTACATCTACACTCCACATTTAAGACTGTTTGGTTCTGTTTGAAGCCATTGAGCTGTGAGGGACAGTCGGAGCTACCGAGTCCTGAAAAATCTCTGAGATCTCCACGGCCATCGTGTGCTCAATGAACAGAGGAGGCGAGGGCTTGCTGTGATTTACAATTAACTTGACTGCAATTGTTGCGTTTAGAGCAGTGCGTGTTGACTTTCTCATTGTTAGATGTATGATTGCAAAAACAATATTGCCAAAGCATCAAAACAGAAAAATATAGAAATATACAGATAACAAAAAATAACAACAATAATAATAAAACAATAAGTAATCAAAATAATCTCTCTCTCTCTTGTTTACCTGAAATGTGCACTTCATAATTTTATTTTGTAAACCCTTGTTTATCTGAAATGTGCACTTTATAATTTTATTATGAATCGCCCTGTTTGGCAATTGTTTTTCAATAAAATAAAATATTTGCATAAAGCAAGCCAATCCACTTTTTCATGTTACGAGCATTAAAATGAAAAAGAAATAGTTCCCTGTGACGTAAATGCATAAATGTGATTAATCGCGATTAAATATTTAAATAGATTAAATAGTTTGGCAGCATATATATATATATATATATATATATATATATATATATATATATATATATATATAGATATTGTGAAGTCAAACGTGGAATTTAGATTATAGTAAAATATATATATGTGTGTATATATATTAAAAAGAAATAATGTGGAGATAAATAAGTAGACTAGATAATAAACAGAAATTAGAAACGTTATTGCCGACACCGGAAAAGGGGGCGGAGCTATCGGCACCGGAAGTAGCTGCGGGGAAAGTTAGAAATCTGACAGCGTGAGAAGCGTGACGCTGTGCAGGAATAACAGACGCATCTGCAGACACGGAGAGGCAGCCGGTAAGGGAGAGACACTTTGTTGGTGATGGCCACCATATAGAATGACGCGTGCGCTGGAACGCGCGGCGCACCTCCGCAGCACATCTACGTGTGGCAGCATTAATTGTTTGTAAACATGTTGGTGGAGGCACAGCTGATGCGGTGAAATGTCGCTTGTGTGTGGGTTGATGGCGCGGGTGTTTTGATTTCATACGGAAAGGGTGCTTTCTGAAATGTGGCTTTTTTTCTGTTTTATTTAAGGTTTTTCACCCTTAGTCGCGGAAAGGGAGCTTTGCTAAATGGGAGCTTTTTTTCAGTGAAATGGAAAATTTCGACTTCATGAACTGAATCTCAAAAATAAAAGGAGATAAAAAAGGGAAAAGTTGTTTTTTTTCATTGGAGTGAAGTCCAGTTAAATCCGAGTGGATGGGTCAATCCCTTTCAAGTGGGGAAATGCACTAAACAGCTGACAGAACTTGACAGTGAAAAACCGTGGGACCAGTAACTGGACCAATAACGGGAAAGTCTGGAAAACCAGGAGAAGGAAATCTGGGAGCTTGAGCTGGAACAGCAGAAGCAATAAACTGGAATCCTGGGGAAAGAAGACAATCAAGTGAAAGCATATGAAGCATTGAAGTAGTACACATCTTCTCAACTGCAATCAACGACTGAGCGGATTCAAACATGGCGGATCAAGCTGCTGAGAAGTCAGTTGAGCAACTTAAAGTGGAGCGGACTACAGCAAAAAGATTATTTACACGCTTAGTCAATAGCATAACCAGAACCTATAGAGAAATGTCTGAAAAGGAGCTCGTAGACAGTTTCAAGAACGTCATAAAAGAAGCTGAAAAAGTCATGTGCGCAAATGAAGATGTGGAGACTGGATTCATTACAGAACTGGAGGCGGAGCTGGAACCGGAGGAAGATGCTGTGCTAAGTAAACAGCAGAAAGCCGACATAGCAAAAACCTTCAATGAGTGTAATGAAAAACTACGAGAGGTCAAAAGTCTGATTCAGGAGGCACTCTGGGATAACTTCGGAGAGGTTGAATTATCAACAGCATTGCAGGCAGCAGAGGAAGTGTGTGAACATGCCGCTGATGCACGGCCCGATGGTAGCCAGGAGGCATACAACTTCATGCTCAACCACCTGCAGGGACTGGTAAAGACCGCAAAAGAGGCGTGTAGTCGGTGGAAACAATGGATCCCACCGAGTGAGCAGAAGGAATTTCAGAGCCGTATGAAGAGGCTGGAGCTCCTCCTTCCCAAATTGATTTCCAGGAAGGCTGACTACATGGAGGACAGGAAAGAGGAGGAGGGTCAGAGGCCACTTGAGCCCACGGCGGCCACCATCAGACTGAAACCAATAGCCCTGCCAAAGTTTACGGGAAATAAACGTGATTTCCACAGGTGGAAAAAGGACTGGGAAGCGCTCCAGAAGCAAGGTGAGCCAACCGGCTCGAGAGAGGTGAGAAAGTTTCAGCTACTGGACAGTCTTGATGAGAGAATCGCAAGAGACCTTCGCCTGACCAGCTATAACACTGCAGTTGACATTTTCCGCGTCCTGGAGAACCGCTATGGCAATAAAATTGCTATTGCTATTGATATAGTGGAGGAGTTGCAGAGAATGCCAGCTGCCAAAAGTCATCAGCCACGAAAGATAGTGGAGCTGATCCAAGCCGTGGAAAAGGCGCTTCAGGATTTGAGCGACCTTGTGGACACGGGTGCAATTAAAAATCCTCTGGTAGCGAAATCAATAGAGAGTAAACTTCCAGAAACTCTAAAGAAGGAATGGCTCGTCTATGTCGCTGACAGGAGGAACGCGGTGGCAGCAGGGAATCGTTTTGACAGTCTCCTGGCATTCCTCAAAGCGCAAGAGAGCATATATGAGCAGCTCGAGCAGCTAAGAGAGGAAGAGCCGAATAGGAAAGAGACCAGAACCGAGCCAAGATATGCTAGAACCAAGTCTACCAAATCAGAAGATGACCAGTTGGGGTGCGTAGTCTGTGGTGACGGAAAGCATAAGAAAAAACTCTACTTTTGCAACCAGTTCCGTGCACTGAGACTAGCCGAGAAGACGGCTGCAGTAAGAAGATTGGGAGCATGCAAGAGATGCCTTGAAGTTCATGAGGACGCTTCATACTGTAAAACTGACTTTCTATGTAAGAACCAAGCCTGCAAAGATGAGCACGCTCCTGAGCATCATTTCTCACTGTGCCCTAATGCTACAGGGAGAAGAAGCAGCATCACAGAGAAAAAGCACAGATGCGGCCCAGGGAGGGATACAAGCAGGAGGAGACATACGGAAGATCAGGAGGAGTTCCTCAAGAAGCTTTCACCAGAATTGGCAAAGCAATGTCGGGATGTGTTCTCCAACGCTACGTCGAGAGTGCTCAGCACCACAAAGGATCCACCAGGTCTTCTTGTGGAGAGTGGGCTGGAGGAACTACCAGTGCTTATGATGCTCCTCGAGGTCACCTCAAACGCTGGTCAAAAAATCGGGACATTAATTGATTTGGCCTCCGACACTAATTATATAACCCACTGTATGGCAAGCAAACTGAACCTCAGGAGGGAGGAAGTTACACTTGTGGTCCATGGAGTTGGAGGGATGAAGGTTCGAGTGGAAACGAAGCGGTACCTTCTAAGGATCAGAGTGAGGACTTCCAAGGGCACGCTCAGGACCCATCAAATGGTTTGCTATGGGCTGGACAGAATAACAAATGTCCACAGGAATGTGACGCCAGAGCAGCTGCAAAGCTTTTTTCCAAACATACCACAAAATGAACTTGTGAGACCCAAGCAAGTGCATCTGCTCATAAGCCACAGGGAAGGACAACTAGCCCCACAACGGATCAAAGCTGTCGGAGACCTTATACTGTGGGACGGACCACTAGGGAAGACTGTGGGCGGAACGCATCCTGACCTCTTTGAGAAGCCCCAGATATCAGCCCATATGTCCAAAACACACTTTGCAAGGTCAATGAGAGCGGCAGCTGTAAGGTATGAGGAACTCACCAGCGTCAATTCAAGTACATCAACCACCAGGAAAGATTTCCTTGAATGGTGGAAATGGGACAGTATTGGTGCAGCATGTGAGCCGAAGTGCGGGGGTTGCCGCTGTGGGAAATGCCAGCCAGGCGGCAAAGGAATGACTCTTGCTGAGGAGAGGGAGGTCGAACTGATGAAGGAAGGCCTCACCTATGTCAAAAGCGATAGCTACTGCAAGGATCCACATCGGCACTCCAGATATCCTTTGCTAGAAGATACAGCCTCTCTGCATGACAACAGAAGGGCAGTCGAGGCTACATTTCAAAGAACAGAAAAGCAGCTAGCCAAGGAACCAGAGTGGAAGGTTGCCTATGCTGAGCAAGTGCATGACATGGTTGACCGAAGGGCGGCAATCAAATTGACAAAGGACACAAGAAAGGACTGGAAAGGACCAGTATGGTATGTGAGTCACCTCATTGGTCCTAACCCAGACTCTGTCACAACCCCAGTCAGACTTGTGTGGAGCAGCAGCCGGAAGTGGCAAAATGGGCCTGAGTTCCTAAAGCTACCAGCAAGTGAGTGGCCAATCAAGTCAGCAAAAGATCTAGCAAGCGCTGCCAGGGAGAGCATTAACAAGCTGCAGAAAAAGACATTTGCTGCTGCGACGAGAGCCAAAGCGAAAGAAGCTGAGTCAGATCAACACCGAGCAAGAACTGAACAAAGAAGATCACCAGCGGGATCAACCGTCCTAGACCTCGTGGACGTCAAGCGCTTCAGTAGCTTGACTCAACTGGTCAAAACAATTGCATGGATCTGGAAAGCAGCAAAGAAGTTCATGGGACAAAATCGAGCTGTAGAGAGCTCAAAGTGGGAGGCAGTCTCTTCGGCAGGAGTCGTCGCAGTCAAAGAACGAGAAGACGTCCTAAGAGATATCTTTCTTGCGATGCAAGAAGGCGCAACCTTCCCGAGCACCACGACGGACAGACTGGTAGTCTATAAGGAGGAAGACTCCGGGCTATTAGTTTGTGGTGGGCGAGTGCAAATCTTCAAAGAAGATCAAGTGGCAGTCCCTATCCTACCCTATAGCACATGGGTATCCACACTGCTTGCTCGGGAGGCCCACCAAGAGAGTCACGATGGAGTGGCTGGAACCCTGCTCAAGATGAGAAAGAGGGCATGGGTCATACGAGGAAGGAGGATCGCCCAAAAGGTTGTTGATGGCTGCATAATCTGCAGGAAGGCAAAGGCAAGAAAATGTCAACAAGTAATGGGTGACTTGCCGCCTGAACGAACAGAACCTTCTGCGCCTTTCAAATTCACAACCATAGACCTATTTGGACCATACCAAGTCAAGGATGATGTGAAGAAGAGAGTGAAACTAAAAGTCTGGGGCGTGGTCTTCTGCTGCATGGCCAGTAGAGCCATCCACACAGAGTTGGTAAACACAGTATCAACAGAAGGGTTCCTGATGGCCTACCAAAGGTTCACAGCAATCAGAGGACACCCAAGGAAGATCTGGTCAGACCCAGGCACCAATTTCATTGGAGCAAAACCAGTCTTGGATGAGCTTTACAGGTTTCTGGACAGCCTAAACAAACCAGCCTTGTTTGAGAACGCGGCCAAAAATGGGACGGCATGGATGTGGAAAATCAACCCAGCTGACTCGCCACACAGGAATGGTGCTGCTGAAGCTGCTGTACGCATCGTAAAGAGAGCACTCCAGACCCTTGGAAGGGAGTCCGAGCTCACATACAGCGAGTTCCAGACAACTCTTCACATAGCAGCCAACCTGGCTAATGAGCGCCCAATTGACGCCAGAATACAGAGCCGGGAAGACTCTATCCAATATATCACACCCAACACGCTCCTTCTTGGGCGGGCATCTCAAAGGGGAGATGTCCAAACATTCGACTTTGCCAGCTACCCCTACAAAAGACTCAGAGCAATGCAGTCAGAGGTTACCAAGTTCTGGAAGCATTGGAGCCAACTTGCTGGTCCCAACTTGTTTGTGAGAAGCAAGTGGCACACCGCAGAAAGAAATGTCGCTGTTGGGGACGTTGTCTGGCTGTGCGACCAAAATGCGCTAAGGGGGCAATTCAAGCTTGGCAGAGTCATCAGCACAAATGCCGACAGTAGAGGAGTCGTGAGGGACGTCAACATCAGGATCTTCCCAAACTACAATGTTCCGGTAACGAGACCAACAAAGGAAGCAAGAGCAAGTCGTCCGGTCCAAAGCGAACAGAAGGAGAAGATCCAGTCTACTATTCTTCACAGGGACGTCAGGCGGTTGGTTGTCCTACTACCGACTGAAGACCAGAACATCCCTACGTAGACGTTAAAAAACTCAAGTGGAATTGCGGTTTGCCTCGAAAGTTGGCGATCTCCTCAGTGGTTCCATGGGGAGATCGAGTGGGAGGTGTGAAGTCAAACGTGGAATTTAGATTATAGTAAAATATATATATGTGTGTATATATATTAAAAAGAAATAATGTGGAGATAAATAAGTAGACTAGATAATAAACAGAAATTAGAAACGTTATTGCCGACACCGGAAAAGGGGGCGGAGCTATCGGCACCGGAAGTAGCTGCAGGGAAAGTTAGAAATCTGACAGGGTGAGAAGCGTGACGCTGTGCAGGAATAACAGACGCATCTGCAGACACGGAGAGGCAGCCGGTAAGGGAGAGACACTTTGTTGGTGATGGCCACCATATAGAATGACGCGTGCGCTGGAACGCGCGGCGCACCTCCGCAGCACATCTACGTGTGGCAGCATTAATTGTTTGTAAACATGTTGGTGGAGGCACAGCTGATGCGGTGAAATGTCGCTTGTGTGTGGGTTGATGGCACGGGTGTTTTGATTTCATACGGAAAGGGTGCTTTCTGAAATGTGGCTTTTTTTCTGTTTTATTTAAGGTTTTTCACCCTTAGTCGCGGAAAGGGAGCTTTGCTAAATGGGAGCTTTTTTTCAGTGAAATGGAAAATTTCGACTTCATGAACTGAATCTCAAAAATAAAAGGAGATAAAAAAGGGAAAAGTTGTTTTTTTTCATTGGAGTGAAGTCCAGTTAAATCCGAGTGGATGGGTCAATCCCTTTCAAGTGGGGAAATGCACTAAACAGCTGACAGAACTTGACAGATATAGATATCTGTAGATATCTATATATAAATATATAGATATAGATATAGATATATACATACACACACACATTAGGGCTGGGTAAAGTTTAAAAAGATTAACTGATTAATCGCATGATTTTTCTGCAATTAATCGCATTATGCACCAAATTCAATAATGAAGTAAAAACTAGTGTATTGCACGCTTTTATTTTAAAGTAATGTTATCAGAACAACATAACAGGCACTTTGGACCAACAGCAAGTTAACATACATACATATATAGTTTATAAATTTGTTTTATTTATTTTTTCTGTACAGGTACTGTTCAGTAGTAAGTGTGCCTGTGAGAGACAAGCCACTAGCAACTGATTCACTTTATACAAAAGCAATAAGTGCTTTTCATGTTTTCCAGTTCAGTTCAGTTCAGTTTTTCTTCCTAAGTGAGAAAAGTCCAGTCTGTGTTGGCTTGAACAAGTGCACTGAAGTCTGGTTGAATGAGGTGGAGATGTGAAGGACAGCTGACAGGTATCAGCGGCAGCTTTGCGCATGCGTAATTAATGTTCAATCCGGGAACGCTGAGCTTGCAGCGCAAACCTATAAAGCTTTGTAAGGCGACTCAGCGATTCGCGGCAGCTGAGAACAGAAACTACAGAACAAAACAAGCTTTTACGTCAGGCTCAAGTCGGCAAATTGTCCGGTGAGGCTACGCAAGCGGGAGCGAGCACCTACATTAATCGCCTTCAAATAAAAGCCCCCCCCCCCCCAAAATGCAGTTAACGCATAGTCAAATAACTTTTCAACCGATTAACGGCGTTAATTAACGCGATATTAACACGTTAACTTGCCTAGCCCTAATATATATATATATATGTGTATATATATATATATATATATATATAAATATATGTATATATGTATATATATATATATATATATAAATATATGTATATATATATATATATAAATATATGTATATATGTATATATATATATATATATATAAATATATGTATATATGTATATATATATATATATATATATATATAAATATATGTATATATGTATATATATATATATATATATATATAAATATATGTATATATGTATATATATATATATATATATATAAATATATGTATATATGTATATATATATATATATATATATATATAAATATATGTATATATATATATATATATATATATATAAATATATGTATATATATATATATATATATATATATAAATATATGTATATATGTATATATGTATATATATATAAATATATGTATATATGTATATATATATATATAAATATATGTATATATGTATATATGTATATATATATATATATAAATATATGTATATATGTATATATGTATATATATATATATATAAATATATGTATATATGTATATATATATATATATATATATATATAAATATATGTATATATGTATATATGTATATATATATATATATATATATATAAATATATGTATATATGTATATATATATATATATATATATATATGTGTATATATATATATATATAAATATATGTATATATGTATATATATATATATATATATATATATGTGTATATATATATGCAATTATATTTCAATGCCGATAACAGTTAAAATACTTGGCATTAGATATGTTTTCAAAATTCTTCCGTCTTAGAGTCACGGTTTTTAAAGTTAACCCTCCTAAAAGGAAAAAAAAAAAGCATAATGTTAAATGCCTCCATTACATCACAAACGAGTGACTAGACTAGTGAGGAGAAACAAACACTGAGATGCCTCTGATGGTACGGAAATGTTGAGATTTAAACATTTAAAAGAAACATTTCACAGACCCTCTTCAGAAATAATGAAGAGAGCAAAATGGCGAAGAACAACCTGGCCCACATTAGCCCACATTTAAAACCCTTTTCAAGGCGTCAAATTGGACACAAATCATTGTGAGGACAGACCTTTTAGATTCTGTGAAAGGTTTTCAGTGTGGTTGTAGCACTATGAATGCAAATTAATGTCATAAATTGAGAGTGCAAAAGAGCTCCACACGAGCACGCAAATCAGTTTTGTGCGTAATTTACTTGGACGAGTGCTTTTATGTCATTTCGCGAGAAAAAAATCCCCCCCGCGTAGGGCTGTGCGGTATGGTCCTAAATCCATATCATGGTATTTTGTTATATTCTGACGGTTTCACAGTATTTTTTTCTCGGTCAGCCAACTCCACAGTAGTGTGGACAGCAAGCTGTGACAAGCCACAAGTGCAGGAAACAACATTATTTTTTTCACAGGTTGATGTTGAAAGCGCAGCGGGATACTTATGTGTCAGGGTTCAAACATTAGTTGCGTATTTAACTTAATAACAACAATTGATAACCCACAATGAATGCTCTTTAACAGGGTTAAACACCACAACACTTTGTGACACAAACAGTTTGCAACACTAATAATTTTACATTTCAGTGTTTCCCTTAGGTTTACAGCTTCACGAGAGGCGAGGGGGGGGGGGGGGGGTCGACGACACCGACAATGACACCGACAATGACACAAACACCAAAAGCATTACTTTTTCTGTAAATAACATAATTTTGTGACTCCATCTGTGCTTTTATAAATAACAGAATAAAGGACATTGGCCGCATTTCCCAGATTCGTTAAGACGCTCTTAAGCGCTAAGAGCGTCTTAGGAGCACTCTAAGAGCATCTTAGGAGCGCTCTAAGAGCGCTGTGAAAGAATGACGTGTTTCCCAGAGTCGTTTTTAGCTTAAGACGCTCTTTCACTAAGAACGAAACGTAAGATCGGTCTGACCCACTCTTAACAGCCTTCTTAGCGACAAACGCTCACTGCAGCCGCGTCAGGGAAAGTTATATCTGGCATTCAAAGGAATACTAGAACCATGCGTAATGAGGAATGTGCGCTCACAGCTACAGGACACTGACGCAAGAAAAATAATAGCATAAAAAAAATAATAATGATATAAAAATAAAGAATTTCCCCTGTGTTCCTGTAGCTACATACATAAAATTAATGAGCATTACTATCACTCATTACGTTTTCACACACATTCGGCATCTGCATATGAGTTTACGTTAGCTATAAAAACATTAACAACCCTGTGGTATGCCATAGATATCAGGGAAACTGACAGGTGTAACTGAACTCTCCTGAACCTCATCAAGAGAGGCTCCATGTATAAAGGCGTTGTTGAAGTCCACGTGTGAGAGACACCACGGCTGCAATACGGCATAATCTCGCTGCGAACCAACAGCGTCGCCCTGTGCTGTCGGACCGGGCTGTCCAATCCAAGTACCGGCTTCCTCGTGTGGAGATCCAACGGCTCGTCACACTAGTGTCACCACACATCCAGAGCCTGCGTTTTTACGCAGTGGGGAGCTTCCTGGAGGTGGTGGGGGACGGTACCGGCCTCAGCAAGGCATCGGTTTCAAGGAGTGTGGCAGCCGTGACACCGATCCTCCTGTGCCATGCCCGCACACACATCAGAATGCCCACCACACGGGACGAGGTCTGCCAGGTCCACCTTGGATTTCATGCCATGGCTGAGCACAAAAAAGAAAAAAAATCATTTAGAACTATATTTTCATTGTTTTATCTGTGCAAAAAATAAATTATATGTACTTACTACTAAATAGCTAATTTTGGACAACAAAAAGCAAATTGCAGAACAAAACAGAATGAGACTGCAGATATGTGAGCATCTGGTTGTATCAGTATTAGTTTCTCAGTGAGCTGCTTTCCTCAACACATCTTTTTAAAACGCGGTTGTAGACTTGATACGGCTGCTCTCAGTTTATGCTCCATGATGAGATAGAATCCAGTTTTGAGAAACGTAACAGCAGAAAAGACAACTTTGCGGAGACTTTGCGGAGATTGGCTTTTGGCAAAATGCCAAAAATCGCCAAGTCGGGCATGCGCAGCGTAATCTGTTAAACGTGAACATTCACCCGAAAGTACAGGCATTTCTCCATGCATTTATTAATGACTTAGTTTTATGTCAATGTACTTTGTAATGTGTGAAGCCAGCAGCTCATTGTTGGTACAAGACATGAGCACTTTGGCTTGTTTCATTGGAGCAGGAAAGCTGTTAAATTTGCCAACTCAGCTCATTTGCGCTCATTTGCGCTCTTTGTGACATTAATTTGCCTTCATTTAGCTCCTTCATACAGGGCGAGAATATGTAAATATATATATTAAAGTAAATATGTAAAATTACTATTTGTCGTTTTTGATTTAACAAAAAACGGTGCCTATTATATTTTTGTTGTTATTATAGTTGTTGACAGACAGCAGTTTCGCTTGGGACCCACTTGTTGCAATGGAAATCGTTAAATTACATCACTAACTGGCTGGGTGACATTACGTTTTGTTCTCTAGTCACAGTAGCTGCTGACCCTCAACATCCATCGTGCCTAAACAAGTTTTATATGCCAGAACAGTTGGGAGGAGAAATACCACATGGCCAGAATACACCAGCTGATGGCTCGTGACGAAGACTCCCTGGACCTTGTTTACCGAAGGCCTGACTAGGTATCCAACAAGGACAAGGCTGTCTGATCGATCTGGTCCTGCCCAGACTTGTTCGGGCCTCGGATCACTTCCTGTCACAATTTATTGATCAAAGACACACTTCAATAGTTTGAAGCTGCTCTTTTTGTAGCTCTCAATTCATGTTCTTTTTGCTCTACTTCTCCTCGTAGAGCTGTTTGGCAGCCTTTGGCTGGAGGCTGGTTGGAATTTGTCACCATGCCTACATGGCCTTTTATTCTTAAAAAATGTGTTAAAAGCTAGTTTTGCAGCGGAGCTCCCGGACTTCCACCTTCTCCGCCTCCCCCATAAACTGTCAAGATGGGGGATTGCAGTGATTACATCTCTGCAATATGTGATGTAATCACCCAAAAAAAAAAAAAGCTTGGCTTTTCCAGGGCGCCGGCTGCCTTCATCTCTCCGGAGTTTAGCGCGAGCTGTGTGAGAGGCTCATTGTAGCTGGAGAGCGCTTTGAAAGCCGTGGAAGCGGGCCCCGCTCTCGCGCTGCACAGGGGTTGACTCGTTTTCTTTGGTTTCGTCCAAGACGAGACATGGTTTGATGCCGGGTCCCTTTTCAAGACTGGATTTGGCACGATCAGGGATGAATAGCTGTTTCTATCTAGGACTCTTAAAAGTCGAGGTGGGATTCTTTCAATATCTCACAATTTGATTTCATTGACCATCAATTCTGGTTTCAGTACACAGGGTTTCTATTTTCAGGATCTACTCCATTCCCCTGTGTGCAATAAAAGTGATGTAGCAAGCAATCGTGAAAGAACAGCAAAGTGCGTACAAGATGGAACTTCTATATATGGAAAAAGTCATCATATCAAAAATCTCTAGTATTTCTCAATTCTCAGTAAAACAATTTCAAGTCAGCCTTTTTATTGCTCTTTTTCCAACAAAATGTGAGTGGTTTGAGTGGTTGTTTAACAACCACTCAAATGGTCAGACCTGCAGCCATGCGGAGCATTCAGTTATCACGAGGCAGACGGCCGCGCCAGTGCTGCTTTTCTCTCACTAGCAAATATTAATAAGTACTTGTTTTTTAGAATGACTTTTGAAGAAGATAAGAATCTGGATTCTTACACAAATCCGTTTTCCATCCCGAAGCCCCCTTTGCTTGAGAAGGATCATGATGGCGCTGTGGGGTTTCTAATACTCATCCAAACTGCGCTCTTAATCCTCCAGTTACGTCACTGAAGTATGCAATGAGCAGTCTGCTCTCATTGCTCAACCGCTGGACATTAAAAAGGCCAAAAAATAAGTGGTGGTGCCAGCAGGGTGCAAACTTGTAAGCTTGTATTCCGATGTCGAGGTAGAGACCGTAGCCATGCTCGGAATCTAAATGCTTTGCGTCTCTCTGAACTGTTTGCAGCTTCCTTGGGTACTTCAGTTCTCTCGTAATGTAGGTTTGAAGCGACAGATGAGGTGTGCCTCACGATGTCTCCAAACGAAGCAAAGAAAGCTGTTGCCAAAAGTGTGGGCGTCTCATTGTTTTTCCTGGCCGTGTTTCTAGTTCTGACATCCTGTTCATTTAGATACGCATCCCTTTTAATCCGGATGTGTGTTTTTCATTGTACAGTTTTTCCACATCTGAGACTAAAATGCAGCCACTACTGAGCATGTGTTACTTCATAGTGAAGGTTACTTAAAGTAGGTGGCCTATCAACATCAAAATGCAGCTTTGGGATAAAGCTATGCTCCTCCCTGACGTATTAAACAAGTAAACAAGATGGTAATTTATCCCCCCGAATTACATTTCCATGTCTCTTTGTTTCAGTTTCGACCCCTTAGAGCACTGAGTGCTCTCTTCTCTGTCTCTCTTTCTCTCTCACTTTCTCAGTCTTTCTCTCTCTCTCCCTCCCTGTCTCTTCTGTGAAAGAGACAGAAAGAAAGACAGAGAGACAAATAGGAGTCCTGTCTGTCTTTCTGTCTCTCTTTCTGTCTGTCTCTCTTTCTCTCTCTCTCTCTGCTTACCAAATAGGTGGAGTGTGTTATAAATCCTACATTTGTCCGTGCATTACCGCCCTTCCTTTTGTTGATCTTCCGGCCTTATGCCGAGTCGCATGACATGTGTTTGTCCCAGTTTGCGGTCCCCGGGCCCCGCTGAGCTCCGGGTCTGACGTTCTCCGAAGCGCTCTCGTCTCTGCTTCAGTGACTTTGACACACATGGCGCCCAGTATGGCGGTGTTACAGTCGGCGTTGTTCAGGGAAGAACGCTGGCTGTTAGCTGAAGTAAAGCCCAGTTTCTGCCGTTTGAACGGTGTTTAAAGATACAGGGTTTGAAGATAAAGCAAACCGTTTAAGGACACCTTTGTCAGGAGGGCTCAATTTTAGCCTAATTGGTAGCTTAGTTGGCAGTACTGTTAGCGTCTTTAGAAACTGTCTGAATTTCTTTCTATTATTTGCGGGATTAAAGCATCATTATTACAAATCATGTCAAAATAAGATCCACAGTTGTCCAATCCAACCCATTTTTGGAATTCTTAAAGGAAACAATGTCATTAGTCAATCTGACTGCGCTCGATAATAATAATAATAGTTTCAACTTATATAGCGCTTTTCATAGTTCACAAAGACGCTTTACACAATATACAATAACAGACGCAACAGAACAGGACCGTGAACACAAGAGCAAACAAAAAACAAACAAAATATGTAAGGTAATAAAGAAATAATGAGAAGTAAACAGAAGAGGCTGCGTGGTTCAGAGCGGAGGGCAGGTGCAGAGGTTTATCAGGTGAAAGCAAGTTGGAAGAGGTGTGTTTTGAGGGCTTGTTTGAATGATGGTAGGGTGGGAGCCTGGTGGATGTGGATGGGGAGGGTGTTCCAGAGAGGGGGGATGGGGAGAGCGGGGGGGCGCTTAGTCCTGATGGTCTTTAGAGTGCTTGTACTGGCGGACCTGAGGCAACGGGTTGGGGCGTGGAGGGGGAGGAGTTCAGTAAGGTAGGGGGGGCGAGGTTGTTTAGGGCTTTGTAGATGATGAGTAGCAGTTTGTAGTCTATCCTGTACTTAATGGGGAGCCAGTGGAGGTTGTGAAGGACCGGGGTGATATGATCATAACGTTCGGTGGAGGTGAGCAGTTGGGCGTCAGAGTTTTGGACAAATTGAAGTTTATTGAGGATTTTGGTGGGTGAGCCGTAGAGGATGCTGTTGCAGTAGTCAAGTCTGGATGTTATGAGGGCGTGGATGAGAATTTCGGTGGTGGCAGAGGACAGGGAGGGTCGGAGGCGGGCAATGTTCCTAAGGTGATAAAAGGCAGTTTTGGTGATGTGGTTAGCGTGGGGGAGGAAAGAAAGGCTGGGGTCAAGGATGATGCCGAGGTTATGGACCTGGGTGGAGGGGGTGAGGGTGTTAGGTCCGATGATGAGTATTTCAGATTTGTTGGCGTAGAGTTTGAGAAAGTTCTGTTGCATCCATAATTTGATTTCATTGAGACAGGTGGTAAGAGTGGAGTGGGTGGCAGAGGTGATGGTTTTGGATGATACGAGTGGGTGTCATCGGCGTAGCAGTGGAAATTGAGACCATGACGGCGGATGATTTGTCTAAGGGGAAGGATGTAGATGATGAAGAGGAGAGGACCAAGGACGGAACCTTGTGGGACACCATGGGAGATTGGGGAGGTGGAGGATTTAAAGTTGTTAATGGCAATGAATTTATGTCGGTCTGAGAGATAGGTGAACTAGGAGAGGGCAGTGCCGGTTATGCCAAGGGAGTGCTGAAGACGGCAGAGGACGATGGAGTGGTTGATTGTGTCAAAGGCGGTGCTGAGGTCAAGGAGGATGAGGATGGTGAGGAAGCTAGAGTCAGCAGAGAGAAGTATG
Source organism: Clinocottus analis (assembly GCF_023055335.1). Lineage (NCBI taxonomy): Eukaryota > Metazoa > Chordata > Actinopteri > Perciformes > Cottidae > Clinocottus > Clinocottus analis. The sequence goes on along the minus strand of NW_027176229.1, from coordinate 2,120,645 downwards.
TCATTGGTGATTTTCAGTAGGGCGGTTTCAGTGCTGTGTTTTGAACGGAAGCCGGATTGGAAGGGTTCGTAGAGATTATAGAGATTGAGGTGGGATTTGTGTTGAGATGCAACAGATCTTTCAAGGATTTTGGACAGGTAGGGGAGATTGGAGATGGGCAAGTAGTTGTTGGGAATGTCTGGGTCGAGACCAGGTTTTTTCAGTACAGGGGTGACAGCAGCGAGCTTAAGTGTGTCTGTGTGTGGGGGGAGGGGGGGGGGGGTGTATGAGACCAGAGTACAGTGAGGAGTTGATGATGTTTGTGATGAGAGGGGAGAGTGAGGGGAGGCAGGCCTTGACTCAGTTAGGGGTGAGGGGGTCAATGGCACAGGTGGAGGTCTTCATGCTAGAGACTATGGAGCAGAGGTCCATTTCAGTGAGTGAAAGAGACAAGTTTTGATTTTTTGGGGGCAATGAGGTCAAAACAGGAGGAGAGTGTATTATTATAGTAGTTAACCAGGGCAGCAGGGGAGACAGTTGAAACGAGGGCAGAGGCAGAGACGATGGTAGCCAAGGAGGAGGAGAGCGAGAGGGGGTTGATTGACTTGGTGTTCCGGAAGGTTATGGTACGGCTCTGTTTAACATGGGGTGTGTGGATGTCAATGTCGAGGATGAGAGCCAAGTGGTCAGAGATGGTTAGGTCAATGCTGGCTAGATTGGTTATGGTAATGCCGGAGGTGCAGATCAGGTCAAGAGTGTGTCCTTTTTTGTGGGTGGGAATGTCGACATGTTGGGTGATGTTGAAATAGTTGAAGATGTCCAGAAGTTCGGTGGAGCTTGCGGAGTTAGGAGAGTCGACATGTATGTTGAAGTCTCCGAGTAGCAGAATAGATGGAGAGATGGCACAGAGTTGTGTGAGGAATTCAGACAGATCAGATGGGAAAGCAGGGTTAGGTTTTGGGGGGACGGGGGGGACGGGGGGGGGGGGGGGGGGGCGGTAGATGACTGGTGACAGGTGTTCAAATGAGGTGACAGGTGTTCAAATGAGGAGGGAGCCGGGATGGTTATTGTACTTGTAGAAATTCTTTGTGAAAAATTGTGGCTAATACACCACCTCGCCCATGCTGGCGTGGTTTGTCCATGTAAGAGTATTTAGTGAAAAATAGTCCTGTTGATTTTGCCATGTTTCGGTTAGACAGAGAAAGTCCAGATTATTATCAGTTATGAATTCATTAAGTAAGAGGCCCTTATTGTTGAGGGATCGGGTGTTGAACTAAGCAATCTTGACTTGAGGATGAATTTTGACGGGCTGGGAAGCTTTGGTAAGGGGGCGGAGCCAGGCAGCTCGCCCATGCAGGTTGTTGTGTTGACATGCAGGAGTAGCAGCGATATGCTCAGCTGACCAGAGCCAGGCAGCTCGCTCGCACAGGTTGTTGCGGTGGCGACGTGCAGGTCTGCACAGCGCTAGCTCGTCAGTAGCCGCGGGCTAGCGGGAGACAGACAGCTAGCTAGCAAGCTAGACGTCACAAAACATAATCACACCGCCAAATGAACAACAAGAACCGAAGCAAGTGCACTGTAAAAATGGCCTAAACTTTTGACAAAAAAACTGCAGAAAAACAAAAAAAAAAGACAAACTGCGTCTAACGGAGTGGCATTAAATTCGCCAGCATCCACGCGAGCCTGCTGAAGAATGACTGGCGTGAATAATATTGTGCAGCTGTAGTCAGCTGCACAATATTAGCGAGGACGTAGATTCAAACTCATCGCTCCTCGTTAATGTCAGATGAAACCATTGCCTCCCTCGCCCCCTTGCTGTTCCATCCCATAAGCTTAATATTGATTTCATAATATATATATGTGTATGTATGTATATATGTGTATATGTGTATGTATGTATATATGTGTATATATGTATGTATGTATATATATATATATATATATATATATATATATATATATATATATATATATATATATATATATATATATCTCCATCCATCCATTATCTGAACCGCTTATCCTCATTAGGGTCGCGGGGCGCTGGAGCCGATCCCAGCTGTCAAGGCACGAAGGCAGGGTACACCCTGGACAAGTCGCCAGTCCATCACAGGGCAGACATATAGACAGACAACCATTCACGCTCACATTCACACATATGGGCAATATAGAGTCCAATTAACCTATGCAGCATGTCTTTGGACTGTGGGAGGAAGCCGGAGAACCCGGAGAGAACTCACGCTGCCACGGGGAGAACATGCAATGATCAGTGAGCATGCGGCAATTTACAGTTTCTGCATCTAAAAAGACCGTCAGTGAGAACAACCATCATCCTCCTCCCCGTCTACCCTACATCAACAAACTTTATCAGCGTCTGCAGCAGACAGTGGTATAATGTCGTTGTTTGGGAAAATATATAAACGGATGGGCGTGCTCTCAGGCCTTATGTCAGACCGGCAGAGCTCAAGCTCGAGCTGAGTAAGAACTGAACTGTGGAGGCTGGATTGTGAATGTTAAACCCTGAGCCTCCTAGGTCTTGTCTCGTTTGATCTCCATCATGTTAGGTTGGACTAATCCGACATGTTCAAAAGAAAATTTCATTGGAAAAAACAACCACAGATTGGGGAGGCCCAAAACATTGACAGGGCTCTCAAGTGTCACGGATTGAGCGTGACTGTCACGAATGTCTTAAATCACGCCCTCTCGCCACACATCGTATTTCTCACGCTGAAAAAAAACTCCAGGCTATTTAATGTGCTGCAGCGTGCAGACATGACCTGGTCGCGCGCTGCCCTCACCACGGAGGAATCAAGCACCCCCCCCTCGACCCCCTGCCTCCCCCACCAAGAAAAACATATCTTTTGTATCCGGGGAAGATGTAATGAAAGGCTGGACTGTAGCCGTCCAGCGGCGCGTATTGTCGTCGTCACCGTCGTCTCTCTCTCTTCCCCTCCGTTGTCATCAAGTTCAGCTTTAGAATGTACAAATTGTTGGATGAGAGAAACTGCACAACGAGGAGCTACTCTGTTAAATTATTCTAAATAATCTGTTTGGCATTAAGTCAAGTCTGCAAACTGCTTTTAAAAATACATGAGCATCTCCGGCCTGTGTGCTCTCGCTACAATGGAGTCAGATCCACACAGCCTACAGGTGGATCAGCTCGCTA